>NC_142366.1:6614956-6926385 GCF_059441175.1 Urocampus carinirostris
CTAAAGACTAAACAGTCACAACAGCCTTTACATATCCTTACCCATGCGATGGAATATGGCCAAGCTCTCTAATGCCTCACCAACATTGTGAAGCATTAGAGAGAAGACATGACCCAGTTGTACGTTCGCTTGTATAGAAAATATTCTAAAAACAAAACGATCACAACAGCCTGTACACGTCCTGAGGCATGCGACTGACTATGGCCGAGCTGTCCTTTGCTTCACCCAAATCATGAAGAGGTAGAGAAAAAACTAAGTTGTGCTTCTACTTTCAGGGAAAATCAAAATATTCTAAAAATAACACAATTACAACAGCCTTTACACATCCTGAGGCAGGCTTATGGGCAAGCTCTCCAGTGCCTCACCCACAATAGGAAGTGGTACATAGGATTTTGCTATTATCATTCCAAAATGTACCACTGCTGCGGATGTTCTAAGCTGAAATGTTAGAGTGAAGAGACTTAAAATCTGTGTCCTGAGCGAATGCTTTCATTAAAACACAATATGTCACTTCTTGCAGTACCGCTCCAGTCCTGCTGGGGGAAGCAGCGAGACTGGCTCCCCGGGCCGATCTTCCTCTTCTCAGAGGCGATCCTGGCAGGATTTGATCGAGACACCGCTGACAGAAGCTGGACTGCACTACTTACAAACGGGACCGCTCGGTAACATTTCCTTTTTCAAAAGAATGAATATGCAGTGGTACCTCTATATCCATTCATTATCTGCACCACTTATCCTCAGTAGGGTCGCGGGGGTGCTGGCGCCCATCCCAGCTGTCTTCGGGCAGTGGGCAGGGGATACCCTGACCTGGTTGCCAGCCAGTCGCAGTACACACAGGGACAGACAATTCGCTCGCTCATTCACACCTACGGACAATTTGGACCAGCCAATTAACCCTTACATGCATGTTTTTGGAATGTGGGAGGAAACCCACGAAAGCACAGTGGAGAACATGCAAACTCCACACAGGAGGTTGGATCTCATGACCTCAGAACTGTGCCACACATGCGCTAACCATTGTGCCACTGTGCTGCCCGGTACCTCTACATATGAGCTTAATTTGTTCCAGTATCCTGCTTTCATCTACAATTGCATTTTGTTTCAAAATTCTCGTCTGTAGAGGCGCGCATATAAATTGGTACCACTGTATAATACTTTTTTTTAATCATTGAAAAATTTTTAAGAACTCTTCCGATTTTTTTCCAGAGGATGCAGTTTTTGCAGAACCCAACCCAATGCCCATGTCGGCCGGCGCCGTTTACACACTCCCAGCGCCGAGAAATGTACCGTTGCCCGTGGCGATGCAGAGGCTGGTTCCCATGGCGACGGCGGAAGGAAAACCCCGCAGTTTCACATTGCCGCGTGATAGCAACCTACATGCGCTTCTAGCGCCGCCCTCTAGGCCGGATCAGCACACGCATAGTAGTAAGTAAAAAGCAAATCTAGTTTTAGCAATAGCAGAGTGTCATCAACACAGCCCATGAAAGAAAGGGCTACCATCTACCCAGTTTAATTTTTCATTTTTATCCTATTCTGGTTGTGAGAAATGTACAATAATCCCTCAGTGTACTGCGGTTTCCTGTTGGCAGTTTTGCTATTCTGCGCATTCTGTTATGCATTCTGATTTGTCTAACGGTCGCCCTGCTCCTTTTCTGTATCTTTCAGTCGGTCAATAACGTTACAGAGTTAGAGCAGATCTTTTACAATTTCGAATTTTTCTAAAAGCCATTATGTCAGCAAAACGCTATTAACCCACAAAAGCACCAAAACACAAAGGAAAATGGTTTCTATTGCCAACAAAGTTGCACTACTCCACATGCTAAAATAAGGTGAAAGGTAAATATCATCTGAAGTAAAGAAGATAGTTTTACAACTTTCCAAACTAATCTTTAAATATGTCTTAAGACAGGCTGACAAACAAAAAAGCAAAAAATATAATGATAATAAATCATCACACTGACACCATAAATGCCTAATCCCCTTTTTATAACAAACTGAGAATTTTGCCTTAATCAGCTTCCCATAGAAAGTTGTTTTATCTGGAAAAGTGCCAAGTCCAAACCAATTATGTTTCGGATAACCAATCAATAGTACACTATAGAAGCAAGGTTATTTTTAAAATTATAATTTTACAGTATGATGGCGTCAAAATATACAAAAAAGTACTGTACTTTTATTTGCTCAACAAATGCTTAAGCCTGTAAATTGGGTTTGTTCTCCGGATTCAAAGTCTATTAGAGTATTTAATAAATAAATATAAATAAAGTTTACTAATTTGTAGGTTTTGACTACTGTGGGATCTTTTTAGAATTTATCCCCTGCGAAAAACGAAGGATTACTGTACTGTACGTTACAATTAAAGACAATTCTAATTCTAATAATAAGTGTTGTTCCCAAGGTGGCAGTGAGGGGGCGTCCTTGGGCGATCTGTACCGGGCTTGCGAACAGGGCGGCGTGTGCCCACTGGGCCGAGAGTCCATAAACCCCGAATCCAGAACCAGGTCTGAGATCAGGCAGTCCTTCTTAAGGCGGACCGCAGACCCGCAACTCAACGAGCGTCTGCACCATCTCAGGATCTTGAGTTCAACGCTGAAGGTAGGTATGATAACATTTGACCTTCGATATTTTTTCATTAGAAGAATACACATATACTGTATTTATTATATATTCTGAAAATATTGTTTTTAAGGTTTTCTTTTTATACTTTTGCATAATTTACTGTTATTTTTTTACTTGGGTTGACAGAAGGAGCCCTTCAATTTAGTAACAAATTTATAATGACAATGTAGGCCATTCATTCAGTCATCCATCTGTTCATAATTTATTTTAGGCATAAGATTCTGCACATTTATTACATTCTAATTAATAGCCCAAAAATAAATGTTTGAGTTATCCAAGCTGGCTTACGGCTTTTTGAATGCAACAAAAATAAATGCAAATAAATAAAAGAAGATAAAAATCAGAACATATGCATACATGTCTATGATGTATATGAGTTTCCAAAAATACACTTTTGAATCAATTATTTTGTATACATTATAATTAGTTACATTTATTTGAACATAATGATTCATATATACTTTGTCAAATTCTAATAAGTTTTAATAAAAAAAAATGTTTTTTTTATTATTTAATTAATTTAGATGTTAACATATTTGTTAATGTCTGAAAAACATTCATTGTTATTAGATTTTGAGTTGTGTTTATTTGTATTAATTTGGATATATTCTAAGTAAAACAAATATACATATACATATATACTGGACTGTCTCAGAAAATTAGAATATTGTGATAAAGTTCTTTATTTTCTGTAATGCAATTAAAAAAACAAAAATGTCATACATTCTGGATTCAATACACATCAACTGAACTATTTCAAGCCTTTTATTATTTGAATATTGCTGATTTTGGCTTACAGCTGAAAAAAACTGAAAAATCCTATCTCAAAATATTAGAATACTTCCTCAGACCAAGTAAAAAAATAATTTTATAACAGCAAAACTAAATTAAACATTTGAAAATGTCCATTGATGCACTCAGTACTTGGTTGGGAATCCTTTTGCACGGATTACTGCATAAATCCGGCGTGGCATGGAGGCAATCAGCCTGTGGCATTGCTGAGGTGTTATTGATGCCCAGGATGCTTCGATAGCGGCCTTCAGCTCATTTGCATTTGTAGGTCTGGTGTCTTTCATCTTCTTCTTAACTATACCCCACAAATTCTCGATGGGGTTCAGGTCAGAGGAATTAGCAGGCTTATCAAGGACAGTGATGCCATGGTCAGTGCACCAGTTACTGGTCGTTTTGGCACTGTGGGCAGTTGCCAGATCATGCTGGAAAATGAAATCCTCATCTCCATAGAGCTTTTCAGCAGATGGAAGCATGTAGTGCTCTAAAATCTCTTGGTACACAGTTGCATTTACTCTGGACTTGATGAAACACAGTGGACCAACACCAGCAGCTGACATGGCTCCCCAAACCATTGCTGACAGTGGGAACTTCACACTGGATTTCAAGCAACTTGGATTTTGCTCCTCTCCAGCCTTTCTCCAGACTCTGGCGCCTTGACTCCCAAATGAAATTCAAAACTTGCTTTCGTCTGAAAAGAGGACTTTGGACCACTCTGCAACTGTCCAGTGCTTCTTCTCCATAGCCCAAGTCAGACGCTTCTTCCGTTGTCTTGAGTTCAGAAGTGGCTTGACCATGCGAATACGGCTATTGTAGCCCATTTCCCGGACACGTCTGTGAACTGTGGCTTTTGATACCTGGATTCCAGCTTCAGCCCACTGTCTTTGAAGCTCCCCCAAATTCTGGAAGCGGCTCTTCGTCACAATTTTGTTAAGGCTGCGGTCATCTCTCTTGGTTGTGCAGCGTTTCCGGCCACATTTTTCCCTTCCAACAGACTTTTTGTGGATATGCTTTGAAACTGCACTCTGTGAACAGCCTGCTCTTTGAGAATTTTCCTTTTGTGTCTTACCCTCCATCAGGAGGGTATCAATGATGGTCCTATGGACAGCAGTCTTCCCCATACTTGTGATTTAGTTTACTGAACCAAGCTGAGTGTTTTTAAGGCTCAGGAAACCCTCGCAAGGTGTTTCGAGTTAATTAGATGATTCAGGTGATTAGTTGAATAGCCTACTTGTATACTTTTTCATGATATTCTAATATTTTGAGATAGGATTTTTGAGTTTTCTTAAGCTGTAAGCCAAATTCAGCAATATTAAAATAATAAAAGGCTTGAAATAGTTCAGTTGATGTGTAATGAATCCAGAATGTATGACATTTTTGTTTTTTTAATTGCATTACAGAAAATAAAGAACTTTATCACAATATTCTAATTTTCTGAGACAGTCCAGTATATATATATATATATATATATATATATATATATATATATATATATATATATATATATATATATATATATATATGATATCTCTCTCTCTATCTCTATCTCTATCTCTATCTCTATCTATATATATATATATATATATATACTGTATGTTAGAAAAATATCATATGTATGTTTCTTAATTGTTTTTAAAGTATCCATGGCTAAACTTATGAATATATATAAAAACATTGAATGTTTATGTCAAAATTAATATTTGGGAAAAAACATAACACAATATATCAAACAACAAATGGATTTTTAAGATGTATAATTAGTTTCAAAACTGGCTCAACTGTAAGAGTAGTGCAGTGCAAATGTTATTGAATACGAATAAGTAGGTGTTTTTATCAATTTAAACTTACGTATAATTTTGTCCTCGCTCTGGGCACCTATAGTCATTGGTGCCCTGAGTGAGGTCTTTCCTTTGTCAGAGTCACATTAACTGTATATATGACATACAATTTCCCAAATGCATTTCTATTCCATTCCTAAATGAAAATTTCAATTATTCATCTTGCTGTAGTGCAGTGTTGTCCCTCTATGCAGCTCTTTTTACTAGCTAGCTGACGTTGCAATGTGACAAGATTTTCTGTCTTTGTAAATGTCAAATGTCCGTCCTGGTTATCTTGAGCGTCGTCTCAGTGAGTCTTCTGCTCGTGTTTGCAGGGCTTGAGAGTCATGTTTGGCTTGTTGGCAATATTCTTTGTTTCTCTTTCGGGATCTGTGATCTTTGTCTGGAAAGAGCTTTCTGTGTTTGTTTGCTAAAAGCTAATAGTGCACTTGTATTTACAGTCAACAAATTGGAAGTCAAGGTCTGAGTTTCTGGACGTGTTGTTGTGGATCAGCTCAGAATTGTTGGTTGTGGAGATGGTGCAATTATACAGTAGTTGCCGTGGAAACAGCATAGCACTGCAGTGGGCAGCGACACAAGCTTATTTAGAATGCTTTTGAATCAATAATTTCCGCATCAGATGAAACATTTGCGCCTTTAAATTGGCTTCTACCACAGAATGTTCACCTTGTGCTCTCCAGAAATTGCACCGGTAAACAAATTGCATTTATGATTTATTGTTTTGTTTTAAGGAAGACAAATCCTATGGGCATTCTGCTTTTTAAACTCTATTTTCTGTAAGTGGGCAACTGCACACATTGCTGACATTCCTTGTAAATATTTACATTGTAAATTGGGTCTTCTTTGTTTTTACAAAAAGATTCCTGAAAATTGGTTTAATTTATTAAGGACATCTCAAAAAATGTGGTCGTTTTCTTGAAGAACTTGGGGGAACAATGGTCTTTAAGACCTTTACCCTCAGATTGCCAACAAGTTGCTTTAATCTTTTTATTAGAAATTCCCCAGATGTCCCCGAACTTTGTGCACCCTTCCTGCAATAAATAAAAAATAAAATATCTTAAAATAAAATAAGGAAGATTACAAAAACCAACCCTCAGGTTGGCAACAAGTCGCTTTAATTTTTTAATTTTATTATTCAACGGATGTCCCTTAACTTTGTGCACTGCCCCTGCTAGTAAATGTCTGTCCTGCTTTCTGTGTGTCTGCATGTAGGGAACCCGCCCCCACCCTGAAAGACTGGACTTAAGTGTCTCTGCCCCCCTCCTGTGTTTTTGCATAGGACAGACAGGGGGAGCTAGCGCTGATTGACAGGCTTTTGGCCCGCCCCCAGCTTTCGTCCGCAGAGTTCCGGGACTGGAAACAAGCTTATCAGGAGCTCTTCTTGCGGACTCCAAACCTGGCCGGGTCCCAGGACTCCGCCCAGCCTGAGTCTGAGGCTGAAACAGGGTCCCAGACCGAGCCCGGGCCCCCCTTGACACCCTTGCTGTCCCACACCCACTCCTATATTGAGACGCATGTCTAATGCTCAGAACATTAAAAATATATGTTATTTTAACTTATTTTATACCCATGAGGACCATAGATGGGTTTATCGTGAATTTAGTCAATCCCATCAATGGCTGTAGACATCAATGGCATTTGGAGGTAAAATCGGGTCTAAAAAATTCCAGCCTGACCCAACCCAGGCCTGCGAGTTAAAGTTTGACCCAGCCTGAAGCCCGACTAATTAACTTCATTTGCAGGACAGAGCCTGAGGCAAACCCGAAATTTCATATTTTATTTGTGAGGACCCAGGAGGAGGAGAGGTGATTTATGATTACAAATAAAAGCCTGCTTTTGTAACGAAATTAAGCGAGATTGTATAAACATTTAAAACATAACCCAACAATTTTCCATCATCAACAGATTTTTTTTAAGAGGAGACAGGAAAATTGTGAAGCCGTCCATCATTTTGATGGGTCCAAAATTGGGCCATAAACAGCAGCACTACGTCCTTGAGAATCTACCGTGGCACTTTAAGAGAGAGAGAGAGGCAGAGACATAAAAGAGGCATGACAAGTGAATAATTATTTTTAAAAGTCAGTGAGAGAGAAGCCTGGCCCAAACCGAAGGCAATGATGGAAATTTTAGGCCGGACCTGGGCTTGGGCTTAAGATCTTCCCTCTGGTGGGACATAATGAGCCATTAGGTTAAAATCCTCTATTTTTAGAATAGTCCATGCAGACACAATAAAATAACATCTATATTATAACTCATTTAATGCCAATGCTGTCATAGACGTGTTTGGCATAAACGTATTCACTCCTATCACTGTGGCAGTTAAGTGAGCATTGAACTTAAAATGGAAGGTTTTAATCAAGAAAATCAATAATTAGACTCTTTTTTGTTAGATTCTGAAGTGCCAATTGAAACGGACGAGCATACCCATCAAAAATATTCATAAAGAGAATTAAATTTAAATCCAATTTGAACGTTTGTCACACCCACACAATTTTGGAATGTCCTATTTTAGAACTGTCCACCAAATACAATAAAAATACATTATTGTTACGCATTTACTGCCAATGACGGACATAAAAGTGTTTGGCATGTACCTAATCACTCCCATTGACAGGTATAGACATCTTCAGCACTTAATGAAAATGAAAAAACATGATAACAACGTATTAGCAGCCAATGATTGACATAGAAGTGTTTGTTGCGAACATTTTCACTCCCACCTACGGCTGTAGGAGTCTGTAGTAAAATTTTCAAATATTTCACATGATTGAATTTTAAAACGTCCACCAAAGATGCAAAAAACATGGTATATTATATTTTATTCACTGCTTATGACGGTCATTGACATGTTTGGAATTAACATATTTATTTCCGCCAACGGCTGTAGACGTCTGTGGTACTTGAAGAAATTAAATTTGGAAGATTTCACAACAATGAATTGTAGAACCTTTCACCAAAGACACGGAAATAATGTAAATGTTCAAACCGGTATTACACTTGCCATTCATGAGCTACAAAAAATCGTTTTTATTATTTTATGTAAATACGATGCAGCTCTTATATGTTAAATCTCAGGTGTTCCTAATGTTTTGACCATTACCGTTTAAAAGAAGCATACAAGCACATTGAGGCAAGATCGCCCATATTAGTAGTGAGTAGTAGCATGTCCTCGCTATTATTAGACTGCATTATTTATTACTAATATTAGTTTATATATATATATCTATATATATATATATATATATATATATATGTATATATATATATATGTATTCATTCATCATTGTTATACCTTGATAAAGTGTCGCTCTCCAATTTTTTTAGACTCGCCGGATATTTCTATTTTGAAAGTCTTCGATAGTATGAATGTGATTGAAAAATAATACTGTGTATGTTCTGTTGGATCAATAAAGTTTGGTCGTTTGGATGGCCAACTTGTAGTCGCATTGGTTTATAATGGTTATCATTTTGTTGCATCTCCCTTCAACATCATTGCAAACCTTGGGACTCGAAAAAAAACTAATTGATTGTTAAACATTCTTGGGTGCGCAAAATCATTGGTTGTTGATGTGGTTGAGTGGTCAAACTCCACAAAGAGGGGCCACAAAACATCAGATTCCACACCCTAAAGTGAAAACGTTGTGAGGCCGGAATCTCACTGGGGTTTACTGTATGCGAGATCTTGCCAAAACTGTTCAGTGTGAGGAACCTTCATCCCACAGAGCTATAAGACTGAATCGAATCTCTAACTAGGAAATGGCTGTAGCTAGCATGCGATGGGCATTATGATGAAAATCTCTTCTCCCTGACATTTATTTCTTGCACAAGTTTCAGTTAGGCTCTTGACCAATGTTCCCTCTAATTATTCACGGGCCTGAGCGTTCACACAATGTCGGTGAGCAACGCTTGAAACAACAGTGAGCAACAGCAATCCCAAATGTGTATTGCAAAGGTTGTACGGCCTACAAAAGACATTTGTTTTTACAATTCTTTCACAAGATTTGCATTTCTTTTTATTTCCTGATATATTTTGTCGCATAATATTAACATTTTTGGGGGCTTATTTAGTCGGTTGCAAGATACAGAACGGTACTTAATCACATTTTTTAGTGGAAGTACAATGTTGGCAACAAGATTCACTTGATATAATTGGAAATTATTTGAATGCAACACAAACTTTGTATTCTTTTTTCTGTGTTTTTTTTTCTACTCTTTTTTTTTAATTCCTTTAAAAAAAATGCATTGTGTTTATATCAAGCTGTTACTTTTTTCTTTTTGTTCTCTATTTACTTTTTTCTTTCTTTGCTTTTTTTCTGGCTTTTTGCTAAATGTTTCCTTCTTTTTTTCTCTTCCACTTGTTTCTTTTTTTCTCAGCTTTTCACTACTTTTTCATCTTGGTATTTTTTTCTTTTTTGTTCTATTCCCCCCTTCCTTTAAGTCATTTTGTGCATAATTCTACTTAATATTTGGTCATGTTGGGATTTAAGAAGCAAAAACAACCTGAAGAACCGTTTAGGACCCGAAAGAGCCGGTTCCTTTTAGTGAGCTGAGCCGAAGAAGCCGGTTCTCGACATACTCTACTAACTTTACTCAACTTCGTTCGACTTCAAAATACAGCATTTGGGACACAACGTCAGGGGAACCCGTGTATTTTTACCTTCATGCACTGTAACTTTGACTTAAGTCGTTTCCTAATTCGTAATTTTGAGCCCTCATTTTTGTGAGCTGGCTAGATTTTCTTGTGCGCTGAGAATGTGCGAGCAGTGCGCAATTGCACACGCGCGCAGATTAGAGGGAACACTGCTCTTGACTGTTTCATGTTCTCGATTGAGTTGTGTAACTTGTCGGGGACTGGAGAACCTGTCCAAAACGGGCAAGTTTACATAGGTTTTGTGCAGCTACAGCATCTCTGCTCATGTAGCAAAGCTTAGTTCTAGTAGCTAACTTCTAATATTCGCATAAAAAAGTGCTTAGAATTTGACAACTTAGTCAGGCATCGGTAGTAAGGTGCACTCTGTTCCCGTGAGGGGTCTTGGTAGCTGGCAAATCTCTCTCCACTGGTCTATTTGGGGTTGGTACTCCAGCACGTTTTTTAGAACCACCTCCTGCCCGTTCCTCCACTTCCGCCCACCGAACACAAGGATGCTCCCGGTTGGCGTGACTGTCATCCCGTACCCGAACGAAGCAGTGTGCAAAGGCCTGAGGCTGGTCCAGTGGTCCATTTCGGGATCGTAACACTCAATATTGGAATAGGGCTCGTACATCCCGAGGAGGGCGTAAATGTAACTGTGGACGCTTGCCAGCCGATGTCCGAACCTCCCGATGGACATGGGTGCCACGTTCTTCCAGACTCTACCCTCGCTGTACAAGCAGAGAACTTCCTTCCGACTTTGGGTCTGGCCTGGGATGAGGTCCACTGTGTTTTCGGAGAGACCGCCTGACACATAAATGTTGTGCTTGAGTGCAGCACAAGCGTGGCCATAAAGTGGCCCTGACATGGCCGGCCCCCTCCTCCAAGCACCAGATTCAAAGTCATAAAACTCTACAGAAGCCAGGGTGACAGGTGTATCTATATCGCCAGGGTTGTGTTGTCCCCCAATTGCGTAGATGGCCTTCTCTGTGACGCAGCAGGTAAACTTAGTTCTCGGTTGCAGCATGGACTCAACCTCCTGCCAGCACTCAAACCGGGGGTCATACCTCCAAACTCGGTTGGAGGTTTCTGCAGGGGCAGTTTTTCCGTTGTTTTCGGTCACCACCTCCCCTCCTACTATGAAGAGGAAGCCCCCCAAGGAGCACACACAGTGGTTCTTGAGTCTCGAGGGAAGGCAGGAGGTAAGAGAAGTAAAGGTTTTGGTTTTCAGGTTGAACGTCAACACCTGCTGCTCCGGACAATCCGGACTTGAACCACCACCGACAAGTAGTACCCGATTGTCTTCCCTTAGCATTGATTGTTTGCTCTGTCGGACTGGCCTGGCTGACCCGGTCCTGTGGTACTCTAGAGCCCTGGTTACCTGGCTCCTGATCAGAGGTGTCCCCGTGGCTTTGCTAGCGGTGCTAAGATCTGCAAGATCGTCGGGGTCGATCAATCCGAAGCGCAGGCGGCTTAACAGTTGGTTGGATTCAAGCAACGGGAGCGGCCCATTCTCAGATAACCAATCCAGGACCAGTTTGACCAGCTCCACCTCCTTTACCGCTGGAATTTCTTCAGCGTCCAGCACTCCCATCAGCGAACCAACGTTTAAACCCAGGAGATCGTCCCGCCTCTCTTGCAGTAGAGAGGCCATCTCCATTGCGATAGTATAGTTGGCAGCATCCATCACGTCAGTAAGCCCGTGGTGCTCTGCTAAGTTAGCATACTCGCAGCAGTTCTTGAGGCCCAGCTCGTCTGTGATGTAGCGTTCGCATAGAGACACTGCTGTCTCTACTTGTAAGTATCTAGCCGCCTCCAACACATCAGGAAGCGTGCTCGTTGACACCTTCAGCCAACCAGAGTACAAGAAGTCTAAGATGACATCTAAGCCCACGGGTGTTAGCGCCGGTAGCCTGACGCGACCCGCTAATCTCTCCGTAGTAGCCTCCCCGAACAGGGCCCAAAAATAATCGCTGGAACTTGCCAGGAGAGCCCGGTGACACGGGAACGAGGCGCCTTGGGTCTCCAGAACTATGTCGCACATCCTCTCTGTGGAGCGCAGGCGTTGGAAGCGTCCCAGCAGCTCCGTCCTGTGGGACGAGCTGTATAGAATTGAGTAGCTCGCCATCCACCGAAAATAAATTGGAGCCACCGTGTGATTTTTCTCTTTTGCAAGAGGAAAACCATCTGAGGACCGCTTCGCAACCAGAATCCTCCCGACGAGCTCCTGCCTGATTTGTGATGATCCAAACCTGATCCTTTACTTTTTGTCAGCTGCCCTTTGGTCTGCACCCGGGTGGGCGTATCGTCCTAATACCTCACATGCATTGCAAAGCACACACACACACACTGATTCCTGCTGGACCACCTCCCAACCAACACTTTGTCTTTCTTCCTTTGGTCCGGCATATCAGAGGCTGCCTGGGTTTAGTGTCCACCCCAATGGATGAACTCATCGGTAAATAAAGCTGCCTGTCCATGTCCAAGGTCACTTAGGATCTCTCATCGCCACAATGACAGGAATAGAAACAACCAACACGTTCCCGACGCTGAAATTTGCCTCGGGGATGTAAACATTTTTCGAAATGGCGCGAATGTCACGACAAGGATGTCGACAACGGATGCTGAACTTGCGGGCTTATTTTGGCGTGCAGATAGAGTCCCTGGATTAAGTTTCGTTGTGCACATGACCGTTTAATTTATGAGGTCTTTTGAAAGCTGTGTCTTTTTATCTGCGAGACACGGAGGCGACACGACTCGATGAGACACGGTCGCGTGCACGTCACGTCGTTTCTAAAAGCTCTGCAGCAGTACTCTGTCATTTACATTTAGCTGTGATTTAAGATTATTATCTGTGAGGAGATTCTCGCTGCCCTCGCAGATAAGCGCTCGAGACACTAGTGCACCAAAATAAGCACCGTGCCTCTTAGCATTTTCTTCCACACAAAGTCATATTGTCCCTGGTGGATGTTATCATTGGACTTTGACGTGATGGAAGCTAAAATTATCTACAGCTGCTTTGCTCTCTTTACTGCGATCATGCATAAGTATCACATGAAGTGATGATGGATGTAGTTCTTATACGAGCGGTACGTTTTGACAGTACTTAAAAGAAGCTCAAGCTAACACTTTAAACACCGTTAAACATTTATAACAGTCAGTGGCTGCAATATAAACAAGGCTTCAAGAACTGCATAGGGGGCTATCATCAGGAAACTTGTAATACCTTGACACTTGTTGACCAACACTTTGATTACCTTTAAACATTAATACGTTAGATTCTGCTGCAGATGACAAAACAAGGACTTTTGGATGAAAGGGGGATCATAAGGAAATTCATAGTACCTGGACTTTTACTGAGTTTCTTGAGCTTAGTTAGATTAAGCCAACACTTTTAAAATGGTTAAAAATTAATAACAAGTCAGTGGCTCCAACATAAAAGAAAGTGACTTTTACAACTGTTTGCGGAAACAGGGTATAATCATAAAAAGTGGAGTACCATGACGTTTCGTGAGAAACGTACAAGTTTCTCGAGCTTAGCGATCTTAAGCTAATACTTTGAACCTCGTAAATTTTAATAAAAGTCTGTAGCTGCTACATAAACAAAACAAGGACTCAAGAACTGTTTGTTAAAAGGGGAAATCATTAGAAAATTCGTAGTACTTGACTTTTAATGACACACGTATGAATTAACAGTTATATACAGTATTTGAAATACATCTATACATTATACTATGTATAAATGTATAATAAAAAATATGCATCAAAAATCAAATAATATAATATAATTTTTGTTTCTTTAATAAAAAGTTGTTTAAATAAATCATTAAATATTGTAAAAAATACTTAAAATAAACATACTTTGAGATGTAATTATTTTATCACTATTTTCTAATTAGACTATTGCATTCAAATATTCCAAAAGTATCCTATATTTTCGACTTGGAAAATTAAAATGCGATAATTTTATAAGCACTTTACACAATATCAGAACATTTTCTAAAAATGTATAACCCAAATTTAATTAATTTGATGTCAATTTCCTGTGGTATTTCCAGTTTTTAGTTCCTCATTCCAAAAGGACCACAGAAAGGTGAAGGGTATCTTTTGCGGCTGATGAAGTGTGTACTAATACTAGGAAATAAGACACCAATACCCAGTAAGGGTACTTGCCCCCTCTCTGGTGAAAACGAATACTTTATTTTGATTACCTTTCAAGCATAATAATTTATTGCTCCTTCAGATGAACAACAACACAAAGTAGGACACTTGATAATCAAAATAAAATGTCGGACAGTTTTCATGCAACGGAAGATAAAAAGAGTCTCTGTGGTTGATTTTCTTTGCCTGAAAGGCTAAAAAAAATCTTGAGTAAACCTAACTCGCTCAGCAAAGAAGACTTTTGTGGGGATGAATCTGGATTTTCGTGTGATGTAGTCCGGTAGCATCACCATGGCAGCCGGAAATCGTCCCAGGCTCCTGGATGCTTCTCCTAATCAAGCAAAAAGACACCTATTACATGTTTACAATATTTATTTTACTCTTCTTTAGTTCTTGTCCAAGCGCACACTTGTAGATGACACACTTATTTCTATGAGGTATAAATAGCTCCTGAGTCAGTCCGGCATGTCCACACCATGAAACAAGTGGGGGGAAAACACTGTCCTCCTGTGGAATTCGTTTCCATTGCAGTTCCTGACTTGGATTTCTTGTCCAGTTTTTCACCACATACAGCTCAAGTCGTATATACGGTATAGGGAATCCAGAGATCAGGGAATTACAGTTCAATTTTTTACATTTATGAAAAATTATACATGCAGATGTCTATGTTGTATTTCTTTTTGTACTTGCTTTTAAATGAGATTAGGCTCGTCAAATTGGTTATAAAACTCTAACTATTTAAGCAAAATAATATATTACTTACTTGTTTTAAGCACAAATTCATATATT
Organism: Urocampus carinirostris; assembly: GCF_059441175.1. Lineage (NCBI taxonomy): Eukaryota > Metazoa > Chordata > Actinopteri > Syngnathiformes > Syngnathidae > Urocampus > Urocampus carinirostris. Next base: position 6,629,783 of record NC_142366.1, read on the forward strand.
CATTTTTTTAGTATCACTGTGGCTGTAGTTTCTTTACAAACACATTTTTTAAATTTATTTGATGCATTTTTATAGTGTTTTGTTGTCTTTCTGTAGTAAGAATTTTGTAGCATTTCTGTGTTAGTATGTTTGTTGTATTTCTATGGTATTTTTGTGGAATAACTAGTAATTTTGTAGTGTTTAAGGAGAATTATTTTTGTAATATTTCTGTTGAAGTGTTTCTTTAATATTTCTACAGTATTTTTCATAATATTTCAGTATCATTTTCTAAGTATATCTGTAATAGTATTTTAGCAGTATTTCTGTCATAGTTTTTGTAGTTTTACTCTAGATGTATTTTTTTCCAGTATTTCTGTCTATTGTATAACTGTAGAATTTCTTTTTTATTTTTTTGTAATATTTCCATTGTAGCATTTCCTCGTATTTCTGTCAGAGTTGTTTGTAGTATTTCTGTTGAAGTACTGTATTTCTGTATTCTAGTACTGGGTTGCCGTGGATCCTTGAAAATTCCTAAAATGCATTGAATTCATTGTTCTAAAAATAAGGCCTCAATTGGTATTTTTGCCATGGCTAAAATGTACTAAGTAATTTGTGCGAGGCACCATGTCTTGTGTGCAAGAAATATTTGTGGTTTTTGTTTTGTTTGTTTCAATTATGTTTTATTTTGTGGATTTGGTCTTGAATCTGATTTTAAAAGGCATAAAAAAAGTCTGGAATTTAACTTGCCTTAAGCCGTAGGAACCCTGTAGTATTACTGTAGTAGTATTTCTGTAGTATTTTTGGAGTATTTGTTTTATTTTTTGGAATGAAAACAAAATTCCATGCCAATAAATAAAAGCCTGTCATTTGGCCCATATGCCGTAGTTTGCCCACCCCTGTTTTCAAATGATGAAAAACAATTGCTTTTTAGGGAATCCGGAGTGCAGGGAATTACAATAATCCAAATGAGAAGATATGAATGTTTGCATCAGCACCTCGAACGCCTGAGTAAACTATGGGTCGTCTTATTTTTTTAATTTATTTTTTTAATAATTTGAAAAATACTGCACAGAAGCTGGATGGTTAGTGTGCAGCCCCACGATGGGGAGGTCCTGGGTTCAATTCCAGCTACCGCAGACTCCCCATCAGAGTTCGCATGTTCTCCCTGTGCCTGCGTGGGTTTCCTCTGGGCACTCCGGTTTCCTACCTAATTCCAAAGACAAGCATGTCAGGTTGATTGTTTCAAATTGTCCCATGGTGGAAATGAGCGAGTGAGTTGTCTGTCTCTGTGTCTGCAACTGGTTGGCAACAGTGGAGGGTCTTCACTGTCTACTCTAACCGCTGGGAGGGGCTCCAGCAGCCCCGCGACCCTACTGAGGATTAGCGGTGCAGAAAATAGATGAATGGAAGAATATTGCCAATCACTTGTGACATTCTTTTTGGGAAACCGGCGAGCAGGGATTTACAATAATGTAATCCTCCACTACCTTGTGCTACTCCTTGGTGACCCATCGTAATTCACTCTTGACGTTCTGAAGCTCCGAAAGGTTGACGGCCGGGCCTGGCAGTTTGACAGCGCCGGGCAATGTCTTTTTTTCATCGTTCGGCGTTTGCACAGTGTCATCAGGCTGTTCCGTCGGCGACTGGACCTGTTGAAAATGCAATCATATTACTCCTGAAGAGGTAGAGAGGAGACACGGCCAAGATGTGCAACTACTTCTTTCGACATTTGAATATTCTAAAAACAATACAATTACAAAAGCCTGCACAGATCATGAGCCATGTGACTGATTATGGCATAGCCACCCAATGCCTCGCAAACATTTTGAAAAGGTAAATAGTAGTGACAACCAAGTTATGCTATCATAAAAATAGAAAGTCTAAATAATCTAAAAACAAAACAATCACAAGAGCCTGCACAAATCCTGAGCTGTGCCCTTAATTATGGCCGAGCTTTTCAGATTCAGATTCAGATCTACTTTATTGTCATTCTAGTACACGTGTATACAGAACGAAATGTCGATACATCTGACCCGCACAGTTTCCTTGAATGTACAGATATAAATAAAATGTTGTATTGAGTTGTAGTATTGAGTGCTATTAATATACTAAATAATTATGGCTATGTATAGTATTTTACAGTAGCGCAAATAGTGCAAGAGGAGTAGCCAACCAGATGTGCAAAATGGGCAGTCAGGTAAACAAGTCAGGTAAACAGAACAATAACACTGTAACAGTAACGCTGTAAGTACAATAGTGCAGGGAATCAGATGTGCAAGGAGTGGCTAGCTATAAAGAACTGCCAGTAGTGCAAAAAGTCAAACAGAACCCACAGATGTACAGATTAGCAGCAGTTTAGATTTACTATGTGTTTGAGTGACCATTTAACAGTTTAACAGTTTTTGGTGCCTCATCCACATTGTGAAGCAGTCAAAAGTCGACACGACCAAATTTTTTTACTACTTTTTTTAAAAATCCAAATATTTTGAAAATTAAACTCACAACAGTCTGAACACATTCAAAGCAATGTGACTTTTTATGGCTCAGTTCCTCGGTACCTTTTGGACATTAAGAACAGTAAACACGACCAGTTATGCTATCATTTAGATAGAAAATCAAAATATTGTAAAAACAAAATAATAACAACAGCCAGTGGAAATCTTGATCCAATTCACTAATTATGGCTAAGTTCTCCAGTGCCTTGGGTACATTATGAAGAGGTAGAGACGGAAAGCCACCAAGTTGAGCCAATACTTTCATAGAAAATCAAAATATATAAAAAAATAATCACAACAGTCAGTTCAAATCTTGATCCACACCACTAATTATGGCTTAGCTCTATGGATCCTCGCTTGCCTAATGAAAAGGTCAAGGGGAGACACGACCAAATTTTACTACTACTTCTTAAAAAATTACCATATTCTAAAAACAAAACCATCACTTCAGTCTGTTAGAAAACCCGAGTAATTCTCCGGTGCCTCTCGTACATTATGAAGGGGTCTAGAGGAGACAAGACCAAGATCTGCCACTACCTCGAAAGAAAATAAAAAAATATGAGAAACATAATCTTTCTATCAAGTAGTATCGGCTAACTGGTGTCCAGTGAATAATTATTGTGTACATTATAAAGAGGTAGGGAGGGGACACGACCAAGTTGTGCTTCTCCTTTCAAAAAACAAATTCTAATGAGAAATATTAATGTCCAATTTGGACTGTAGGACCTTAGTGGATGTCAAATGCAGATTTAAGATACACAGATCTCATATTTTGTGATTTTTTTTTTATGTCTCTTGGTGGGACAAACATCTCATTTTACCTCATGTGTGTCCCCCGTGTCCTCTTTCCTCCTCACAGGATGTCCCGCCCCCGGACGCAAAGCTCCCATCGGGATGTTCAGATTAGCCTGATGGACAGCAAGAAAGAGCCAATAAAATGCTGAGGTGTGTTCACAAAGTGCTAGCCTCAATTATCCAGTTTTGTCAATAAAAGAAGTTTTGTCCGTGAGTGCATCCAATAAAAGGACTTTATGCTGGACGGAAGAACTAATCTTTCCACCGCATGTTTGCTTCAATGAAATTCCAAATATTCTTTTGTCTCACCCACCGGATGCATTACAAAGTTTACAATCAAATGAATGGATCTATCCTTTTAATGTTAAGGAAATTATCAGTACTAACGATATATGTTTCTGTAATACGGACAACTTATTGGAAATATTCTAATGTGCTATTGTGATGTTGATTTTGGAGGTATATTTAAGCTAACACAATTGATTCGGGAAGATGTATTTATTTATTTTTGCTTCAAGTATATGACTTTGATTCTATTTTCTTTTGTGACTGCAGCACTTCATTTCCACTCTACTTAAGGGGAGTTGATATTCCATAATACAGTAGACCCCAGGATACGTCTTGAATCAGTTCTGAGGTGGTGGTCGTAAAGGCAAATTGCCATATAGCCTATTTATAATCCAAATTTATGCTAATCAGCTACCTCAGATAAAAATAACAAAATATTACATTGTAAATTCTACTTATGGTAAATTAATTGAATTTACATAGCACCTTAACCAGTCACTTAGGACCTCCAAAGCGCTTTACAGTGCACTTCACACTACCTATTCACACACACACACTCACACTCTCACACACTGCTATCAAAGTCAGCAGGTGCCTATCTGCTTATCAGGAGCATTAGGGGTTCAGTGTCCTGCCCAGAGACACTACATTTAATTAGGAGGCACCGGGAATCAAACCTAAGACCTCTTTGGTCCTTAGACGACCACTCTACCTCCTGAGTTATTTCCAGCTTTGGTTAACCTTTGGTTACTTTGGCGTAACATGACTTGAGCTGTAGAGTGGAGTTATTGGGTGGAAGCAGAGCAGGGAGGGGACTGTTGATTCAAACTAAAATTGATTTGTACATTACTACTTGTGAGGATTGTCATGCCCTGAGAAGATTTCCTTGCTTTAATCGCCTCCTTCGTATTTCTTGGTAATCGCGAGCTTTTTTCTTATGGTTATCATGTTTTTGTTTCTTCTTTAGCATCACAGCAAGCGTTGGGACCACAGTAAATAAATGCATTACCAAAAAATACAGTATTACACGGACTCTTTACGAAGCACACGAGATTCTGAAATGAATGAGGGGATAGAAAGGCAGTGGTAGTAGTTCAGCCAATAGCATATTGGCATCTGGATGGTGCCATTACGCTAACCAGACTAGCATAGCATTTAATATTATGTCGAACAACAGCAAACAGACATCTTGTAAGTTTTATCCTGCAAAATAGTTTGTTGTTGATGTGATATAGTTGGGAAAATGCTGTAAAAAGGGGACGGAAAAACATCTTATTCTACATTGTAAAGTTAAAATGTTGCTGTATCCTGGGGTCTACTGCATGTCCTTGTTTATTGAAAATAAATGAAAGTTTTTGCTTTCCATTGTTATTACCGTGAAGACAAAATCGACCGGAATTGCAGCGACTCATGGTTAGACGAGTATACGAGCACAAGAGGGCAGAGCTGTAACCAACGAATGGCATCCAAACACATAGTGGATGGTAAGGATATACCGCTGCTTTGCCGAAAAGCTGCTGCATTAAAAACCCACAAATGTTTGCAACTCATGCACAATTTAAGAGTGGTTGTGGACTTGCCTTCACTAATAAAAACTTAAAATGCCTCTTAAGTTTTGTGTTTAGCATGTTCGCCTTGCTGTTTTCAGAAATCTAAGAGCACAAGCATAAATCCGCCCAGCAACATGTGTGGATGCTAAATGTTTCCAAAGAACAAAAATAACCTTTCTTTACCTAAGCGTAAAAAATGTAAATGACAACGACACATTGCAGCATATATTTTTATTTACCTGCAGGGCCTTGACGTTGGACGAACGTTTGGACATAATAGCATCTGACCTGAAGGCAGCGGAGAGAAAATATTTAGAGACCCAAGTGCAAGGTGTATGCCTTGCTTTTGTGGGCTTTCTCTGTCCTGGGATAGCGTTTCAATTGCCTAGCGACAGTCGCACAAAAGTGGCAGGTATTGAGGACCTGCTCCGTGCATCATTGATGAGATGACAAGGGAACACAGAAGAAAAGCGAGTGGTTTTAACTGTCTTTAGGCCAGGAAGGTTTGGCACCTACCGACTGATGAATGAGCAAATACTCACACTTGCATTTATATGGACAGCATTCATATTTCCTGTTTTGCAAAATTATCTTTATCAGTGCCCAGTGTGAGGCGCAGCGCAAGTTTTTTTTGAAACATAATATTTTAATTCAGCAACAGAATAACAAACATTATGACCCCTGTAATTCCAGGACTATAAGGCGCACCTAAAAACCCCAAAATGGCCAGCAATTTGATGGTGTGCCTTGTAATCCGGTTTGGCCTCTAGCAAAACCTCTTTTGTTGTTGCTTTTGACAATAATTCTAACCATTTATGAATAAATTAATTTCTTTAACTGATGACATAATGTTATGTTTTTGGTTCTAAGGAAGAAATTGTTTTAATGTAAATGTATTTATTTATCCAGTTTTATTTCCCGCGATTTCAGAGTCCAGTTTACCTTACATATGAGAAATATATCAGAAAAATTTTTTTTGGGGGTGTGTCTTTTAAGCCAGGGCATTTTGCAGTGCAGAATATATGTAATATGTATCTCTATTGGTGCCCCATGCTAACTATGTTGCAAGATTTATTAACTAATGAGGCAATAGAATTATAAACTTGGTGGTGAAATGATCAATATTGGTGACCCGTGTTAGGCATATTCCATGATGTTTTATTAGTTTAATGGAACAATAAAATTACGTAAATGTTATGAAAATGTATCATTATTACATACCTGTCAACCTGTACGGTTTCACCGTACAAAGTACATTTTTTATGCATTTTAAGACGAGTACGACGTAAAGGAAATCCGTACGGAAAAACACAAATTTGTCAATTGCGTACGTCTGCCACCTGGGGATTTCCCATCATGCATCATTTCGAAAAAATAAATATGGTGTACCATTATTTTGTATTTTGTACGGGAAAATACAACAGTTTGTACGGGCATGGAGCCGTAGAGGTTGACAGGTATGTTATTGGTGCCTGGGTAATGAAGTCTCGGGCTCTTTGTCAACGGTTTAGTGAAACAATGGAATCAGACAAATTTCATGTACGTTGTCTCTATTGGTGCCCCAGGTGAGAAATGTCACAGGGGAAAGATTTACAAAACCGTTTTGTAAAATAATCTTCATTGGTGACTTGTGTGAGGCATATTCCAGGTTTATTTAATGGTTTAATGAAGCAATAGAATTACTCAAATATTTTGAAAAAATGTCATTATTGGTGCCTTGGGTAAAGCATGTTTCCAGGATTTTTGTCAATGGTTTAATTAAACAATGGAATAATAAAAAAACTTCATGTTTATTTATCTCTACTGGTGCCCAAGGTGAAAAATGTCACAGGATTTTATAACATGGTTTGATCAGGGAAAAGATCTACCAAACTGATTTACAAAATGATCTTGTGAGACATACCACAGGAATATGTTAAATGATTTGTCTGTGGATTTTGTTTGGGCACAGCAAGAAAAAAAACTCAACCACTACTTAACAAAAGGAAACAACAAAATACTTGCACAAAGACAGTTGTACAATACAAAGTTATTCTACATAAGCATGTGCCAAAGGTTTTTAACTGCCAACCCCCATTCCATTTTTTTCCTGCCGGAAAGACATATTCAAAATCACAACAAAGAAAACAAAATCCTACCACAGAAAAGGGAAATAAGAAAAACATTAATTCATTTTCAGACAATTTTACCGCCAGCAACTCATGACATATAACACCAAAAGTTCTCTTGATCCTAACCTCCTTAGAATATTAAATGAAAATGCGCGTAGCGTTTATTAACTTTAATTGGGATAAACTATTTAAATGAGACAATATAATTAAAATTTGAATAGTCCCTGAGGTCAGTGTGTATGTTGTTGCAGTCATCGGAAAAAATGAAATCTACTTTTAGTCCTAGGTTGAAAAAATGTTCCTGAGAATATAGGCATGTATCTAACAGATAAACTAAGAAAGGTAAGAAATCTAAAAAACTAAATGGAGTCAGTCATTATTGGTGCCTGATATGAGGCACATAATAGGATGTTTTAAAAACATCTAATTAGGCAAATAATAATAGTCAAGTCAAGTCATGTTTATTTGTATAGCCTTTAATCACAAGGAGTCTCAAAGGGCTGCACAGACCACAGATTATTGCAAACCACAGACTATTATCACACCATCACCTGATCTACATGAGGGCAAGGAAAAACTCAAAAACCTAACATGAGGAAAATAAAGAGACCTTGAGAAGGGACCCCACATGACGTAATCCCCCTTCCTGGATGACCAGGCTGCAAGGGATGTTGCAATGAAAAATAATACACAGATATTGTCAACATAAAACATTGGTTATTCATATGCTATAGAATAGAAGTGTGTTTTAAGCATAGATTTAAACAGTTCCACCGAGGTGGCAGATCGAATCTTATGGGGAAGAGCATTCCACAGCTATTGGTGCCCCAGGTGAGGAATGTCTCAAGATTTTTTAAAAGGTTTAATGAAGCAATAAACCTTTATGAAAATGTATCTCTTTTGGTGCCCTGGGTGAGGTATCTTACAATATTTTTCTATCTAATAAAGCAACATAATTGAAAATTGTTTGGTAAAAAGATATGTTTTGATGCCCCATGTAAGGCATATCCCAGCATTTTTTAATGGTGTAATGAGGTAATAGAGTTAAAAAACTGCTGTGTAAAATTTTATTTATTGGTGCCCCGTGTGGTACTTTACAAGTATTTTCATAGGGCTTATTGCAGCAATAGGCCAAAAATGAATACTTTGTAACAAGGCCTTTTTAACTGTGACATCTTTTTATGGATCGATGATGATTTTCGCTACTTAAATTTTATACCTGAACCTGTCTATTTGAGTAAGGCTACTAAGGAGAAATCTATTTGAACCAAGGACACACCGAATGCAGCATTTTAAGACAACAATTGAAGGATTTTTGGAAGAAACATTGTGGGAACTGTTTCATGATTTTCCTTTTCTCTCCTCCTCAGCCAAAAACTGCATCCTTGGATGAGTTAAGTGTGAAAACTCAACCACACAAATCCAAAAACCAAGACAAAAATGCTTCCCAGTAGAACAAAAGCTTTTTACAGCTGCAAAAGGGCGAGCAACTCATAATTTATCACTTCCTGGAGTCGTCCTAGCACTTCTGTCCATACAGCGTATTTCAATCGACAGAAGTTTGAGATTTATCAGTACATGTTACATTTCTTTTGAACTGTGTTTATTAATAGATAAAAAATGAATGAATAAAAGTACATTTTTATAGACGGGGCAACAAAGTAAACCAGGAGCCATATATGGTAACTTTTCAGTACATATGGCTCAGATATAATCACTTAATATATTCATACACGTTGATCAGCACAAATGGGAGACCGAGACTGTACTCGTATACAAAGGATCGGTCTAGGGCTGCAACAACTAATCAATACTAGCGATTAAAATAAATGATCATCGATCATCGATTCGTTGCATCACGTGATTTATGATCCACCAGTACAAATAAGAGTGCACACAATTCTGTTGTAATGCCAGGAGTTGTAGTACTGCTTTGGTCTTGCAGAGGGCGATAAGACGGTTTTGATAAAAAAGATACGTTCTCTTAATATCCTAGATATTAAACATTGCATCATTACTAACAAAATTGGCATGAAAGTTTAACTTTGTAGTGTTTGACCGTTTTATCATAAAACAAAATTAACATTTTTAAGAGAACATGCAGTATTATCACAGAGAAAAAAAGGAAATATGTACAAAAAATAAATAAAGTAAAAAGAAAAATAATAAGGATGATATGTTTAACTCTAAAAAGGGGCAGATTCTTGGGTATATATCATTTTTATTTGGGGGGGTGAAAAAATGTAGCACATAAAATGAAATGTATTGCTCTTTCTTTTTTGTTTTGTATAAGTTTGGGTCTGATATTGTCATGATTACCCAAGTGGAGTCACCTGGGGTAATCATGTGGCGCGCTGGAATGTGCTTCCTGATTGGTCAATGCTCCCCTTTTAAACGCGTTACGCGCAGAACTCCTTGTCGGAGGATTAACTTCTGTACCCCGTAAGACTCTCCCGATTACCTGCTTTCTTGTTTACCTGATTCTGCCTGCCTGCCTCCGATCCGACCTGCTTCCGTCTCAAGCTACGATCTCCTCTTCAGTCCCGGTAAACTCGACCTGCTTCCGTCCACGCTACGATCGTCTACGTCGTCCGAAGTTTCCCGCTAACCCTTGTGCTTACCCAAATAAAAGACTTGTAACGAACGCTCTGGGGTTCCCTGCTCTGTTCTGGTAATCCCCGTGACAGATATAATGTCTAGATAAGGTGGTAGGAAAAGAGTATCTTACATATTTGCAGGTGCATGTTATACATTTATATGTATTTTTGTTTATTGTCAAGTTAATTTACAATCACTTTTTATTGTTTTACATAACAGAATATTAGGTTGTTTTATACCCTATTTTTTTATTTGTCAAAAACTTAAATGTTTGAATAAAGAGGAGGAAATTAAATATATCTATGAGAAATCTGATTCATCCATTAATTAGAAAAATCATCAACAGATTAATTGATAGTGAAAATTATCTTTTTTGCATTTCCAGTTCAGTCCAGTATATATAGGACACGTTATTGACTACAATCCGCAGTTTAAGTGTCACACGAATAAACCCTAAATTTGGAAGCTCATTAAACAATCTATGTTCATGGTTGAGACACTTTATGATGAAAAGCCACAAAAGAAATGTACACCAAAACATACTTTTTACCCAGGAGAACCAGCGAAGCACATAGAGCAATTTGGGTGAGCGATAGAAATGGGCAGAGCTATACACAGGACACGACTCACGTACTCCTTCTTGCCCAGCGCTGTCTGCACAGGAGGTAAATAAGTTAGTATCCTTGTTTGCAGTATTTTGTGACATTTTAACAAAATAACTTTGCTCGCACCTTGTTTTGAAACCATTATTTAGGACAAAAATGAGCCTTAACACTCTTAAGAAACTGTGGGAGTGAGACCAATTTTAAGTGCTATATTTATATTGATTCGGGACACAAGCTCTGGCATTCTTATTATTTCATAGATTTGATCAAATCACCAAACATCACACAGTGAAATAAAATGTGCAGACGAATTAGCTTGTGTCTGGGGAGCAAGTTTGGCGGTTTTATTTAAATTTGTTTAAAAATATATGGTGTGGCTCTCTGAACAAAAAAAAAATCAAAATATTTTTGCTCTTATGGCTCTTTGGGTCAAAAAGGTTCCCGATCCCTGACGTAAACAATAGGAACACCAAAACAACAACAACTACACATTTTTTATTTACATGTATTTCTTTTTGTTCAGCGGGCCGGAATAAAAAGCCTGTATGTGGCCTGTGGGCCAACGTTTGCCCACCCCTGCTGATGAACATATAGTTTTAATAGCCAGTCTGTTGATTTTAGCAATGTTTGCTAGCGCTAAGGTATTTTGGCAAAGGCAAAACTATGCAGTTGTTGTCGTGAGTTTGTATCAGCCGGCCAGCCCAAGTGTAATCGTAGAAGTTTCCATGGCCTATTTAGCTTATCAAGCTTGGGATTTTTTAGAGGGTATTATAAAGCCTCTAGATGGGTGGTTGGGTTTCCAGGGTGCTGTTTTGTGCCACAACAATACACAAACGTGCATAGACAAGAGGTCAGCAGCTGACACCATGCAAATCTGGCAACATTGAGATGTTTTTCTATTTGTTTTTTAATCAATTAAACAATGTTAAGATCTTATGGTCAAAATACATATTTGATGTACCTTTTTGACAAAAAAACAAGTCTGAAAGCTGACTCTTGATTTCATATCTTGATCTCATCCTGACTCCTTTTTTTGTTCTATCTCTCTCTCCGTCTTACCTCCAAGTCAGGGGTGGGCAAACATGTATACATATATACATATATATATATATATACGTATATATATATATATATATATATATATATATATATATATATATATATATATATATATATATATACACACATATATGTTTATGTATATACATAAGGTTTAAAAAAAGTACTCATATTACTTGGAATAATAATAATTGTGCATAATTTGTCCCGAGTGTCCCTTCTTGTGCCCAGACGAATAAAAAAATAATTGGTATATTTATCAAATATAGATTTATGTGTTCTTGTTTTTTTGTTCCAGTCTTGTTCCCAATGTCCTTTGGAGTTTTTTAATAAATGGATGAATACATGAATGGAATTCCTATCCTTAATGCAGCGCTTAAAAGTATAATATATATGACTTTGCTTTAATTCTAGTGTTTCAAGAGTAATTTAATGATAATGGTTAATCATAAACAAATATAAAATTGTAACATGTAAATATAAAGTGCATACACATACATATATTTATGAATACATATGAGAAAAAAATGGATAGGCCTACTTTCTTCTTATTTGTTTTTCTCACTTATTGCAGAGGTATCACATTCAAGAATGCACTGACAGATAAAAACGAAAACAATAATATTAATAATAATAATAATAATAATAATCCTGGCCCCTCTGAAATAGTTTTTAGCCAATGGTACTCTGAAAGTTCCCCTGTCCTGCTCTAAGTGGCTGCTGGATTCCTCTCATATCTGGGATTTGTTCTCACTAAAAATAGACAAGTGATACAAATAAAGGACCTGCTTTCCGTCCCCGCACACACTTACACTCCAAGACCAACCACCCGTCTATTTCACTGTCTTCTTTAAAGTTTATGACCCTTAGAGAGTGTTCCCAGTTCTGAGCAAGCGCAAAACTGATTGAGAAAATTGAGGATTTAAGACCGGAAACCGTCAAAGGAAACTCCAGGATGCTACAATGCTAAAAATGTCCTAGTAGAGCATCGACATACACTTCTGTGCATTCACACATGTTCGGAGAGCAATGTTGTGGTTTCTTACCTTCTCTGCGCTCAGCTCTCTATGAGGTCTTCCTCGACTACCTGACCTGTTTCCGGCCCGGCTCATTGGTTGTGAGAGATGCAAAGCTCCTCCTACCATTGCCGAGTTAACCCCCTGCCCCTAAAATGGCTTTCCGGTGCAAGAAAATACCACAAAGTGCTCATAAGTACAATATTTTCTTTTAGTTATTTATGCAAAAGTGTGTACAAAGTATCAGTGATTGGATGACTCTTTAAAACTGAAAGTCAGATATACATTCTGAAGAATGTTTTGTTCTGTGTTTTCTTCTACTTCATTCAACTTCATTTTCAAATGTGCTATATGTACAACATACAGCACATATTAAATTACTTCATCTCTACCGCATGCCTGTTGAATATTATATCTTATTTTTGGATAAAAATAAAACATCCATTCAGTAAAACCCCCAAAAATGTCAACAATAGGAAATGGTTATTCGTTTTTATGTTAAGTTCCATATATACTGGACTGTCTCAGAAAATTAGAATATTGTGATAAAGTTCTTTATTTTCTGTAATGCAATTAAAAAAACAAAAATGTCATACATTCTGGATTCATTACACATCAACTGAACTATTTCAAGCCTTTTATTATTTGAATATTGCTGATTTTGGCTTACAGCTGAAAAAAACTCAAAAATCCTATCTCAAAATATTAGAATACTTCCTCAGACCAAGTAAAAAAATAATTTTATAAAAGCAAAACTAAATCAAACATTTGAAAATGTCCATTGATGCACTCAGTACTTGGTTGGGAATCCTTTTGCACGGATTACTGCATCAATCCGGCGTGGCATGGAGGCAATCAGCCTGTGGCATTGCTGAGGTGTTATTGATGCCCAGGATGCTTCGATAGCGGCCTTCAGCTCATTTGCATTTCTAGGTCTGGTGTCTTTCATCTTCTTCTTAACTATACCCCACAAATTCTCAATGGGGTTCAGGTCAGGGGAATTAGCAGGCCAATCAAGGACAGTGATGCCATGGTCAGTGCACCAGTTACTGGTGGTTTTGGCACTGTGGGCAGGTGCCAGATCATGCTGGAAAATGAAATCCTCATCTCCATAGAGCTTTTCAGCAGATGGAACCATGTAGTGCTCGAAAATCTCTTGGTACACAGTTGCATTTACTCTGGACTTGATGAAACACAGTGGACCAACACCAGCAGCTGACATGGCTTCCCAAACCATTGCTGACTGTGGGAACTTCACACTGGATTTCAAGCAACTTGGATTTTGCTCCTCTCCAGCCTTTCTCCAGACTCTGGCGCCTTGACTTCCAAATGAAATGCAAAACTTGCTTTCGTCTGAAAAGAGGACTTTGGACCACTCTGCAACTGTCCAGTGCTTCTTCTCCATAGCCCAAGTCAGACGCTTCTTCCGTTGTCTTGAGTTTAGAAGTGGCTTGACCATGGGAATACGGCTATTGTAGCCCATTTCCCGGACACGTCTGTGAACTGTGGCTTTTGATACCTGGACTCCAGCTTCAGCCCACTGTCTTTGAAGCTCCCCCAAATTCTGGAAGCGGCTCTTCTTCACAATTTTGTTAAGGCTGCGGTCATCTCTCTTGGTTGTGCAGCGTTTCCGGCCACATTTTTCCCTTCCAAGAGACTTTTTGTGGATGTGCTTTGAAACTGCACTCTGTGAACAGCCTGCTCTTTGAGAAATTTCTTTTTGTGTCTTACCCTCCTGATGGAGGGTATCAATGATGGTCCTCTGGACAGCAGTCAGATCAGCAGTCTTCCCCATACTTGTGATTTAGTTTACTGAACCAAGCTGAGTGTTTTTAAGTCTCAGGAAACCTCGCAAGGTGTTTCGAGTTAATTAGATGATTCAGGTGATTAGTTGAATAGCCTACTTGTATACTTTTTCACGATATTCTAATATTTTGAGATAGGATTTTTGAGTTTTCTTTCTGTAAGCCAAATTCAGCAATATTAAAACAATAAAAGGCTTGAAATAGTTCAGTTGATGTGTAATGAATCCAGAATGAATGACATTTTGGTTTTTTTAATTGCATTACAGAAAATAAAGAACTTTATCACAATATTCTAATTTTCTGAGACAGTCCAGTAGATGGAGCAGAAAGCTACTGTATTTTCATTCTTATTTTGAACCAAGGAAAAAAAGAAACGTCAAGTCAAGTCAATTTATGTTTATTTGTATAGCCCCTAATCACAAAGAGTCTCAAAGGGCAGCACATACCACAGATTATTGCAAATAACAGACTATTATAACACCATCCCCTGATCTGAAACCTACATGAGGGCAAATAATACACAGATATTGTCAACATAGCATATAGGTTATTCATATGCTATAGAATATAAGTGTATTTTAAGCTTGGATTTAAACATTTCCACTGAGGTTGCAGATCGAATCTCAGGGGGAAGAGCATTACACAGCACCGGGGCACGAATGGAGAACGGTCTCGAACCTGCGAATCTCTTCTTGGCTCTTGGGATCACTACTAGACCAGCATTTTCAGAGCGAAGGCTCTGGACCGGAACATATGGGGAAATTAAATCTGAAATATATGAGGGAGAAAGTCCTTGCATGATTTTGTATACTACCAACAGTACCTTAAAATCACATCTTAAGCTAACAGGGATCCAATGCAGGTTAGCTAAAATCGGGTTAATGTGGTCAAACTTTCTTGTCTTAGTTGAAAGCCTCGCTGCAGCATTTTGTACCAGCTGAGGGCTCTTGATTTTGAACTTCAGGAGACCGGAGAGTAGTGCATTACTGTAAGTGAGACGAGGAGTAACAAACGCATGAATTATAATCTCCTATGGCGAATTTTAGCAATATTGAGAATATGGAAAACAGTTAATCTAGTAATATTCTTAAGGTGTGTTTGAAAGGACAGTTCAAATGTGACACCTAAATTTTTGACCGAGTCACTCTGGTTGATATTACATTTTTCAATGTTCACAGCAGTTTTTAGGAACAAGTCACGGCATTTAGATGGACCAATAACTAACATTTCGGTTTTTCAGAGTTAAGGCGCAAGAAGTTGAGTGACATCCATTATTTTATCTCAATGAGGCAGGCCTCCAGATTTCCACAGATTAGTGTGGCAGATTCCTCCATCGGAAAATATAGTTGAGTGTCATCTGCGAAGCAATGGAAACTGATAGTATACTTGGGATCTGAACCATAAGAGGTTCCTGGGAGACCAATCGATTATTCCAACCGTTCTAGTAAGATATTATGGTCCAAAGTGTCAAAAGCAGCACTAAGGTCCAGCAGCAGCAAGAGTGATGAAGTGCCGGAGTCTATTGCCAGTAGAAGATAATTGGTTACCTTAATCAGGGCTGTCTCAGTAGAGTGGTTAGCCCTGAATCCTGATTGCATGGATTCAAAAAGATTGTTCTCGGATATTAAATCATTCTGTTGTGAAAGGATAGAGGGATTGTGGACGCGTTCTTAAGGATGGGCTGGGCACCCGTATGATGCGGCAGGGGTAAACCAGTGAAAGCTGTCGGGCCCTGCTGTTGAACAGAAGAGTGTGTTGTGTCACCCTGACCCGAGTGACATGGCCGCTTTCTTGTGTCCCGTTTCATCTGGAGGGACGAAAGCATCACGAACTTAGGTGACGAGGTGCCTAACTTGTTTGGGTATTTGGGCAAGTGGGTTGGCCATGGTCCAAAAAATTTTGTGTGTGTTTTTTTTTTTTTTTCCCTTTTATTTTCTTTTTATTTTATATGTTTGTCTTGCTGTCGGTCACCCCTCTTGAGGGATATGACCAAGGTAGATAGATAGATAGATTAAATCATTCAGCTGCTGTGCCACAACCTTTTCAAGTACTTTAGAAAGAAACGTTAGGTTTGACACAGGTCTATAATTACATAGGCTTTCTGGATCAAGAGAGTGATATGTTTATATTATTTAGAACTGAAGGTCCAAGGTCCCCCAAAAGACCTTTAATCAGTTAACCCGGAAGCGGGTCAAACAGGCAAGTAGTCAGTTTGGCCGTATTCACCACCTGTTTAAAATGATCAAGTGACAGATCATTGAATTGGGATAAAAGCCCGGGATAGCCACCATGTCGCGCATCTATACATTTCAGACCTTTAATATGTGATGTATTAACATTGTCTTTAGAAATTTCTTCCTGTATGCGTTGAATCTTCTTATTAAAGAAGACCATAAAGTCATGGGCTGAATGGGTAGAACTATCTGTGATAATATGTTGCCTTGTCAGCGATGCTACATTGTCGAAAAGGATTTTGGGGTTACTCTTTTGTGCCGTAATCACCTTCAAAAAATAGGCTGATTTTGCAGAGGCAAGGGCTCCTTTATACTTTAACAAGCTGTCACACCAGGTTTGACGGAAAACCTCAAGCTTGGTAGCGTGCCATTTTCTTTCAGATTTCCTGCAGTCATTTTTAAGCGATCTAGTTTCATCAGTAAACCAAGGCGCGCGTCTTTTAGGTTGTGATTTAAGCCGTGGAGTCACCAAGGAATCCAGGTCTCTAGCCGGGGTAGCATTAAACTCATTTATGAGTGAGTCAATAGAGCCTTTATATAAAGGATACGACGCAACTACAGTAAGACCTTGGTTATCGCGGTTAATGGGGACCAAAACCACCCGCGATAAGTGAAAATCCGCGAAGTAGCGGCGCACCTTCAAAAAAAAACACACACAAAAAAATTTATATATATATTTTTTTTAAATTAGTATTTTTTTTAGACCCGGTTAATGGGGACAAAAACCACCCGCGATAAGTGAAAATCCGCGAAGTAGCGGCGCACCTTCAAAAAAAAAACACACAAAAAAAAAATTATATATATATATTTTTTTTAATTAGTATTTTTTTTAGACCCGGTTAATGGGGACAAAAACCACCCGCAAAAAGTGAAAATCTGCGAAGTAGCGACGCCCCTTCAAAAAAAAAAATTAAAAAAATTAAAAAAATCTTATCTCATCTCATTATCTGCACCGCTTATCCTTATTAGGGTCGCGGGGGGGCTGGAGCCCATCCCAGCCATCTCCGGGCAGTGGGCAGGGGACAGCCTGAACTGGTTGCCAGCCAATCGCAGCTGCAAATCAGTTCTCGCAGCTAGCTGCGTTCTTCATCGACGCACGAGCCGAGTGATCCACCGCTAGAGTCGTACAGCTGGGCAATTTTACGTCCGCCCGGGACGATCGGAGACAAATTCACGACAGGGTTTATACTTGCGCGAGCGAGCCCCTAACCTGCGGCGCGGGTACTTTCGGGCGCGATACGCACGACACCGCGACAAGCCGAGCGGGTCGGGCGCTCGGCGCGGAGGCCGGCCTGTCAGAAGCGCAGCAGAATGCGCGTTCACGCGAGTGTGGGAGGATTCTGTACGGGAGTCGGATTTGGGCACAACACCGGCGCCTGGCGTCTCCCGCTCGGGCCGCGATGGCTCTACATGGCGCTACACGGCCCTCGATGGCTCCGGCCGACGGATGGGCGGCCGCGGGGGAAAGGGGTAGGGGGGACCTGTGGAGTCAGGGGGGCGGTGAAGCGGAAGCCGCACCAAAACCGCGCGCCGGTAAACGAGAATGGCGCGCCGTGCTAGGGTCGTCGGCCGAGGGGGATTCCCGCAAAAAGTGAAAATCTGCCCAAAAAAAAAGGAAAAAAATATATATATTTTTTAACCATTACAGACCACGAAGCTCTGAAGCCGCGAACGTCGAACCGCGAAGTAGCGAGGTCCCACTGTACTCCTAAAAGAAGATCAGAGAGCTCAGAAACTATGCCAGAGCTAATATTCCGTCCACTAAATCCTTCAGTTTCTTTGATACAACATTTAGCCAGCACCTCAAATATAGCCAAATAATGATTAGAAATAACAGTAGTACACAAATGCTGTAACCCAGGTGGGAAAATAGCCTTCATTTATTTAAGAAGAAGTAGAAAAAAATGATCTCGTCATACCTATTACATTATTCAAATATATACTAATATATGTATATATACTAATACAGTTATTTTTATTAAATACAATGTAGTTTTAAAAAATGCAAAGTAAATAAATGAAAAAGAAAACTGAATAAATAATAATAATCAAATTGATAAAGTTGTATGTTACCTTTTTTTCTACACACTTCTAGTACAAAGGTTTTCAACCTCTTTTTATTAGCAGCAAATGATTCACACTTTTTACCAGGTGTAGCTCATAA
Source organism: Urocampus carinirostris (assembly GCF_059441175.1). Lineage (NCBI taxonomy): Eukaryota > Metazoa > Chordata > Actinopteri > Syngnathiformes > Syngnathidae > Urocampus > Urocampus carinirostris. The sequence continues at coordinate 6,648,482 of NC_142366.1, forward strand.
TTATTCCATATATATGTTTTAAGAAGTTATTTTATGTTACTGACATACCTGTCAATGATTGCAATTCCCTTTAAACCTTAGAAACACAACAAGGCACCTATTTACTTACTGCTGGACAGACTATAAGAACATTTGTGCAAACAAGTTTATTTGGTTTGCCAAGTAAACGACGTGAACAATTTATTTGCTAACTTAATTTTGGTGGTACAATGGGCTTCCGCGAGCGAGCCCCTAACCCGCGAGCCCCTGTAAATGCATGTCTTTGGAATGTGGGAGGAAACCGGAGTGCCCAGAGGAAACCCACGCAAGCACGGGGAGAACATACAAACTCCGCACAGTAAGGCCGGGAGCTGGATTTGAACCCACACAGGAGGTTCCCACGACCTCTGAACTGTGCCGCACATGCGCGAACCACTGCCCCGCCGTGATGCCCATATATATATATATATATATATATATATATATATATATATATATATATATATATATATATATATATATATATATATATATATATATATATACAGTACAAATCCAGCTACCAGCCTACCTGTGCGGAGTTTGTATATATATATATATATATATATATATATATATATATATATATATATATATATATATATATATATATATATATATATATATATATATACGTATCCATTTATTATGTTTTCTAGTTTTTGTTTTGTTTTTTTTTCTTTCGGCCCTGGTTCATTTTAATTAATCTCATGTTGTTTAGAATATTGTAGTTTCCTGCTCTCCGGATTCCCAAAAAAGAATATTGCAGGCCAGTTGTTGCAAAATTCAGCAACATGTGTGCTAGCGGGTGGGAGCACATAATACCATTCTAATAGTACTGCACAAGCTCACTGTATGTTTAAAGCCCCGATGTGTAATATTTGACCACTAGAGGGCACTACTGTCTATTGTGGACAAAAACAAGAGCCAAATGATCACTGCTTAACAGCTAGATGCCAAACAAACATGGCGGTGACTACTAAGTATGGATTCCACACATACACATTTTTTGATTTATGATTTTTTTAATCAAAATTAACATTGGTATGATAGTTCATGTATTTTTGCCTAGTATGCAAATCAATGTTTTTCTTACCACTAGGAGGCACTTGATAATACACACTGTCCTTTTAGACACAATTTTAAGGTGTTTCTGCTAATTTTAGGTTTCTGATTTTACATTGTTTTAAAAATTCTATACAGCAAAATGAGTTGCATTTCAGTGTCTGAAAAATGGTATAAGAAACAATTTTGTTTTAATTTGAATTATTTCAGCATCTTACGTAGTTCTCTCCACGCAAGTGGTAAATTTAGTGTTGTTTGTTATCACGGTTCACAGATCCCTTAACCGCATGGGTCATTAGGGCAAAAGAAGACGCAACTTTGGACAGCTTTCTCCACTGTTGACGTTCCCTGGTCTGTTTTTGGGTCGTGGCAATGTTAGCACCAGTCCATTCCTTAATTTAAGTCAAGTCAAGTCATGTTTATTTGTATAGCCCTTAATCACAAAGAGTCTCAAAGGGCTGCATAGATCAAAGACTATTGAAAACTACGGACTATTATGACACTATTCCCATATATTGTCAACATAAAATATCCAGTAAAGAAAGCAAAAAAGAAAAGAGAACAGTAATGAATAGAAAATTAGCTGAAGAGCTGTGAGGCGCTGCGTCCATGCGCGCCGCCATCATCATGTCAGTAAAATAATGTTGTTGTTTTTTTTTTTGCACATGTATAATTGGTGAATAGTATAACCTGATATGAACAGGCTTATGTTCTAATATCAGTATGTGGCCCGCAATTTGCCCACTCGTGGTTTAAAGGATAGGTAATTTTTCTTATATATATTGAAAAGGAATGATAATGTTGTCATCCCAGTTATTTTTCGGTCTTCCTTTCTTCCTGCCCCCTTTAGCTGTGGCCTGGAGAATTATCCTGGCCAGGCCTGACGACTGAAGTGCTCGTCTGCGCACAGTTGACAGTTCTTTGTAGGGTCCAATGTGACTTCTGATGGTGTTGGCACCCTTTTGTCTGTCACAAGGCTTGAGTAGCGGATGCCTAGAAGTATCTTGTAGCATCTCCATGGCCTGGATTTTCTTTTGCAGTTTTGCTGTGAGAGTCCATGTCTTGCAAGAGTAGAGGAAGATGGAAGTAACCAGCACTTGCATGAGTCTGATTTTTTATTTTACTGCAATGTTCTTGTCCCTCAAAATGGGTTTAAGTCTGGCAAGCACAGCTGTTGTTTGAGCTATCCTGGCCATGATTTCTGGTTTATACCCCTCTTCTGATGGTGATGTTTTGTGGTGATGGTGATGTTTTGTGGTGATTCTATACTGGCCGATACTTTGTCCTGGCGATTGACCAGATCTCAATATCAGCAGCAAAACGGAGGTTAGTGATGTTATTTCCCATAATACTGACTGTACCTTCAGTTTGCTCCAGAGCTTCAGACATGATCTTCTCCAGGAAGATTTTGAATAAAGTGGTGGAGAGAATGCAGCCTTGTCTCACACCGTCTGTGGTTTGAACCATGCTCCAATGGTACCATTCATCAGTACCACACTGTTGACATTGCATACCTGTCAACCTGTGCGGTTTTGCTGTACAAAGTACATTCAGTATGCATTTTAAGACGTGTACGACGTACGAGAACATCTGTACGGAAAAACGCAAACTTGTGAATTATGGGTACCATCGCCATACACCATACACCGACTATCATGAAACGACAAATCAATCAAGTCAAACGAGTTCGCCGCGGAAGCCTCTATCTCGGTATGGTTTTTTCATTGCAAACGATGCGAGCGGTTTGATGTAGTGAAAGGAAGTCCGTCTCTTTATAGGGAACCGGCTTTTTCGGCTCAACTCATTAAAGAGAGCCGGCTCTCAAACGGCTCACTTGCTTTGATGCATTGTATTACGAATTAATATATTGTATAAAGAAGTTACGAAAAAAAGCAAGTATAAAATGAGAAAATGAAAAAAGACAGGTTTGTGGTTATCCCTTTAATCAATATATTACCAACAATAATTCAATGCAGAAAATGAATTAATAATTTGAATAAGAAAATGTATTATTCTACTTAATTATATTTGCATGTATTTTTTTCTTCTACAGTTAAGGTCCAAGCTACTTAATTGTTGAACTTTTTTTATAATAAACCTCATTCATGTCAGGATCTAACAACAAAATGTTAATTAACAATATATATGATATAACAAAACACATGTACAATATAACATGTTAAACTACATGAATAAACACGTTTTTTTTTAAATCTGGTGTAAGATTTTTTTTGTATTTTGTAAGGGAAAATACGACAGTTTGTAAGGGCATGGAGCAGTGGAGGTTGACAGGTATGGCATTGGCTACCATGTGGAAGTTGTATATTATACAACACAGTATACAGTTTATTTTTTTCCCGTACAAAATTGTTATACAGCGCTTGTCTCAAAAATGGAGGGGCAGGTATGTACCGATAATGAATTACCTGTACTGTATACGTCTTTCGCTTATTTTGATGCAGTTGCGCTATTTTTACTCTAAGCGGCAGTAGCGGGCTGTTCTTCTTCTTATCTTAAACGAAAAAGAATAGAAACGCCGCAACCCGGAAGTGAAGCTGTCATTTATTTACATCAACAGTGCAGGATTAAAATGGAAGCATTTTGAGATTTAGGGAGGTTTTTCTTTACTTTATAGCCTCGGGCGGTGCCAGAAGGACCATGGGCGGTTGAGTGCTTTCTCGCCCCAGGGACGGACGGAGGGCAGGCACCATGATTCCCGTATCCCTGCTCGTGTGCGTGCTGGCCGGCTGGAGCGCCGTCTACCTAGCGGACACACTTCTCCGGGTAAAACCGAAACCAAAATAAACATGTATTATCGCTCTTTATATATATTTAGCTCCCTATTATGCTGTTTGAGACACTACAAGACGTGCTAGAATGCAACATAAAATGCTAAGACCGGAAGCACTTCCAGTATATATTTAAACCCATAATTTGTGTTAAATAAAACGAACATAAAAATAAATGTATGCCGTATATATGTGAGGACATTTTTAGGGTGCAAATAAATAGGATGTATAAAAAAATGCTTTCAAATGTAATAGGTAAAGGTCACTTGATTAACAACAAGAAGGGGGCGTGTCTGAACTGAAAATTAACGATAATACTACATACAGTAAATTGAATTAGTGGCAACTGAGGTGTTTTAATACAGAAGACTCCTGGGATACGACATAAATCGGTTGAGGGTCTTAAGGTGAAATTGCTGTTGAGCAGGGGATTGAAACCTATACAATAGAGCTCCAAACCGCTGGTACCTTACATGAACATATTAACATAACAAAATAGTATATAGTAAGTACTACTGACGGATAATAGACATGCTTAGGATTTAATTGCATTATAAAGATGTATGAAGATGTATGAAATCAGTTGTTTCGGATTTTGGTGAAAAACTACTCAAATTTCCATTTGTGCTGCAACTCTCATTTGTTATTTACAGTCACCATGTTGGAAATGGGCTAAAATTCTCCCAGAAAGTCAAGTGCAAGGTGACCATAGGGCTACTGCCATCACCTGGTAAAATTTCGATTTTGTTTTTTTTGTACAAATTAATTTTATACTGCAGTCATTATTATTGGTGGGTCGCATATTCTTAATTTTATGACAGAGGCCTCGAGCCAGTAAAAATTTGATCACGGGCCGTAATTGGCCCCTGGACTTTGGACATACCTGCCTTCGGAAATTTCCTTGCTTTAATCGTCTACATAATTTTATAGTCTTGATGGTTTATTGATTACAGCCATCTTCTTTTGCGAGGGTAACATTTGTGTGCCTTCTTCTAGTAGTAGGATTGGGTCTCATCTTACTAAAAAACGTCTCTTTCGGCTCCCAAACAGCTCTTCAGATTTTTTCTATTGCTTTAAAGGAACAGTGTGTGTTATTTGACCAATAAATGTCGCTGTATTGTGTCGTGCTTAGACCTTTGCAAAGAAAGAAAAAAGACAAAAAATGTGAAAGATTCAAGGGAGAAAAAAAAAGATAAAAGAAGAAAAAAGGGGAAAAGCAATCAAAAAGATGACAAAATAAATAGGAAAGAAAAACGACAAAAGTAAAAAAAACAGGAAAAAAGAAAAAAAAGGTGAACGAAAAGAGGAAAAAGAGAGAGCAAAAAATAAAAAGGAGAAAGAAAGAAAAAAAGTAAAAGAAACGATAGAAAAAAATGGAAATAGAATTAGGAAAATCTAGGAAAAAATGAAGAAAAAAAGTTAGTACAACTATTAAAAGTAAAAGAGAAGAATTAAAAAAGAGACAGAATCCCTGTAAAAAATAAATATTGACCAATCACGTCTGCCTTCAAGTAAGAGAAATAAAAAGCGGCTCTTGATCGGTGGAGAGTTGGCTGCCTGTTGTTCACTTCAGAGAATCAGCTCTTAGAGCTGTTCGGTTCGCCAAAGACACATCACTACCTTCCAGCAAGCAGAAAACACATTAGCACACAAGCACACAGGCACCAGCAGCTAGGCCTGAGGCATGTCATCATCAGCTATTTGAGATTGGAAATTACGTTGTTGCTGTCCTGAACAATCTTATTTATTGCCGTATTTTCGGACTTTAAGGAGCACCCAAAACCTCCATATTGGCCAGAAATTTGAACATGCGCCTATTAGTCAATCCGGTGTGCATTATTTGCTGACAAAATTGGAAATGCGTCACCATTTTTGTGCAATCATTAATTAGTCTAAAGTTTTATTGCTGACCACAATTGCATAACCATTATTACAACGGGTATCAAACCAGATAGCATTGGTAAGGTCGTAAGGGACATGAATAGTTGTTTACATTTGCACAACATTGAATGCAACGGGAAGTGAACCGGGATTGTGGCAAAGATTGTGGATCCTATTCTCTACACCACTACGAATACATGTGACCGATAAAAATGTATGAGGGCTTATCTCATACTAAGGTATTTTAAGTCAATACTGGATATGTTAGAATAGAGAGAATGTTGTTTGACTTTTACGCACCTCAAATTAGGGCTGCAACAACCAATCGATCAAACCGACAATTTAAAGCGTTGGCAACTGATTACCTCATCGAGTCTTCATGTTTGCGTGATTTATGAGCCACGTGGCCTTTTAAACCAATGCAAATAAGTGCATTGGATCTCATTGTGAAGTTGCGAGTTGTAGTACCACTTTGATCCGGCAGAAGACGCCTTGAGACTATTTTTATGAAAGTACATTTTTAACAAAATAATTTTATTGATTATGCATCATTAAAAACAAAATTGTATACGGCTTGTATTGGGATTTTGGACACATTTTACAGGATTGTTTAGGGATTAGTGGCCATACAAATAACAACGACAAGCTTGACATTCAGTACTCACAAACTGAACTTCCCTTGCAGTCGTCTCCGAAGCATCGGATCGGTTACGAATCGTGGTTGGCCAGACGAGGTCTGATGCTGTCGCCGTTCCACGTCAGGTGGCAAACCACCGTTTTCAACCGCCTCTTTGCATACTGTGCTCGCATCAATCCCAGAGCGCTCTTCATTTGGTGAGTGCTGTGTAGTAAAGATGCGCTCATGCAATATAAAAAAAATGGGTGTGACCTAAGCACATCCTTCCCAGGTTCAACAGTGGCCTGGTGTTTGGCGTGGTGGCCATGTTGGCGTCGGTGGTGCTGCTAGTGAAGACCCTGCAGCAGACGTTAGCGCAAATGACCACAGACAATCCAAGAATCGGGGCACAGCAGGCTTTGCAGGTTGTGGTGAGTATCATGGGAAGTGTTCCTGCTCATTGACTGTATTTTAATGACCATAAGGCGGACCCAAAACCCCCAAATTAGCCAAAAATCGAAACGTGCGCCTTATAATCCCGAGAGCCTTATTAGCCAACCGAATCAGAAATACGTCACCATATTTTTGCAATTGTTGATCAATTGATAAAATGTTATCGCTGACCACAGTTGCACAGCATCGGTGGAAACGGGGATCGAACCGGATGGATTTGGTTGGAGCACTGAATCCTAACCAGGCTATGGACATGACTGGTAGTTCACAATTGCATATCATTAAGAGCGCCAGAACCTAATCATTAGAGTTGGGTGTCAAACATGTGGTCCTCAACAGTTTGGAAATAGCTACCCGCGAGACAAAACTGAGAAGCGCGAGAGAAAAAGACGAGTCGAAAAACTGCTTTCAATTTGAATATATCCACTTGATGTCGCAAAAGCCAGGCCAAGATTCACCAAGCGACTAAAGGTGTATTTCTTACTCTCTTTTTCTTTCTCTCCCTCCCTTTTGCTTGCTTTCTTTCTTTTTCTTTCTCACTTTTTTTTCTCTTGCAATTTGTCTCTTTCATTCTTTATCTCTCTGTGTCTCTGCCTCTCTTTCTCCCCTTCTGTCATTTTATTTCTCTCTTATTCTCTTTCTCACTCTCTTATCCTTTCTTTCTCTCTTTCTTTTTTCTCTCTGTCTTTCTTTTTCTTTCTGTCTCCCTCCCTCCATCCCTTTCCCTCTCGCTCTTTCTGTTTTCTCTCACCCTTTCGGTTTTCTCTCACCCCTTTCTTTCTATCTTAATTTCTCTTTCTCTATCAATGTCTCTTTCTGTCTCTCATTGTGTAAGCCTCTCACTCTCTCTCACTCTTTCTCTTTTATCTTACTCTCTTTCCTCCCCTCTCTCACTCTCTTTCTCTCTTTTCCTCTAATCCACATGTGGTGCCCCTCCGAGGGTTTTTATGGGCTTATGAGTTTGACACCCCTGAGATAGACCAACATGTATTCAGACGACATGTGAAAAGGCATTAGGTATTTTCTCATTATTAAACTTTTTTATTCATGGTACCAGATATGTTAGAGAAATGGGAAAACAGAAAGTAATTAAAAATCCACAGAAGATTTTGTTTCGCTTTTTCTCTGCTTAAACTAAGCATTGTCATTTACAAACATTTTGAATATGTGCGGCCATGCGTTTATTTATATCTCAGGATGATCAAATTACTCCCTACAATGTCTTTGTCTTCATTTAGTTCAGAATGACCAAATTACTTCCCACAATGCCGTTTCCTTAGTTCTATTCAGAATCTTTTGTGCCTCGTAGAAAATTGTGATAAATAGAATAATGTATGTCAGTGGTCACCCAACCTTTTCGTACCACGGAACAGTTTAATATTTGAGATTATTCACGTTGCCCCGCCCATTAATAACATCAATTCGGTACATGACCTAAAATAGTGTGATGATGAAATAAAATAAAATGCCTTTTCATCTTTCATCCCTATCTTTTGGGTCCAGTGCATATTACCTGCTGATTCCTGTTTCATTCAATGCTATGCAATTGTGATCAGTGATTTATTGTGAATGATCGATGCAGAAATACAGTGTATTTCTATATTTGGTGCATCCCTACACATTCCTCAAGTTTTAATTTCATGTGCCTAATAGTTTGGTGCGCCTTATATATGAAACAAATATCCCAAACTATTTTTGTGGTGTGTGTGCCCAATCATGCTGAAAATATGGTACAATGATTTGTAGTTTTTCATGATTTCATCATCAATTTACCTTCATAAAATGACGTGTTTTTACTTTAGGTGCCTGGCGTAAACCTCCCCAGCAGCCACCTTTTGTACTTTTTCCTGGCTCTGTTGCTCAGCGGTGTCATACACGAGTTGGGCCACGCTGTGGCAGCACTGAGGTACTACATCCGTCCCGACTGTATTTGTTGCCATGTCAACGAACTCCCACCACGGGGTTTAAGTTAAAATGGGGATGGATTGATGGATAAGTAACATGAAAGTTAATTAAAAATAAAAAAAGCAGACATCCATGGCCAGAAAATGATTTTATGTGTTTTATCTTTTGTATCTATTACAAACTAAATCTATTTTATTTTCAGTTTAGGGGGCGAAATTGAACATTTTCATGATAAATAAGCTAAAAGACTTCAAAAGGATAGGATAGATAATTCATAATATAGCAAGGTGTTATCTTTTTATTTATTTTTATGAAAACACGGTATTACATTTTATTTGCAGTTTAAGGAAATACATAAACTACTTCCATGGGAAATACATTATTTTTCTTTTTCTTATCATACAACAAGGAGGTGTAATTTAAAAGTTTCTATTTATGAAAAGGCAAAAATTAAATATTTTTTTAAGAAATAAGCTAACCCTTTTTAAAAAAAATTGTAAGGCTTTTTCTCATCATTCCTTTTTTGATTATTCGTTTTAGGTTTTATATTTTGATTAACATTATTTTATAATTGTTTTACTACACACTTTGAGACATAAAAAGGGGTAAACCGTCGTTTAAACAAAACAAAAGAATATTATTAGGATAGAAAATGGAGGAAACATTTTTCAAATCTAGTTTGTTGTTCTATTTTGATAAATACAAAAAACCCTACAAAACAGGTAGAAAAAGTATTTATTTGTTTAAACAGGGTTCCCACGGATCCTTGAAAAGTCTTAAAAGGCATTAAATTTAAATTCTAAAAATAAGGCCCTAATTAGCATTAAAATGTCTTAAAAATGTGAACCCATTAATAAGATTTATGTTTGTTCAAACTAAAAAGATTTAGTATAAAAGTCATGGTTTCATGAAGGTAGCAGAAGAGTTCTCTGGAATTAGTAGTTTTGGCTGAGCATCCATAATGTACTGTAAACATCATTTTCATCAATTGTTTCCATGTCTAAAACTTTGGAGAGTGCTACAGTTGTATGCAAAAGTTTGGGCACCCCTGATCATTTTCGAGATTTTCCTTTATAGATCATAGGTTGTTCGGATCAGCAATTTCAGTGAAATATATCATATAGCGGACAGTGATATCTGAGAAGTGAAATGAAATTCATAGGATTTACAGAAAGTGTGCAATAATTACTTCAACAAAAGTAGGCAGGTGCATAAATTTGGGCACCCTTTTTGTTTTATTGATTTGAATACATTTAGCACTGATTATTGGAGCACAACATTTGTTTGGGAAGCTCATTGACCCTTGACCAACATACATAGGTGAAGCCAATCATCCATCTATATATCTACCCTGGTCATATCCCTCGAGAGGGGTGACCGACAGCAAGACAAACACATACAAAAACAAAGAAAAATTAAAATAAAAGGGCAAAAGTGGAAAAAGGTAGCAAAAAACACACACAAAATTTTTGGGACCATGGCCAACCCAAATGCCCAAACACCCAAACAGGTTAAGCACCTGTTCAACAGCAGGTCCCGATAGCTTTCACTGGTTTACCCCTACCGCATCATAGAGGTGCCCTGCCCATCCCTTAGAACGCGTCTAAACATCCCGCTATCCTTTTACAACACCTCTCCACTTATTCCTATCACCAACAAGAGCTCCAGCTTCCACTATATTCAGACCTTTTTCCTGCAGTGCACTCATAACACCATCCTCTTCAACATTTGTGAATTTCCCTTCGGGGATGATTAAAGTATCTATCTATCTATCTATCTATCTATTTGCTCCTCATCCACCCTCTCTATGTGTCCAAACAGACCTAGTACTCTCTTATCCACACGCTTGCTCAGTTCCATTACAACTCCAGTTCTGTCCCTCGCAATTTCATTTCTCAATCTATCCAATCTTGTCACTCCTAACATACCGTATTTTCCGCACTATAGGGCGCACCGGGTTATAGGGCGCACCCCCCAAAAATAGTTTTTTGTCCTATATCTTCCATAGATAAGGCGCACCGGATTATAAGGCGCTACAATGGGAACGTCGACAAAACAGTCAGATGATTCAGTCCAACTGATTACCCCCTTAACATTCCCAAAGCTTGCAAAGAGGCAAATACGTGTCGTAGACACGTGCGGATGCGGTGTCCGTACGATGTCACTTAAATGCGTCATTTCAAATATCATTCGGAAGGTTGAAGTCTTGGGATTCAAGAAATGCCAAACATTTCTATGTTTCTATTTTCTTTTTCGCTCACAACTTTACTGTGCATGACAATAAACACTTGGAATTGAGTTTAATTCACTCAACTCATCACAGCAACATCAAGATCGTTCTAAAACAAGATACCGGGAAAATATAAAGCCGCATAACTCACCTAAGTTCTCACGTTCAATAATGATACGCAATCATGGTCTTCTTAAAACCGTGAGTGAAGTAAATCCAGGAGAGTAGAATATTTACAAATACAGACTAATGAAACATGTTTCTTTATGGCGTACTTTAGCAAGCTTGCTACGCCATTGCTAAACTCGGCCGATTGCAGGAATTGTTTTGGCCATCTAGCCAATCCGAGGCTCCGAATAACTTCAGCCAATAGCGATCGATTTATTGGATGATTGACCAATTGGTTAGCCAATGAAACGCCGGTATATAAATCCCAGCATACACCGCGGACTTGCTACGCCATTGCTAAACTCGGCCATTGCAGGGTTTGTTTTGGCCATCTAGCCAATCCGAGGCTCCGAATAACTTCAGCCAATAGTGATCGATTCAAATGATGATTGACACATTGGTTAGCCAATTAGACGCCGGTATATAAATCCCAGTATACACCTCGGACTACTCCACGTTCGGGGTAAAATTGAGTCGGCGGCTGTTGAGTAAGTTGCGAGACCTTGCGGATTTAATATTGAGCCATATATAAGGCGCACTGTGTTATAAGGCGCATGGTCAGCTTTTGAAAAAAATTAAGACTTTCAGGTGCGCCTTATAGTGCGGAAATTACGGTACTCCTCAAACACTTCATCTCAAAAACATTTAGTTTCCTTTTCAAATCTGCGCTCAGGCTCCAAGTCTCTGCACCATACAACACATTCGGCACAATCACACTCTCATACGGTCCTCTCTTCATATCCATACTCATACTCCAGTTGCTCATCACTCTCCTCAGAGCACCCAAAACCTTGCTTCCTTGATTTACTCTGTGCATTACTGAGCACTTCGTTCCACCAACTGCAGCCACATCACAACCCAAGTACCTAAAGCTTTCAACTTCTTCCGTTCAACTTCCATTGCCTCTAATTCCTGTGTTGTTTTGTTGGTTTAAATTGTGTTTTTCTTTTTTTGTCGACTCGGTCGAAGATTTGATTTCTAAAAGCATTAAAAAAGACAAGTCTTGAATTTAACTTGCCTTAAGCTGTAAGAACCCTATTAAAGTGTGGCCAAACATCAAGTAAAATAACTTTGTAAACAAGAATTAATTTTATAAGGTCCTTTTAATAAACAAAGCTTGATTTTTTTTTTTTTACACGTTTCTCTTGCTATTAAGTGAGTTTATTTAAAAAATTTCCGTTTTTTTTGTCTGACCATCCTATCATCTCGAGTTTCACTTGAATATAGAGCTTGCTCATTCACAAGGGCTGCTTTTTTATTTTTATGCATTCAATCAAAAAAGTCTTCTGCACCACAGAGAGCAAGTGCGCGTGAACGGCTTTGGCATGTTCATGTTCGTGGTGTACCCCGGGGCCTTCGTGGATCTCTTCACTACCCACCTCAATATTGTGTCGCCCACTCAGCAACTACGCATCTTCTGTGCAGGTGAAGGAGAAATAAAACAACATTTTGTAGTTTGGGGTGGAGCTTAGGCATTGGGGCAAGACACTATAGAAGCCTGAAAGACACAACTTGGCAAATCTCTCTCTGTCTTTCTCTCTCTCCCTGTCTCTCTGTCTCTCTCTCTGTCTCTCTCTTTCTCTATTTTTTTTCGCTTTTCTCTCTTCTTTCTTTTTTTCCTTTTTTCTTTTTATCTCCTCTGTCTTACTCTGTATTTCTCACTCTCTGTCTCTCTCTTTATGTCTTTGTCTCTTTCTCCTTTTTCTCTCCCTCAGCCCCTCTCTCTTTTTATCTGTCTTCTCTTTTGACCTCTTTTTCTTGTTTCCTCGCTGTTTTTATCATTCTCTTTCTCCATCTATTTTTTATCATGGTTTCTATCATGGTTTTTCTTTCTCTCGCTATCTTTCCCTCTTTTTTCTTCTTTTGCCCTCTGTCTCTATTTTTTGTGATTTGAGCTCTTTCTCTTTTTTTCTTTGGTTTTCTTGCTCTTTTTCTCTTTTTTTGTATCTGTTTTTCTCCTCTCTTACTTTATATTCTTCTGTTTTTCTGTCTATCTCATTTTTACTCTCTCTCTTGCCTTCTCTCCCTCTTTGTCTTTATTCTCTCCTTTGACGTAGTTTTATTTTCTTTGATTTTTTTGCTTTTTCTCTTTCCTTTTTATTGCTCTTTTTTCCTTCACTCTTTTACTTTCTCTTTCCATCTCTATTTCTCTGTTTTTGTCTTTTTTTTTCTCTTTTGTTCTCTCCATCTCTCTCTTGAGCTCTTTTTCTTTCATTTTCTTGCTATTTTTCTCCATCTCTTTATTTCTTATCTCTTCTCTCTTTATCTTTCTCTCTCTCTTCCCCTTTTTCTTTCATCTACTAGTTCCACCCCGCGAGAATGTATTTCTATGATGTGGCAACATCATCAGCCTTTTACCATCTCAAAAACATTGCCAGAATCAAAGGTTTACTGTCTAAACCAGACTTAGATAAACTTATCCATGCATTTATCTCTAGCAGGTTAGACTACTGTAACGGCCTTATGACTGGACTTTCTAAACGAGCTGTAAGACAGCTGCAGAACGCTGCTGCTCGGGTCCTGACTAGAACCAGCAAGTACGACCATATTAGTCCTGTGCTCAGGTCTCTGCACTTGCTTCCTGCCGCTCAGAGAATAGACTTTAAAACAGCTCTGCTGGTGTATAAGTCTCTTCATGGTCTAGGACCAAAGTACATGTGTAACATGTTAGTCCCATATGAACCATCTTGGACCCTGAGAACCTCAGGGACAGGCCTTCTGCTGGTGCTCAGAGCCAGGACTAAACCGGGTGAAGCTGCGTTTCAGTTCCATGCAGCTAAACTCTGGAATAGTCTTCCTGATGGCGTCAGACAGGCGTCTACTCTGACAATGTTTAAGTCCAGGCTGAAAACAGCTCTGTTCAACTGTGCGTACAACTGAAAGGGTTCTATCTGCACTCTTCACTTTTACCTTATTTTAATTCATTGATTTTATTATGTTTTATCTGTGGTTTTAATGCATTTTAAAAACCACATTTTAAATTTTCAATGTCTTTTATTGTGTGTTTTTAACCTGTCTGCCATTTCTGTAAAGCACTTTGAATTGCCTTGTGTATGGATTGTGCTATACAAATAAACTTACCTTGCCTTGCCTTGTGGCCCCTGAGCTTGAATGAGTTCGACAGCCCTGATATAAGCTAATGTATATAATTTATTTTTGTTTCTCCATAGGAGTTTGGCACAATTTCGTCCTGTGTTTGCTAGCGTTGGCGTTCCTCTTCCTGTTGCCGCTTTTCCTCTTCCCCTTTTATTTTACTAGTGCAGGGGCGCTAGTCACCGAAGTGGCGCAGGTGGGTGCCGCAAAAACCTGTAAAACGGCCAGGACTCAATTAAATCTTTTCAGGGATCTGCAGCCGACGGGCCCCGGGGCCTCTCAGCGGGGGACATTGTGACTAAGCTGGAAGAGTGCTCCGTGGTGGGTGTGGACGATTGGCACAACTGCCTGTTTCATCTTTCCCACGCGCCCCAAACTGGGTACTGCGTGCCCGCCGCCAGCCTCCACCCCAGTTGGGCCCACGGACGAGGTTGGCGCGTCACAATTATTTATTTATAGACAATAAGACTTTGATTTGATTTGTAAACGGCAAATATGGTGGTCAGGGTAAAGCGTCCTTTTTCTTTAGAACTGGGGTTCAAACTGAATTTGCCTGGGGGCCGCTGGAAATAGTCTGGGTGAGGCTGGCCCGCATCAGGTTTTGCACAAGAAAAGCTCTAATAAAAGTATTCCAATATTCTCAAATATTTTAATCGTTAAATATATCATCATTAATATCATTATTTTCCTCATGTTGAGATATTTGAGTTTTTCCTTGCCCGCATGCAAGTTTCAGATCTAGGGATGGTGTCATTGTGGCTTGTGCCGTCATTTAGGACTTTTTGTGATTAAGGGCATCACAAATAAATGTGACTTGACTTTAATACATAATACAAAAAATTAATAAACATGTTAAACACTTATCAGGTAATCGTTTAATCGGGAATAATAAATAAAATATTAATAGTAATACAGGAGATATAAACGACTGAAGAATCCACTTATAGTTGCTGACTAGAAAAGTTGTTTTTTTATTTAGTCCAGTTGCCTGGTTTAACAGTACTTTGGCTTTTAATTTCTAAACATGAATTGAACTATTCTGAACATGGCTTCTTTTGCCTACTCATTGTTGTCCGATAAAGACACCCAAAACAACCACAAAACAACAGAAAAATGGTTAAAAAACCTTCAAATAAAAATCAACCAAAAAAAATGTCCAAAAATGGCCCAAAGATAACCGAAAAATGACCAAAGGGACCCGAAAAATGCCCGGAAAGTTACCCAAAAACTAAAAATACAAAATTAAAAAAACCTAAAATGTACCATTTTAAAGAATATTCTCAAAATAATCCAAAATAACTGGGGAAAAAGTCTGAAAATTATGGAAAAAGTACAAAAGCTAGTGAAAAGTTCAGAACAAGTATTGAAACACAACTAAATAGTATGGAAAAATACCGAGAAGCCTGAAAACCTGTTAAAAAGTATGTAGATTGCCCGAAAAGTACAAAAAGTACATTTTACTCAAAAGTATACAAATAAACAAAGAAACAACTGAAAAATGACCAAAGAAGCAACCAAAAAAACAACAACAAATGAAAATTGACCAAAAATTGACTATAAAACGACAAACAATAAAAATCAACTACGATACAACCGACACAACCTGGAAAAAATAACCCCCAAAAATGATCGAAACCACAGTTTTTTAAAAACTTTTTTAGAAACTGGTCACAAACTATCATCCCACAGGCCGCTTGTTTGAGACCCCTAGTTTAGAAGGTTATATAATCAATGAGAAGAAATCGTGTTTTCCTGACCTAGGAATCGAGGCCATTAAATGCAATGAAAACAACAGGGGCCTCTAAATTGCATCAACCAAGGCTAACATAAAATAGCAATAATAATTCTTTAACCTTCAGGACATGTTAGAGTTTAAATTTTTCCAGATTTCAACGCAGCCTGGACTTGTACTTAAAGCACCGTTGAAAACTGTCATAAAAAAATATAAATATATACATATTCATATATTGCTTGTAGGGGAGCCCCAATGATGTTTTTTTTTCCTACTGATAGGTTTGAAGTTTGGTAAAGAAAGAAGTCATCAATTGATTTTCAGCCTGCAAGTTCAGGGAATGTGAAGCCATCAGATAAGAAAGTCCAACCTGTTCTCCTAAGCACTTTCTTTTGATTACACCCCCTAGGTTAGTCAAGTCAAGTCATTTTTATTTGTATAGCCCTAAATCACGAAGAGTCTCAAAGGGCTTCACAGATTATTACACTATATTACACAGACTATTTTTCAGAATATTATTATACATTCCCCTGCTCTGGAGCAGACGAAAAGAGTAGGTTATTCATATGCTATAGAGTAGAAGTGAGTTTTAAGCTTAGATTTAAACATTTCCACTGAGGTTGCAGATCGGATCTCAGGGGGAAGAGCATTCCACAACTGGTGCCCAGATGGAGAACGCTCTCGGTTACCCTTAAGGGTGTGGTTATCAAAGAACAGCTACATAATTGGCCCATAGCGATAATGCTGTAACAGTCAAAACAATGGACAACAGTGTGCCATTATAGTCAAAATAAGGTGGCACCATGTAAAATCTCCTTTGCAGGTGTTTTTTTTTTCAAACTGCGTGTAATATTTAAAAGACAAAATCAAAGGTAGAGAGGATCTACAACAAAGTTGTTCCTTTATTTAAAAAATAATCTAAATATTGAATGAATGGATGAATGAAAACTGTATTTGGAACATTGCTTATTTTGCCTACCCCTTCATCTTCCCTATTAATTACATTTTACAGGGCAGGGCCCCGGGGGTCAATGAGATCCGCCGGGAGTTCATTAAGGCTCTGGATGTTGTGGGTGTGTCATGGTTGACACGCCTCTGCAACATCGCGTGGACATTGGGGACAGTGCCTCTGGCCTGGCAGACTGGGGTGGTGGTTCCCCTCTTTAAAAAGGGGGACTGGAGAGTGTGTTTCAACTACAGGGGATTCACACTTCTCAGCCTCCCTGGTAAGGTCTATTCAGGGGTACTGGAGAGGAGGGTCCGCCAGGTGGCCAAATCTCGGATTCAGGAGTAACAGTGTGGTTTTCGTCCTGGCCGTGGAACACTGGACCAGCTCTACACACTCTGCAGGGTGATTGAGGGTGCATGGGAGTTTGCCTGTCCGGTCTACACGTGCTTTGTGGACTTGGAGAAGGCATTTGACCGTGTTCCTCGGGAGGCCCTGTGGGGGGTGCTTCGGGAGTATGGGGTACCGCACTGTCTTATCCGGGATGTGCGGTCCCTGTATGCCCGGTGCCAGAGTCTGGTCCGCATTTCCAGCAGTAAGTGGACTCCAAGTGTGAAGCGGCCGGTATGAGGATCAGCACCTCTAAGTCCAAGACCATGGTACTCAGCCAGAAAAGGGTGGCATGCTTCTTGCGGGTTGGGGATGAGATCTTTCCCCAAGTGGAGGAGTTCAAGTATCTTGGGGTCTTGTTCACGAGTGAGGGTAGGATGGAACGGGAGATCGACAGATGGGTCGGCAAAGCGTCTGCCGTCATTCGTACCCTGTACCGGTCTGTTGTGTTGAAGAGGGAGCTGAGCCGAAAGGCAAAGCTCTCGATCTACCGGCCGATCTACGTTCCTACCCTCACCTATGGTCATGAACTTTGGGTTATGACCGAAAGAACACAATCCCGGATACAAGTGGCCGAAATGAGTTTCCTTTGCAGGGTGTCTGGGTTTTCCCTTAGAGATAAGGTGAGAAGTTCAGTCATCCGGGAGGGACTCTGTGTAGAGCCACTGCTCCTCTGCATTGAGAGGAGCCAGTTGAGGTGGCTCGGGCATATGATAAAGATGCCTCCTGGACGCCTCCCTTGGGAGGTGTTCCGGGCATGTCCCACCAGCAGGAGGTCCCGGGGGCGACCCAGGACACGCTGGGGAGACTATGTCTCTCGGCTGGCTTGGGAACGCCTCGGGATCCCGTCGGATGAGCTGGAAGAGGTGGCTGGAGATAGGGACGTCTGGGCTTCCCTTTTAAGGCTGCTGCCCCTGCGACCCGACCCCGGATAAGCAGAAGATAATGGATAGATGGATGGATGAGATAGGATACGGATATACCTTTTAATACATATTCTACACCATGACAGTTATAACAGGCTGTACATCTGCAACCAGTTTTGGGTGAGCTATATAGTGCCTCACACACATTGTGAAGAGGTAGCGAGGAGAAACATCCAATTTGTTTTACCAAACTATTCTAAAATATATTCTAAACACAACAATCAGTCTGTACACATTCTGCGTCATACAGTAATCCCTCGATTATCGCGGTTAATGGGGACCAAAACCACCCGCGAAAAGTGAAAATCCGCGAAGTAGCGACGCCCCTTCAAAAATGCTTAAAAAAAACGTATACAGTATACCCCCCTGTGTACAGTACACCATATTAATACGGTTAGAGAGAGAGAGAGAGAGAGAAATTCTTGTTAAACCATCAAACAATCAAACAATAAAACAAAATTTAACTTACCTCTTACAATAAGTTCTTCTAAGCGTAGTTGACAAAAAGACCTGTGCAGTACGATGAGGTAATAACGATGAATGACTGCACAGCGAGTGCTGGCCAATCAGCTTGCGTTTATGGCCGTGACGCTTAGCGTATACGTACATTTCTTTGTGTTTTAAAATTTTGTAAAATGATGCAATTACTAATTCTAATTGAATATTTTGTTTTCAAATTTTGTAAAATAATGTAATTTCTCATTTTAATGTAATATTTTTCATTATTATTATTATTATTATTATTAATATATATTTATATATTTTTTTAGACCCGCGAACGTAGAACCGCGACGTAGCGAGGTCCCACTGTATAACTACATTGAGCAAACTATTCAGTGTCCAGGGAGGCTGAGGAGTGTGAATCCCCTGTAGTTGAAACACACTCTCCGGTCCCCCTTTTTAAAGAGGGGAACCACCACCCCAGTCTGCCAGTCCAGAGGCACTGTCCCCAACACAGAGTCTGAAGAGGTAGAGAGGAGACACGACCAAGTTAGGCTAATCTTTCTATAGAAAATATCAATATTGTAAAAACAAAACAATCACAACAGCTTTACACATCTTGAGCCATGCGATTGATTATGGCCAAGCTCCCCAAAGCCTTTCGCACATTAAAACAACCCACAGAGGAGACACAACCAAGCTGTGCTAAAACTTGTATGAAAATCAGAATATTCTAAAACCAAAACTATGACAACAGCCTGTACATATGCAATATTTGGTTGAGCTTTCTGGTGCCTTGCTCACATTACTAAGGTGTAGGGAGGAGAAACATTCAATCTGATTTACCAATCGTATTAAAAATAAAAATACTCTTAAAACGAAACAATAGGGCTTTACACATCCTGAATTATGTAACTGATTATGAGCGAACTCTCCAGTGCCTCTTGCACATTATGTTGTGGTGAAGAGGAAACATGACTAAGTTGTGCTACTACTTTTATAGAAAATAAAAATATAATTTGAACAATCACGAAAGCTTAACGCACCCTGAGTCGTGAAACCGATTATAGATAAGCTCTCTGGTTCCTCATGCACATGATGAAGAGGCATGGAGGAGAAACAACCAAATTGTGTTATCACTTGTATAAAAAATTAAAATATTTTTAAAACTAAACAATCACACAGCCTGTACACATGCTGAACCGTGTGCCTTCAATTACAAGTTCTGTTACTTCTATAAAAAATCAAAATCTATTCTCATACAAAACATTCCTGCATTTTCCGGACTATGAGTCACTCCTAAGTTCAAGTCGCACCCGCCCAAAAATTGATAATTAAGAACAAAAAACCCTATATAAGTATACGTAGCATTCTGGGGGGGAAATTCATTTCATACAATCCAATACCACAAATAATACATGTCTTATTGAAAGGCAATTTGAAATGAAAGAAAACAACAGGCTGAAGTTCATACAATATACAAACGTTACATGATTGAAATGAAATTTTCTGCATTTATATAGCGCTTTTCAAGTCAATGAAGACTTCCCAAAGCGCTTTACAATGTGCTTCACACTTACCCATTCACACACACTCACACACCAATAGCGGCCGTGCAGCCATGCATGCCGCCAACCTGCTTATTGGGGGGCATTAGGGATTCAGTGTCTTGCCCAAGGACACTTCGACATATAACACGGAGGAGCCGGGAATCAAACCTGCGATCTCTTGATCCCCAGACGAGCGCTCTACCTCCTGAGCTAATGCCGCCCCATAATTGATTAACATGCCTGTTGATTTGAGTAATGATGTCTCCTATCAAGAGTTCTTCAGATAACTCTAGCATGAAAAATATACTTACCAAACTATCAGCTTCACTCCAAATCCATAAGTTCTATCACGCTGAAAAGACATCTTTCAGCATGACACCGCAAGGTTGAAAATATCACTACACGCCTAAAATGCCCTTTTGCGGTTTTGTGTAAAGATAACATGTGAAAAGTGTAATAATGTGTTAATAATTTCACATGTAAGTCGCACTTCTGGCCAAACTATTAAAAAAAACTGCGACTTATACTCCAGAAAATAGGGTAAATGCTTTGAAGCTTTCTTACAAGTGGTGTTTGTTTATTGGATATTATTGCATGGAATCTAGTGTCTCATGATGTGTATTTTTTTTTTCTATCGAAATGTGACGTCATTTGTCCGTTATGGGGTTTTCGCAGCCTTCAAGCGTCTGGACGGCACAATGGACTGCTGCAGCAACAACAGCCTGACTGACCTTTGCTTCTCCTATATCAAGCCACTGACGACCGAGAGAGAGGTCCCACACATTTGGACACTCTCTCGCAAATTTAAAAAATAACTTGTTTTGTGTTTGTTGGCAGTACGCTTGCATGCCAGTGCGCAAGATGGTGACGGGCACGCGGGTTTGCCACAGCGACCGCGACTGCGAGGTTGATTCCGGCGTTTGTGTCACCCCCACCTTGCAGAACCTAACCCGCTTTATCAGAGTGGCGCATCCACCCTCCGCCCACATGCTCTTTGTAGGGTACCCACCTCATCTGCAACACGCGGGTACACACATTTTTTTGCAGCCTTGACATAATCTCGAATAGAATAGAATTGTATATTCTCATTGATATCAACATTGTGAAACATTGTATGCAACAAGATGAGACATAGAGCAGGGTAAAACATGAAATGAAGACTTTGAAGGGAAAAAAGACTAGACTCTAGTCAAGTCAAGTCACATTTATTTATATAGCCCTTAGTCACAAAAATGTCTCAAAGGACTGTACAGGATTACAATCACACCATCAGCTGATCTCAAACCAACATGCAAGCAAGGACAGATAGGCAAAAAATAATAATCGCAACGTAATGCAATGAAAAAGAGTAGTGCATTGTAACAATAGTGCAATGAAAATAAGTGCAAAAACATTTAGCAGCAGCAATTTAAAAATAAACAATATAATTTAAAAGGCCACAGGGCAAGAGGTCAAAGAGGCGGGAAATGTGTTTAATGGTAATGGCTCTGCTACGTTATCGCAAGCCAGCAATGTCTTCTAGACTGGTCAAAGAGCAGTCTATGGTCTTTTGGGCCGTGTTGATCACTCTCTGTATGTTTTTCCTGTCCACTGCCCTCCCGAAGTTAAGCATGACTTCCTTGGATTTTGTGGTTTCCACCTCCTTCCTGAATGCGGTCCCATCCCCATCAAAGACGAGTACCACGAAGGCGGTGCCGTCAGCAAACTTCAATCGTGTTCGTGTGGTGGGTGGGTAAATAGTCTGAAGTATACAAAAGTGGACAGTAGAGGGCCCAGCACACATCCTTGGAGGGATTCGGTGTTCAGCGTCAGGGTGGAAGAGACGTGGCGGCCGAGTTTCACAGCCTGTGGGTGGTTTGAGAAAAAGTCTGTAATCTAGCTGCAGATGGAGGATTAGAGCCCCAATTGGGAGAATTTGTCCACCAGGATCTCGGATGATGTGTTCAACACAGGGATAAAGTCTAGGAAGAGCATTCTGACATAGTTCCTGTGTTTCTCTAAATGGCCGAGCGCAGCATGAAGAGCAATGTTTATTGCATCTTCATTGGACCAGTTTGTCCTGTAGGCAAACTGATGAGGGTCCAGTGTGGGGATTGGGTAACCTTCAATAAAGTGGAACACAAACCTCTCTAGGCACTTAATATGACAGGCCTGAAGTCATTTAGGCTGACCACTAATGACTTTTTTTGGTATGATGGTGGAGGTCTACATATGTATATATATATATATATATATATATATATATTATATATACATTTCTTTCATGAATAATTTAATATTACTGGGCCGTTGATCCCTTTAAAAGACCAAGGCTGTTTTATTCACATCGACTACTTTCATTTTAGTTATGTATTCAATTTATTTTTCAGTAAGCCTGACCAACTTTGTACCACGCTTTGGCTTCCTTCACTTGGACCTGCCTGTCTTCTTGGAGACCTTCTGCAAGTATCCTTTTCTGTTCCACCAAAACGTCAACATTTTATCACGCTAAAATTGAGGATCGACCAATATGAGTTATTCAGGGCTGATACCGTTACCACTTATGAGTATAAAGCTGAGACCGATAACCGAATTTAGGAACACACAATTGATGGATGAACTAATGTTATGATAAGAGCTAATATATCAGTCTCCACCTGAAGGTGCTTTCCTAAAACAAGTTAACTACATGTTTTACGCGATTACAAACACGTTTTTCTACCACAGATTTTTTTAAATGTCAATATCAGCGGTCTTGATTCACTGGCATGTCAGGACTCAGGATTTAGCAGAGCTGCCCTTTTTTTATCCCGCTGTAACGTTAGTTTTCCTGTGTCTGTGCCTCTGCCCCCAGTCGCTTAACCATTATTAAATGATATATTTATATAATGTATGTATGTATGTATATGTATGTACCGTATTTTCCGCACTATAAGGCGCACCTAAAAGCCTTTAGTTTTTTCAAAAGCTGACCATGCGCCTTATAATACAGTGCGCCTTATTTATGGATCAATATTAAGTCGCAAAGTCTTGCAACTAACTTGCAGCCGCCGACTAGATTTTCCCCCGAACGCCAAGTAGTCCGCGGTGTATGCTGGGATTTATTTACCGGCGTTTCATTGGCTAACCAATGTGTCAATCATCATTTGAATCGATCACTATTGGCTAAAGTTATTCGGAGGTCAAGGGGCGGATCCTTTTTATCATTTACAGGCTGGCATAGGCTTAAGCGGCAAAATAAAGCCTGCAATTGGCCGAAAGAGATGTGTCAATCATCAGTTGAATCGATCACTACTGGCTAAAGTTATTCGGAGGTCAAGGGGCGGATCCTTTTTATCATTTACAGGCTGGCATAGGCTTAAGCGGCAAAATAAAGCCTGCAATTGGCCGAAAGAGATGAATGTGAATAGCACTTTGGGTTGACGGCATAAAGAAAGCATTTTTTACTATTCTGTATTTGTAAATATTTTATTCTCCTGGATTTACTAAACTCACGGATATAAGAGGACCATGGTTGCACACTATTATTGAACACAACGACTTCGGTGAGCTACTCCAGCTATATATTTTCCCAGTATCTTGTTTCAGACTGAACACGATGTTTCTGTGATAAGCGGTGCAGATAATGGATGGAATGGAGTGTCTATTTTTAAATTAAACTCAATTCCAAGTGTTTATTGTCATATGCACAGTAAAGTTGCGAGCGAAAAAGAAAATAGAAACTAAGGAATGTTTGGCATTTGTTGAATCCCAAGACTTTAACCTTCCGAATGATATTTGGAACGATGCATTTGAGTGACATCGTACGGACACCGCATCCGCACGTGTTCTCGACACGTATTTGCTTCTTTGCAAGCTTTCGGAATGTTAAGGGGGTAATAAGTTTGACTGAACTATCTGACTGTTTTGTCGACGTTCCCATTGTAGCGCCTTATAATCTGGTGCGTCTTATGTATGTCAAATATAGGACCAAAAACTATTTTTTGGGGGTGCGCCCTATAACCCGGTGCACCTTATAGTGCGGAAAATACGGTGTATATATATATATATGTATATATATATATATATATATATATATATATATATATATATATATATAATATATAAATGTATGTATATATATAAAATGTATGTATATTTGTGTGTGTGTATGTATGGATGGATATATACATAGTTTTGGGCAAGCCCTGACTCAGACATTTAATTCTGTAAAAAAAAAAAATCTGATCACAAACATGAAACAATCGTGAGAACATTCCAAAGAGCAACATATTGGTATTCAAAAACACTAAAATAAATTAAACTGACCATTGCAATGTTTTTTCTTATGTTACTTTTATAAAGCAAGTGCTTATATATATATATATATATATATATATATATATATATATATATATATATATATATATATTTACATGCATATAGTGAAGAAAGTAAGTATTTGAACTCTCTGCTATTTTGCTATTCTCCCACTTAGAAATAATGGACGGGCCTGAAATTTTCACCGTGCATGCATGTCTCCTGTGGGGGGGGATAAACTAAAAAGAAAACTCCAGAAATCACAATGCACGATTTTTTAAACAATTTATTTGTGTGATATAACTGCAAATAAGTATTTGAACACCAGAGAAAATGAATGTTCTTATTTGATACAGTAGCCTTTGTTTGCTATTACAGAGGTCAAACATTGCCTGTAGTCTTTCACCAGGTTTCCACACACTGCAGGAGGGATCTTGGCCTACTCCTCCACACAGTTCTTCTCTAGATCAGTCAGGTTTCTGGGCTGTCGATGAGAAACGCGGAGTTTGAGCTCCCTCTAAAGATTTTTGATTGGGTTCAGGTCTGGAGACCGGCTGGGCCATCCTAGAACCTTAATATGCTTCTTACTGAGCAACTCCTTGTTTGTCCTGGCTGTTTGTTTCGGGTCATTGATGTGTTTGAAGACCCAGCCACGACCAATGTTCCCTCTAAGCTGCGCGCGTGCGCAATCGCGCACTGCCCGCACATTCTCAGCGCACAAGAAAATCTATCCAGCGCAATGTTACCTCTAAGCTGCGTGTGTGCGCAATTGCGCACTACCCAGAGTTTTTCCGCACTCAAGAAAATCTAGCTAGTTCACAAAAATCAGGGCTCGAAATTGCTCATTAAGAAGCGAATTAAGTCAAAGTTACAGTGCCTGAAGGTAAAAATACACGGGTTTCCCTGACGTTGTGTTCTAAATGCGGTATTTTGAAGTCAAGGTCGAAGTAGAACGAAGTTGAGTAAAGTCAGTAGAGTTTTTCGAGAACCGGCTTCTTCGGCTCGGTTCACTAAAAGGAACTCTTTCGGGTCCTAAACGGCTTTTCAGGTTGTTTTTACTTCTTTCATCACTATATGACCAAATATTATGTAAAATTACGTACAAAATGACTTAAAGGAAGGGGGAATAGAACAAAAAAGAAAAAAATACCAAAATGAAAGAGTTGTGAAAAGCTGAAAAAAAACGAAAGAAAAGGAAGAGAAAAAAGAAGGAAAAATTCAGAAAAAAAGCCAGAAAAAAGGCAAGAAAGAAACAAAGGAAAAAAAGTAAGTAGAGAACACAAAGAAAAAAGTAACAGCTAGAAAAAAATAAACACAATGAGGTTTTTTTAAATGAATTAAGAAAAATTAGAAAAAAACAGGGAAAAAGTAGAAAAAGTTCATGTTGCATTCAAATAATTTCCAATTATACCAAGTCAATCTTGTTGCCAACATTGCACTTCCACTAAAAAATGTGATTAAATACAGTTGTGTATCGTGCAACTGTATAGATAAGCCCCCAAAAATGTTAGTATTATGCGACAAAAGATACCAGGAAAAAAAGAAATGGAAATCTAGTGAAAGAATTGTTGTAACAACAAATGCCGTTTGTAGGCCGTACAACCTTTGCAATAATACATTAGTCAATTCATTCAAAAGTGAAAAAAAAATTTGCATTGCTGGAAACTCAGCAAATTGTAACTTGATGTCAAGTTTTGGACATGTTTGATAATGACTTAGTTGCCACACATGGGATTGCTGTTGCTCACTGTTGTTTCAAGTGTTGCTCACCGACTTTGTGTGAAAGCTCAGACCTGTGGAAAATTAGAGGGAACATTGGCCACGACCCATCTTCAATGCTCTGACTAAGAGGAGGAGGTTGTTCCCCACAATCTAACAATACTCGACCCCAGTCATCCTCTGTTTAGTGCACTCATCCTGTCCCATGTGCAGAAAAACTCCCCCTAAGCATGATGCTACCACCGCCACACTTCACAGTAGTGATAGTGTTCTTGGGATTTTACTCTTCATTCTTCTTCCTCCAAACATGCTTAGTGGAATTATGACCAAAAAGTTCTATTTTGGACTCATCTGACCTCAAAACTTTCATCCCCATCCTCTGTATCGTCCAAATGGTGACAAGCAAACTTAAGACAGGGTTTAACATGTGCTGGTTTAAGCAAGGGAACCTTTCGTGCCATGCATGATTTCAAATCATGACGTCTTAGTGTATTACCTACAGTAACCTTGGAAACGGTGGTCCCAGCTCTTTTCAGGTGTAGTTCCGGGCTGATTCCTCACCTTTCTTAGAATAATTGAGACCCCACGGGGTGATATCTTGATTGGGGCTCCATTCTGATTACGATTAACCATCATGTTTAGCTTCTTCCATTTTCAAATGATTGCTCCAACAGTGGACCTTTTTTCACCAAGATGTTCAGCAATTGCTCTGTTGCACTTTCCAGCCTTGTGGAGGTGTACAATTATGTCTCTGGTGTCTTTGGACAGCTCTTTGGTCTTTGCCATGTTACAAGTTAATTTCCTACTGATTGTATCGGGTGGACAGGTGTCATTATGCAGCTAACAACCTCAAACAGGTGCATCTGAATCTGGTTGATACATGGAGTGCAGGTGGACTTCTAATGGGCGGGTCTTTAAGGTTCAGAATTCTAGATGATACACAGGTGTTCAAATACCTATTTGCAGCTGTATCACACAAATAAATTGTTAAAAGTTATGCATTGTGATGATTTTTCTTTTTAGTTTATCCCTCTCACCGTGGACATGCACCTATGATGAACATTTCAGACCCCTCCATGATTTCTAAGTGGGAGAAATGGCAAAATAGCAGGGTGTTTAAATGCTTATTTTCTTCACTGTACATATTTTTTTGTTTGGTGGGCCGGATGAAAAATCCTGAATGGCTTCATGTGGCCTGCGCGCTGTGGTTTGCCCACCCCTCGTTTAGCCAATCAGAGCGCAGAACACTATGCACAATGAAAATCTGTCAAGTAACAAAACCACAAAAGTAAAAATACAGCGAGGGATTACTGTATTGACGTCTTGTCATCATTGGCACTGATTTCAAATCAACTCTCAACTTCTGTAATCACGAATGGCACTGAATGAAAAAATAAAATCCAAATATGACACTTTTTCAGGTTTTGAGTCCTCATCCCTTACCAGATACGTGTTTTCCCTATCGGGCGCCTTGGCTGTGGTCAATTCGGTCCCTTGCTTCGCTTTGGACGGCCAATGGATGCTCAATGCTTTGCTAGAGGCCACCCTGGCCGGGATCGTGCCCGATCGGCAGAAACGAGAACTACTTGGCTTTTTCCTGCTGCTAGCCGGTAGCGCGCTGCTTGCTGCTAACGTAGCGTTAGGCTTGTGGATGGTGACAGCGCGCTAGCTGCTTACAGGTTCTCCTTACCAGCTGTTAATCATGGGACAAAAACGTTTTTTTTTTTCATTTATTTCAGGGGGTCTCCAACTCAATTTACCAGGGTGAGGTTAGGCAGTTTCCAATTTTCCACAAAAAAACATTCGACAGTTTTTAAATTCCATTTTTTTAATTCCATACAAAAAATCAGATCCAAAACAAATCAAAAAACATTTAATAGACTGATCCTTAATCAGCTTGGGCTGGCCTTAAAGGGACAGTGTTTATTATTCCATGATGAAAAAAAAATGTCATTCATTAGTAAAAAAGTAATACGTAGGTCAAGAATTTCCTTCTCATTTAGCATAACATGAGCCTCACCTTGAGGGAGATGACATATTTGTACGTCATCTTGCTGCTACAGGTAGTCAACAGACACAAAAACATTTGCAAAAAGTATTGAAGAAAAATCCTGCTTTTAAGTCAATTTGAGTCTCTGTAGTTTTTGTTCTTATGTCTGATTTTTCACATTCAGTTGCACAACAGAATACAACGACATATAGTACTCAAATAATACACACTGTCCCTTTGACGTTCTAATTAAGACGGGGGCCACAAACTACCCTGAGGGCTGCAAGTTTGAGACTCCTAATTTAACTCTCAAGACTTGAGCTACTGTTTGATTGCAATTTCTTTTTGTTTTCATTATTTGTTAAAAATATTTCTTTGTTTTGTGTAATTGTAAATGTTATTGGCAAAAAATGGTGCTCACATTTTCTTGCTTTTTTGAATGGAAGTATTTGTTTAAGAAAAAAATAATAAAATATCTCTTTAAAAAAGTATTATTGTTTGCAATGATATTTGACATGGTCCTCCAGGATAAATTCAATAATCATGTAATAAAGACTTAAGAGAAAATTAAGATAAAATAATGTCAGGATAAATAAGCAAAATTATTTTCAAGATAGCTTTTTTTTTTCTTTTTTTTGTAATTGCACTATTTGCACGATCCGTGAATGTACACAGCCTGCAAGTCTTTTCACTCCTAAGATAATTAAATTTTGTTTTTCCTTTACATGTGTATTTATTTAAAATGTTATATAATCCTATACTTGTTGCCGTCAGTAGTACTTACTATGTCACGTTCACGGTTCACGGATCCCTTAAGCGCATAGTCTGTCGGGGCACCATTGAGGACGCAACTCTGGACAGCCTTCTCCACTGCCGACAGTCCCTGGCCTCTTTTTGGGTCGTGGTAATGTTGGCACCGGTCTAATCCTTAACGTTGTCCTGCTTGCTTGGACTATGCCCCTGGAAAACTGTCTTGGCCAGTTCTGATGATCTTGTGGCGTGACAATACCACTGAAGTTTCCATCTGCGCACAGTTGACAACAGTTCTTCGTTGGGCCCCATTTGCCCTTTGCGCGCTGTTCCGTTTGTCACATGGGCTAAGGAGAAGTTTTCAGTAGCATCCCATCTCCATGGCCTGGATTTTCTTTTCCAGCTTTGCTGTGAGAGTCCATGTCTCGCAAGCATAGATGAAGATGGAAGTAACCAGCGCTTAAATGAGTCTGATCTTTGATTTCACTGCGACGTTCCTGTCCAACCAGATGGGATTTATCATTTTGACATTTTTGTCTGGGGGATTGGAGCTATATATTATAGGTGTTTGAGGCAAGTGTTTAGACTCCAGCATCCACTGGCTACTCAACTTGACCAGCTCAAGTCTCGTCCCACTAAAGGTAAATCAAAATTTATTTTTCCTTTACATGTCAATTTATTTAAACCTGTGCATGTATGTTACACATAAGTAATACAGTACTTACCGTATATTATTTAGTCATTTTAATGTTTCTCTCCGGAGTAGAAGGGGTTGGTAGCGCATAAGGTACCTATTCCCCGCTTCTCTCCTGTGCTGTATACTTGATACAAATCATTGAATATTGGTGTAGCCAAACTTTGACTCGACGGAAGCGGTCATTAAATGAAAATTTACGACTCAGTTCTCAAATGCTTTCGTCTTTTTTGGTAGTTTCCTCCAAGCGAGGAAAATCATAAAGAGCCCCTCTTGCTGGTGTTTGAAGGCGTTTAGGCGCCAATTTGGGCCAACCAGGAAGTCTATAAAAGGACGGAGGCCCACGCCTCAAAACCCTAATGAGCATGTGCAGAATCTCTTATCCCCACTGGTTGACCAATCGTGGCAACTTATGCCTTGTGTTTGCTAGCTTGACGAATGAGTTCCAGGCGCTCAGATAATTTTAAAGGGATATACAGCGCCTTACAAGTATTGTCCCCCAAGAATCTTTTGACATATTGCCGTGTTTCAGGCTTCACACTTAAAGCTAATAAACTGAAAATACATTCTAAGAATCAACAACATGTGAGACACAAATATGAAGTGGAACCAAATCTATTCAACATTTTAGATTGTGCTAACAAAACATTAAAAAGAAGCCGTTGCAAGAATATCGTCGATGTGTGAATGTGTAATATGTGAAATCCATTGTAAAGATCTTTGGAGGTCCCCAGTGACTGGTTAAAACCCTATATAAATGCTGTCCATTTACCATTATTGCTTGCACAGTGCTCCAGGAGATGTGTAAATGTTACAAAATGTTGTTGTTTTACATTCCTGCTTTGAACTTTTCCACAACTTAATGCCGGATGTGCCTGGTGTGTCCTTTGGTCTTCATAATGCTGTCTGTTCTCCAGTGTGTCCTTTCACAGGATCACTGATCCCATCGCAGAGTCGATGCATTTAACCTGAGACTTAATGACACACAGGTGCGCTCTGTCATTGTTAGTCATTTAAATCGACATTGGATCATTCGGAAATCATCAGGGAACTTTTGGAGTCAGTTGGCTGAGCTAAGAGAACATGGGGGCAATATTTTTTAAACCCCTTTTTTTAGTATTTTCGTTGTATAAATAATATAAAATGTTGAAGTAGTTTGGTTCCGGGCAGCACGGCAGCGCGGTGGTTAGCGCCTGTGCGGCACAGTTCTGAGGTCATGGGTTCAAATTCAGCTATAAACCTTCCTGTGCGGAGTTTGCATGTTCTCCCCGTGCTTGCGTGGGTTTCCTCCGGGCACTCCGGTTTCCTCCCACATTCCAAAAAAAACATGCATGTCAGGTTAATTGGCCGGTCGAAATTGTCTCTAGGTGTGAATGAGCGAGAGATTAGTCTGTCCCTGTGTGCCCTGCGACTGGCTGGCAACCAGTTCAGGGTGCTCACTGCCCGGAGAAGGCTGGGATGGGCTCCAGTACCCTCGCGACCCTACTAAGGATAAGCGGTGCAGATAATGGATGGATGGATGGATAGTTTGGTTCCAATACACGATTGTGTCTCTTATGTTGTTGATTCCCAGAAAAGAATTTCAGTTTTTTATCTCCAAGTTTGAAGCCAGAAATATGGCAATATAACAAAAATTTCTTAGGGTTCACTACTTTAGCCAGACACTGTATGTTACATGAACCATGCACGATTACATATTTATTTTTTGTGGACTGTTTTTATGTTTTGAATCTAAGAACCAATCCTTTCCTATTTCAACACACACACATACACACATTCTGGGAAGGGAGAGGAGTAACCCAAGGAGGGGCCAGCATTTGAAGAGAACGGCACAAGTTGAAGGAACTGCAGAGTCACAACACACAGCTCACCAGAAGGTAAGACCTGTCCAACATCATTTTCACCTACCATAAGTCATGTTTTGACCCGCTTATGGCTTCATACAATCTCCAACCTTATAGAAGATTTGAACCCAATTTGGGCCAAGATCATGGAGGTGGAGCAGCTGAGTGGAGGCGGCGGGGGCAAACCGGAACGCGACAACGTGCGTCGCTACAAAGCGGCATTGCTAGCGTGTGCTTGTCTTTGCGCCGTTCTGCTTTTAGCAGTCATCTTGGGTGAGTACGCTAATGCACACTATCAGGAATTCAAAGCGTGCTAAATGGGATCCTTGGCCTATTTCGGGCTGCTCTAAGGTTTCAGGTCCTTTGGCCTGCTTACCACAGAGGACTTTGGGGGATGTGAACAATGTTTGAAAATTTTTAGTTGGTTTCTTACAATCATGTACAGTATTTATTTTTTTTGGTCGGCTGGATTGGTCCATCACAGAGACCAACCATTAACTGTCACACCAACCAGTGCTGAAAAGTAGATTTATTGAATTTATAAATACGAATGTTTTAATAACTATTAAAGACAAAAATCAGGCCAGGGCTGGAGCACCACCTAGTGTCCATCTGTGCTTTCCACAGATCTGGGAATTGATACCCTTCCCTTGGCTCAATAGATAGATAAATAAATAAAAATAAAAATAAAATAAAGCATTAAAAAGAAGAAAAAAATAAATGATCGATTAAATGAAATACATCCAAAATAAAATAAGGTCAAAAAATAATAAACAAAAAACTTTACCAAACAAATAAAATTAGTAATTGAATAAAACTAATAAAAATAATGAATAAATAAACATACAAATTAAATGAATGGCTGAGTAATTAACATGGAAGAATATAACTATCCATCCATCCATCCAGCCATTATCTGCACCGCTTATCCTCAGTAGGGTCGCGGGGGTGCTGGAGCCCATCCGAGGCTATCTTCGGGCAGTGGGCAGGGGACACCCTGAACTGGTTTCCAGCCAGTCGCAGGGCACACGGAGACAGAGAACTAACTCGCTCATTCACACCTAGGGACAATTTGGACCGGCCAATTAACCTGACATGCATGTTTTTGGAATAGAACCCACGCAAGCACGGGTAGAACATGGAAACTCCACACAGGGGTTCGAACTCATGACCTCAGAACTGTGCCGCACACACGCTAACCACTGCGCTGCCGTGCTGCCAGAATATAACTGACCAAATACAAAAGTAAAATAAAATGTGTAGATGACATTGATGAAAAAATGAATTAATAAAACAATAAAACAAATTAATTGAAAAAGCAACTAAAATGAATTTTAAAGTGAAAATGAATAAATTAACATTTTTTTTAAATTATATTAAAACATGAATGCATCAAAAAAATCAATACAATCAATTAATAAACAAATATAACAAAAGAATAAAGACACAAACACATTGAAACATAATTAAAATGAATACACAACTAAAAGTAATAAAGAAAATGAGCAAACTAATGTAATAAAATATTTTAAAAAGTCAAACAGTTCATAACAGAAAATTAATAAAGACCTGGACAAATTATAAACAGGTTTTACGTTTCAAAATAAAATGTTTTTGTTTGTTTTTTGAAAATTTAAACCTTACACAATTTAATGAAGTGAATCAAAATTAATATACATTTTTTTGAGCTTTAAGAGGCCGGAACAACAATGACCATATTTGGGCATGACGGTTTCAGCCTAGCCACAATTACATGCTAAGGTTAACCGTGACGTGCTTTTTTTGTCTTTTTTGGGGAGGAACCAAATCTTTAATTTTAGCTTCCGGCTCTTGTTTACGCCCTTACAAATTCTCTAGAGGATAACAGTCAAATAATCACAAACCTTTCTCGAGTGAGCTTGCACGCTGGTCGCATACTTGCTGCGTTGCTGATGTGTAATTACGTGACGCGGCCAATCACGCAAGGTCCCCTCAGATGCCGCCATGCGTGTGACCGCACAGAGGAATTCCAAATCTTTTTTCTCTGAGAAGATGTGGCCTCTTCCTGTGCCTCGGGCAAGGTCGAGTTGGGTCGAAGGAAATGCAGCACAATTTTTGCAGAGAAGGAATTTAAAAAAGGAAATAAACTTTTATAAACCTTCGAAAAAGTTTTGAGGCTTCCTAAAATATCAGGGATATTCATGAAGATTCATCTAACTTCCTGAGCCGTCATGAAGTTTCAGGAAACTTCATGAAACTTCCTGAGCCGTCATGAAGTTTCAGGAAACTTCATGAAGCCATGTAAACCTACATGAGAGTTCATTAGTCTCCCTGAAACTTCATGAGGGTTCATAAAGTTTCAGTGAAGCTTCAGAAAGGTTTATAAATCTTACTGAACCATGACTGCACATGGGGAATCTCAACTTTTTTCAGAGATGATGTGGTCTCTCCCTGGGCCTAGGGCAAGGTCAAGTTGGGGCAAAAGTTTGGAAATGCCACACTGAAAGGTTGCTGTGGAAGAGCAACTTTTAAAAGGAAATGAAGCTTCGGGAACCTTAACACTGGAGAATCCAAAAATAATTTTCTTCTTTGAAAATTACGACCCGCGGGTTCTCCGGGGTTTAAAGAAACCCAACAAGAGCATTGAAGGCTCATTAAGCTTTATCAGGGTTTTATGAAGCTTCACAAAGCATCCTGAATCTCCCTGAACCTTGATGTGAGTTTGTGAACTGCCAAGAGGGATCATAAATGTTCATGAAGCTTCACTGAAATTTCCCGGACCTTCATTAAAATTCTCAAAGGTTGAGGAAGCTTCACGAATCTTCATATAACTTCATTAAGCTTCAAAAACCTTCATGAAATTTCACAAAGCATTCTGAAACTTCCTGAATTTTGATTTGAGTTCATTAACCATCATGAAACTTAATGAGTATTCATGAAGGTTCAGGAACCCCAATTTCCAGTGTTTCTAGATAAAGTTTAAAATAATGATACAATGAAATAAAATATGTGTATACAAGAAAGGAAAAGACTATGTACATGTATAGCTTCATGAACGAGACTTCATGAGCTTACATGAAACTTATTTAAGGTTCCTTGAAGGTTCATGGAGGCAAGGACATTTTTCAATCCTTCATGAGAGTTCATGAACCTTGATGAATTTTCAAGTAGGTTTTTGATGTTTAAGTTCCATTAGATTATGATTATATACAAGCTTTGTGAACAGTCAGGAAGCTTCATTTCTCTTTTTAAAATTGATTCTTAATAGCAACGTCCTCCCTTCATTCTCATATTTTTTTTTCCTCAAAATGGACTGAAAATGATGCGCAATATAAACAAGAAGATAAGAATCACATTAGTGTCTTTCTAGCAATATATTGAAGTATCTGAATGTTTCTTCTCCATCAGTTTCCCAAAAAAGCAAGCAACCCAAGTTCTGCCTGACCCCGGAGTGTATTGAAGCAGGTGACCACGACACAAAATTTTCATCAAATTTAGAAGCTTCATGGTTCCTTGTGTCTAGCTGGATCCATCCTGAGTAAAATGGACAAATCTGTCAACCCCTGCGAGGACTTCTACACATTTTCTTGCGGAGGCTGGCTGGAGGACAATCCCATTCCCGAAGATTCGTCCTCGTACGGGATCTACCCGTGGCTTCGCCAGCAGGTGGACCTCAGACTTAAAGGTACGGAAGCCTGGACGCTGTTGTTGCATGAAAATATGAATTTTCTATTTTTTGTTCAGAGTTATTAGAAGCTCCTTCAAAAGCCGATGAGCTGGAGGCAGTCACCAAGGCCAAGGTCCTTTACCGTTCTTGCATCAATGAGAGTAAGTCCCACATACAAGCAAAAGTATAAAAAATATATGCAAAAGATATGGCAAGGTCCAAAAGCTCAACACATTTTCTTTCTTTTTTTGTATTTAATTACCTTTTTTTTTCATAAAGGCAATCAAACTTCTTCGTACATTTCTTAATAAATTGAGCAAAACAAAAACACGGTGGGATACATCTAATTTGATTTAAAAATAAATACATAAATAAATACATTTAATTTAATATATATATATATATATATATGTATATACTATATGTGTATATATGATGTGTTGGTGTGTATATACTGTGTGTGAAATAAATGTGGGTAAAACTTTAAAGAAAAAAAAATCAAAGCAATGAAATAAATATAATTATTTATTTTAAAATACATTCTAAACATTTCATAAAAAAAAATGAGGGGAAAATGCAGAAAAAGTTGAAAATGTATGAAATGAAAAACAAAACAAAAACATAATCCCGTAAAATACAAACACTGGGACATTTCTAAATTATACTGTTTTTAAATGATAATTTTGTTATCATTATCTTTTAAAATAAATGCATATTTACTATTTCAGACATATTGTTTTTAATAGTATATATTGTTTATACTATAATCATCTAATTATGCATATAGTAAAATGATTTAAAAATTCTAAAGGAAGTTTTTAAAAAATATAAATAATACGTAAAAAGATTTTTATTTTAATTAAAAAATATGATAGCAGACAAATTTCAGGAAATGAGTAGCCCAAAAATAATAATAATGAAAAAAAATGCCCTTTTCTACACATTTCATTAAATAAGGAGTTAACGGGTGAGAGTGAGAGAGGAGGAGGAGGAGAGGGAGGGAGGTGTAGAGAGAGAGAGAGAGAGAGAGAAAACGGGGGAGGTGGAGAGATGTGAAAAACACTATATTATAATATAATATTATAATTATAATATTTTAGGAAATACAAAACATATATAGAGAGAACATTTAAACGGGAAAAAAAATGGAAAAAGTGCAAAATATTGTGAATAAAGGCCATCTTCTTACTTTTCTTGCAGGTCTGTTGGAGGACGTGGACGCCCAGCCTGTTCTGAGGACGCTGGAGGAACTTGATTTCCGCTGGCCGGTTCTTGGCGACGGTTTAGGCGGTTCTTTCCGTTGGGTGGAACCGGACTGGAACCTTCCGAGAACCTTGGCCCATTTGAGGAATCAGCACAGCAAGAGCGTCCTCATCCGCATCTTCGTCGCCCCCGACGACAAGAACTCCTCCAAATACGTCATCAAGGTAAGCCTGTGGACGATATCACAAAAACTTGATTTTACTTTTTTCTTTATCATTTCATTATTTACTTAATTCAAATTGATTATTTCAATTTAGAAAGAGAGAGAGCAAAAGTATGTAAAGTGAGAGGGAAGGAGCAACAGAGAGAAGAAAGGGAGACAGAGTGAAGGAAGGAGAGAGAAAATGACAGAGAGAGAGATAGAAAGAGGTAAGAGAGAAACTGAGAGAGGAAAGAGAAAGAGAAGTAAAGAGAGAGGGAAGATGAAATTGACAAAGGGAAGGAAGAAGAAAGACAGCAGAAAAGAGAGAAGGAGAGAGGAGGGAGATAAAAAAGAACATGGCAGGAAAAGAGAGAGGGCAGGAAGAAAAAATATGGAGTGAGGGAAAGAATGAAAAGGAGAGAGTGTAAAGGAGAAGTGAGCTTTCTTTTCATTTTACATGCAGTTGGATCAGGCTTCCTTGTGTCTGCCATCCAGGGAGGACTACATCACCAATTCCTCTGCTGCACAGACGGTAACAAATGTCCACTTTTTGTATCATTTTTTTAATAGATCATATTTATACGAGTATGAAAATAACTCAAAATTTGGGTATGCGTTATACATGAGATTCTATGGTATACAGACACTACCCGAGTTACGAGCGAGATACGTTCCGGATGCTCGTTCGTAGGTCGAATTTGTTTCTAAGTGGCACAGGTGCTATATTTTGCATGGAATTTATTTTTGAGGCTTATAAAAATATGTTTAAGGTTTGTATCAGTATGTTTAAGGCTTGTATAAGTAAAAATAAACATACAGTATGACAATTCATAAAATAATTAGGTTTAACTTACTTTGGGATGGGCTTCAATAGTTTCCTCCTCCGAAACGAGAAGATGGGGGTTGCTCTGCATCTACCTTGGAAGGTGTGGTGGCAGGTGGCTGAAAAAAGCAATCCAACAATGACTGCTTACTTTTTTTCTTCTTCTCGTCATAAATGATGCGGTAGCACTGTGTGGCATAATTCATTCGATTTGCCACCTTTGTGCAACGTTCAATATTTGGGTCTTGCTGCTCCAAGAGTGCAATGGCTCTATCTAAACCCCTCCGTCAAGCGTTTCGTGAATGCGCCGCTGCTGCTGCCGATGATCCAAATGGTGAGAAGTTTCTCCATCTTATCTAAGATTTTCCCTCTTCTCTTGCAAATGATGGTCGATTGCATCGGCACTGCACCATTTTCACTAACGCATTAATCTTCCTTATTATCGCCATTTTCATCTCAAACAAAATGGTTCGCCCCTTTTTTCCACTTCCACCCTTACTAAAGATCAAAGCGGCGCCGCCACGGGCGGCAGCCTTTCCAGCGTCTCCGTGTTGTTTCGCACTTTTTGTGATTTATTGTTTTGAGTGTGCTTCTATCTTTGGATTACTTTCTATTCTATCGTTATGGGTTTTAACGCACAAAAAATGTGTTTATTCGAGGAATCAACTCCTTGCCCTGAAGAATTGATGGCGTGATGAGGGGGCCCTATCGTGGATACAGTGTCGGAGCTAGCTAAGTGGCTAGCGGCGTTATAAGTCTTCTGTACCGTCCGTAATCATGGCAAATGTGAACTCTCTACCAAATAAGACCGACGAACTGGCTGTGCTGGTGAAAAATATCAAAGCGCTCAGGGAGTGCAGTTTGCTGTGTTTTACGGAAAGGTGGCTCATGTCTAGCATCCCGGACGCTAACGTGGAGCTACTTGGACTGACCCAGAGCTACCTGGAGCTACCCGGCTTCAGCGCTGTTAGACAGAGACACGAAAGCCTGCGGGAAGTGGAGAGGAGGTGGACTCGCTAACACGAGGTGGTGTATCCCTGGGCACAAAGATTTCCATCTGCTGCAGGGACGTCGAACTTTTGGACTAGCGTGTGTTGTCATCCTCTCCGCTGTGGCTAGACTAAAACAAAGCACCCCGAGGGCATCCTGTTAATCTTAATAAACAACAAAGGAGACTGCAGGAAGTGAGAATTTCCCTACGGGGCTGAATAAAGTATCTATCTATCTTTCTATCTACTATCTGTAGAAGTATTTCGCTTTCCACCGACCATATTTGGATGGTGAAGAGATTCAATATTCAAAACGTTGACGTTCGTAGCGGAGATACAGCACAGTATGACGAACTGGGAAGAGTAAGCAGATTTCTTCGGTGTGGATGCTGCGTGACCTCTTACAGCGCCACCACACGCCGGTAGCGGTGGAAAGAATCATTACGGTACTGTCCTGTACTCGAAAAAAGAAAAAACTTACAGCAATGTCCGAAAATTTTTCGACATCCCGAAAAAAATGATTGTATCTACCGTTTTGCGTAATCTAAATGTTCGTAAGTAGGGGAGCATCTGTATCGCTGTAAAGATTGATCAGTCGAAAAATTTAATGACCACAATCACAACCCATTGCAACAGGAATCGAACCCGGGTCGCAGTTGTGAGAGCGCTTAACCTTAACCACTAGATCACCGATTATATGGATGGCTTATGAAAAGGAGTACGATTTTATCTCATTATCAACAACATTTGTCACTGATAATGCTTAGTCTGAGCTGAGTAAAAGTGAAGCAAAATTTTAAACCAATTTTTAATCGAAATCAGGAGTGCACATCATTCATTGAATTTTTCTGTGCAGTACCGAGCGGCTTTACTTAGTTTGATGGTGGACACGGCCGTCATGCTTGGGGCCCCCCAAAAAG
Organism: Urocampus carinirostris; assembly: GCF_059441175.1. NCBI lineage: Eukaryota > Metazoa > Chordata > Actinopteri > Syngnathiformes > Syngnathidae > Urocampus > Urocampus carinirostris. The sequence continues at coordinate 6,687,743 of NC_142366.1, forward strand.
CGGCACGGGTCCAGATGGAGAAAGTCTTGGACTTTGAGACCAAACTGGCTAATGTAAGGACCCACTTTTTTTGGATCCGATGTGTGCAACTGGAAACACAACGCTGGACTTTTATTTTTTAATTTTCATTTATTTTCTAGATTGTTATTCCCTTCGAGAACCGCACCAGCGAAAACATGTACAACAGATTCACGCTGGCACAACTGCAACGCGAGTTGCCACAGGTACTGTCCAATGCTTATTTTTTGCAATGTTTTTGGGCTATAATTTACTAAGTTATCAATTATAATATTTTTTAAATTCTAATTATATATTTTTGCTCTGGTTCAATGTATTCTTAGTGGTAGTAATAATTTTATTTAGGTTTGTATTTGTCAAATATTTAATTGTTTATTTTTTCTTTTGAATTCGATTTTACGTTCATTATTTTACATTTGTTTATGTAAATTTATCTTTACTTTCATTCTTTTTCTTTTACTAATTTATTTTTATTTCACTTTCATTCTTTTTCCTTTAAATAGTTATTTCTATTCAAATATGACTTTTATAATTTTTGATTTGATCATTCATTTTGATTTTATTTCATTTGTTTTTTTTTTATTATTTTAATTCATTAGTTTCATGTAATCATTTTTTAATTTCAATTTGATTACTTTTGACGTGCGAATTTTAAATTACTACTATTGATTCTGAAATGTCATAATTTTCCAATAAATTTCCAATAACTGTTTTTCATTTTAGAATAAACATTAATAATAATAAATAATAACACTAATGATAACATTATTATTATTATTATTATTATTTTACTGTAATCATTAAGGTTGGGGTGCATAGTTTGAGGTGTCCCTAAAAAGTTTAAAATTAAATATTTTCTCTTTTATGATTTTACCAATGCCCAAATATTTTTTTAAATTCTTTTTCATTTATTTTTTTCCCCCAACAGCGCATGTCTGCTTTGATTTTACTCTTACCTTTGGTGTTCATGCCATGGAGTGAAGTGGGATTGAGGAGAGTGATTTCACCCACATGTTTGTGGTTTTCAAATATTCTAGGATAAAAATGGTGAAAGTAAGAAAAGGACTGTTTATTCAAGTGCATCTAAGAATTTCACATACTTGCAATATGCAACAAAAAAGGGCTTGACAAGGATGCAATGATAATTTTAGCCAGAAGATGGCGTCAGCAAGCAGAATATTTTGAAGTTACGGAAACCACCTTTAACAATTATCATTTCCGTTTTGCAAAAATTGGAAAAATCAAATTACGATTTTTGTTTTTGATTTTTAGCCAGAATTGTCCTTTTTATTTATTTCTTTTTAACATTAGCATGAATAAAAATTATATTGGCGTATCAATACTGTATATGTTTGTTGAAATACCTTCTTTTTTATATCAATATATCAGCAAAAAACTTTTTAGCCCTCTTTAAATGACTCGTTTTTTAAAGAACATTCCTGGTTAGTTAAGGGTTTCCCCCGTGCTTGATAAACCAGGTGCACTGCTTGTCTTTTTTAGCGTAACATATCTTTAATGTCAGTAAATAGCCATTAGAAAAACAGAAAATAATATGAACACCGGTAGGGTGTGGTTTTATGGCTGAAAATCCTTTCCTAAGTCCACCTGCTACCATCCCTATCAGGTCCCTTTCCTCACATGGTTAGTCTGTGCTTTGCCATAAGTGTATTTATTTTATAATGCATTTGTTTTATTGTTCATTTTGTTTTTATTTTATTCAAACCGTTGTGTGTTTGTTTTTGTAGATTTTGTGTTTTGGGTTAGAGTTAACCCTAACCCTGGGTGGGGAAAATGGAGGGGATTTTGATTTTCTCACTGTACCCTGAACTTTCTTTTGAGCACTACTAGTGTCGATTCATTGTCTGATATGATGATATTATCTTGCATGAGCCCTCTAAGCTTCTTCCCTAGGCTCATCACCACCCTAAACGAATGCACAGAAATGTGATAACATTTCTTGAAACCGTTCTTTTTCTTTTTTGTTGTTGCTAAAAGTGAAATTATTTTCCTTATATGAACCTTCATGAGAGTTCATGAACCTCCATTAATTTTCAAGAGGGTTCTTGGACATTTTGATGAAGATATCACCATAAAATAAATCGTTATTTATTTATTTTTTGGGGGGATGGAAAAAAGATTGAAACCAAGCTAACTTTGTCCTCCCCCAGTTGGACTGGCTCTTTTTCGTCAAATCGGTGGTGGAGTTGGAGGGTGACCCGTCTCGGGTGGTGACCCCCTCGGAAACGGTTATTGTTCGTGCGCCACAATACTTCAGGGACCTCGTCAAGCTCATTAACGCTACTGACCCAAGGTGCCTCAGGAGGGCGCCGCTCCACTGGTCTCCAATTACAAACATTAATAAATGTGTCTCCTCCTGCAGGACGGTAGCCAATTATGTGCAATGGAGATTAGTTTTTTCCAAGCTCACCACCCTCAGCCGTCGCTTCCTCTACCGATTCCTGGACTACGCCAGGGTCTGAGACATGAATCCAATACTAATTCATGCAACATCAACAAAATATTGATGATTCTGACCTTGCAGGTAACCACGGGAACCACGTCTCTGACGCCACGTTGGGACAAGTGCGTCAACTACATCGAGAATTCGCTGATCTACTCTACAGGACGACTTTTTGTGGACAACTACTTCCAGGAGGACAAAAAACTCATGGTGAGAAGATGTCCTCAAATTCTGTTTGAGTGGGGAACAAAAATATTTACAACTCTCCACCTTCTAAAACCAGTACACTGAGGTTTTCTAGAGAGCACTTGTGTATGCCAGTTGGGCAGTTTCCACAGTGGATAGACAAACAACATATTCGACTTACTTTAAAAATGAAGCAGTTTGTCATGGCCACAATTTCACACAACCCATTTCACACCAGAACAAACTTTTGAACTTTCCCTTTAAGAAAAGAGGAAAAAAACGATGAACAATGAAATGTGTCGAAGCGATTAATTTTGTGTATTGTGTGCATGTAAAAGTGACATGACTGACATTTGTTTTGAGAGATGTAGCTGAATTTCTGATAGTCCTTTACAAATGATTAATCAGAAGTAGAATTAGAATGGTCTTTATTGTCATGAATATCAACGTTGTGAAAGGAGATTAGACATGGCACTCCAGGTTAAAAGATGCAATATAGAGACTTTGAAGATAATCCTCAATTAGTTTACTTTTGATTTTTTAAATATAATCTTAAGGCAGTTTCCCAAATGGTGGAATATAATAAGATCATGTCTTCTTTTGTGATGAAGTGCTGTACAAATAAGCATGACTTTACTTGACTTGATTTCAAAACATAAGCAAAGAATTATGATTGAACATTTCATCCCCAACAGTTAAATGATCAAGAAGAAGTTTGCTAGAAGAAGAGCACTTGAAAAGACCCAGAAGAGAACTAAGATGACCTATGGTCATATCTGAGTTTTTCCTTGATGATCCAGATTCGGGCTGTCCCAGGGTCAGATATGAAGTTTGCTCGATAGCACTTCTAAGATCCAGAAGACGACTTGGACCCACTGTCCTATGGTCAGATCTGAAGTTTGCTGGAGAGCACTTCAAATTTTCAGAAGACTAGGATGTCTTCTGGTCAGATCTGAAGTTTATTAGGATAATCCAGAAGAGGACTGGTAGAACGTCCCAGCGTCAGATTTGACGTTTGCTAGAGAACACTTGAGAGACCCATAAGATGACTGGAATGACCTATGTTCACATCTGAAGTTTTCTTGGATGATCAAGAAGAGGAGTGGATAAACTTAAGTAGTGTCAGACACAACATTTGCTAGAGAATAATCTAGAAAAAGACAGGGAAAAAGTTGTATGGTTAGATCTGAAGTTGTCTAGGCAAAACTTAAATGATGCAGAAGAGGACTGTGTGAAAGTTGTATGGTTAGATCTGACACTTGCTAGAGACAATTAGAAAAATACAAAAGAGGACTGGGATATCCTATGATCAGATCTAAAGGTTGCTCGACTCAAGAACACTTAAAAGATCCAGAAAAGAAAAGGAAGGTATTCTGGTCAGCTTTCAAGTTGTCCAGAAACAACATGAAAAATCTAGAAGAGTGCTGGGATGCCCTATGTTCAGAGCTGAGGTTTACTTGAATGATTCAGAAGAAGACTGGGAGAATGTGGTAGCATCAGAGCTAAAGCTTGCTAGAGAATACCTGAAAGATTCAGAAAAGGACTTGGATGTCCTATGTTTGGAGCTGAGGTTTACTAAGATGATTCAGAAGATGACTGCAATAATGCCCTAGTGTCAGATCCAAAGTTTGCCAGAGAACACTTAAAAGGTCCAGAGAATATTTCATGGTCAAATCTAAAATTGTCTATAAACGCTTGAAAGATCCATAAGAGGACTCAGAGAAAGTCTTGTCGTTAGATCTGAAGTTTCTTAGAGAGCACCTTGTAAAGTAAATTACTCTTAGTTATGGTGCATTCCTCAGATACCTATGTTACAAATTAACCTGATGAAATTAACTTGTTTATTCTGTTTTTCTATTTTAATTCACAAGTAATCATTCACACAAACACACACATATATATTGACTCACATAAAAATCCACGCATTTCAGTATTTTTACATTGTAATGTAATGCGCATACGTGACTTTTCAAAAAATACGCGCGACTGCCCAGCATGCGGTAGAAGGGACGAGAGAGAGACAAACAACTTGGATCGGCCCTTCTCCTGCTGCAGTAGTCCAACTAAACCTTATTTCTCACGTTTGCCTGTTTTCTTTGGTCAGCCTAAGGGGCCGAGTCTAATATTTTATTTTTGGACTCGACACACCTGCCTTCCTCAGAAGAAGGCTATTAAAACGTCTTGTGGTCGGATCAGTACTTTGCTGGACAGAATTATCCAGATTAAGACTGTTCTGTCATGAGATGAAACAAAAATACTTTTTTTTGGTGACAAACCTAATTCAAGCTAACTAGCTAACTTCTCATGTTTTGAGGAGGAAGAATTCCACTAGCAGAAGTCGCACCATCGGCAGTTGTCTAAATCCTAATCACATCATCTCCTCAGATGGACGAACTTATTGTTGGTGTCCGCCGGTCCTTTGTGGACATGCTACAGAAAGAAAACGATTGGATGGACAAGGAGACCAAGACCAGAGCCGTGGAGAAGGTGGCCAACCACAAAGTGTCCCCGTCGTCCATCGCAGTCTTCATTTGTCCTCATTTGTCCCTCAGGCCGACGCCGTCTTGGCCAAGGTTGGCTACCCCGACTTCATCCTCAATGACACTTACATCAACGACGACTTGAGGGAGGTAGGGGCGGTTGCTCGCTGATGTTTGTTACTGTGGAAATGGAAATTTACGCCGGTTCTTGGTTTCCAGTTACAGTTCAATGAGAGCGATTACTATGGCAACGTGCTACAGACGCTGAAATTCATCGCCGGTGCAGACTTGTCCTGGCTGAGGAAAAACGTCCCGCGTACCGAGTGAGACTTTCTTGTCATAAATAAAATGCTCTTTTTATGGCTATACAATGCTAACTAGATAATGGGAAAATAGAGTGCTTATTCTTTTGGCTGACAAATACTGTCCTGCATACAGAGTGAGCCGTAAAGTATTCATTTCTTTTACAGCTAACAGCTAACTATACAATAGAAAAATGCCTATTTTAAAAGAATATCTATACATTTTAAAGTATTTTTCTAATTATATATCCTTGAAAAATAAGAAATACTTGAAATACTACACAATGCAAAATAAAAGTACTTATTCTTCTGGCTGAGAAAGACCGAGTAAGCTGTCAAATAGTTTTGTCTTAAACTTCCAAAATCTCTCAGGTTACACTGTATTTTCTCTTTAAAAATATGGAAAAAAATTGTTTGTAATATTATGATAAATGCACAAGGCTGAAAATGTTTGAATTAAGTCTGTGTTTTAAAAAAAATTGTAAACATTTATTTTGCTAGACAGCACTAACTATACCACAAAAATATGATTATTTTCAAAGATGTATATATATATATATATATATATATATATATATATATATATATATATATATATAAAATCATACAATATTTTAAGAACATTCTCAAATTCTATTTTTTAGTATAATAAATGCTTAAAATGCAATTATTTTCTATACAATGCATAATGCAAAATAAAACTGCTTATTTTTTAAAGTATTCCTTATTTTGACAATATTTTGTAATATTTTTCGAGTTATATTTGTTTTTAGTAAAATCATAACAATGATACTTAAGTACTCTATTTTCACACCCATCAGACGCACTGTTTTAAAGGGCGCACTCCCCTTTGTTCGAATTATTCTTTTTGTTGGCTCATATGGCGCACTGGCTTACTAGACGTGAGTCACACGCGACCGCCTTTAAAACAACAAGTGGGGGAAAGAAGCACCGGGAACAAAACTTTGATCGAAGTTTATTAAGTATTTATCACGAAGTAAAACACCAGAATATAGGAAAATTGTACAAAAATTAAAAAAAGAAGACCGTTAGGTACCCACATTTTTTTTTACAAAGCCCTCGAACTCTTAACCCTCCGTCTCGGACATGAAAAGCCGCACCAAAGCTTCATTGTCTTTGGGCAAGGTGCTAAATCCCTAATGCCCCCGATAGCAGGTAGTTGCCTTGCATGTCTGACGCTGCTATCGGCTAGTTAGGTATAAGGGAAAAGCGTGACGCACGTTGTAAAGCGCTTTGGGAGGTCTTCATTGACTTGAAAAGGACTATATAAATGCAGACCTTTACTCACTTTCCGTGCCGTGTGTCCCTTTGGGAATAACACCGGCTCGAACGATAGTCCGAGTAGAAATGCCAGCCTGAGCGTCCACAATCCATTCACAAATTGTGGCGTAACCTGCCCGGTGCTGCCTCCCACTCTTTGCGAAACTGTGCACCCTTTCAGACATCCATCCCTCCCACACCGCACCTTGAACAGCCGGTGTTGTGCCGAGAATTGTCTCCCTGTCAAACTGTCCCGATAGCGGGAGCGCGCACAGGGTCTGTTTATTCAAGTAGAATACAATTTATTCATGTTTTACGTCTAGTTTGATGACAAGAAATCAGAAATGTTGGTCTCCTGTTTTACCTGTTTAAATTTTAACAGTTCATTTCAGCTTAATAAGCTTTATGGTAGAGCATATAAAATTTTCAATACTAGTGTTATTGGCAAGAAAAGGCAAAACAAAGATAATACTCAAAGTTGCATTACTGTTTTATTACATTCCCAACAAATGAAGGACGTAGTAATTTCTATCAGATTTTAAGTGATTTTTATACAATGTGTATTACTGTCCTATTACATTCCCAACAAATGCGAGACGAAATGTTTTTGTGATATTTTGACCATTACATCCCTAAAAAGGGAAATACAAAGTGGTTTTATGGTTTTAGTTACATAGCGCGAGTGACGCATACATGCTCCAGCTAGAATGGACAATTCTCGGCGATGGGACAATTCTCTACACAACACCGGTTGACACCGATGTCTAACGGTTGAAGCTCCTTCTTTAGCTCCACCGCAATGATCGCAAGAACGGAATTCATTTGCTCCACAATTCTTTTCACATCGGCTGTCAGATGGGCACGCAGAGTCACAAATCAAGAGCGAAGGGGCGGTATCATCATGCCTTCTTCCATCCAGCACTTTTCATTTGCTTGTTTGTATAAAATATCGCCGACGCCCACGATTCGAATGTTTTAGCGGCGACGCCAGCAATACAGACTTTTGCGGGAAAACCCATACTGCTGTCCTCTGTCACGTCAGCCAAAAAGGCGCTGTGTGTGATAGGGCGCGGCTCACATTTTCAACTAAATCAGAGACATTTGTGTGCGCCTATTGGGCGTGAAAATTTGGTTCCCATGCTAGGAATTATTATCCTAACTAAAACAATTCAAAAACACATATTTAAAAAAAAAAAAAAAACTATATTTACAATATTTTTGTTTATTAAGTCGTATATTTTTTTTAGAATCCTTTATTTAAAAATATGTATTTAATTTTTTTTTTACAGAAAATATCACTCGAAATGCTATTATTTTTGTTTTCTTTATTATTTTTAATCATACATTTTTGTTTTATGATCGAACCTGCGACCTCTTGATCCAGAGACAAGCGCTCTACCTCCTGGTTCACTCTTGGTGCACGTCCAATCCCACTTTAAACTTTAAACAAGACAATGAGTGTTTGTCATAGGTTTTACACACTATATTGTTGTTAGAGCGTGAGGAGGAGAATGTGAAAAGAATAATTTAGCCCACACTGTAAAATACTGTATACTGTGATTCAATATTGTGAACATTTTTTTAATGGATTAACAAATGATTGTTATAATGATTTAGATATGATAATTTGTTTGTATAATTAATTGAAGAAGCGTCCAAAGTTATTTTGGGGGATGGGTTTCTTATAAGACTTTTGCTTTAACCTGTCATCCCTATTGTCTTTTCAGGTGATTTGTTCAGTCTATTTTGTGAAGTTTGTTGCAACATGACTGAAACGTAAACAGAAACAAAATACAATAACACTATTTTTATATTATTCCTCAAGTTGTATTTTTCTTTCAAAAGAATAATAATCATAATCGTTACTAAAGGATTTCTCCATCTTAATGTTTTTACTAAAATAAAACCCTTGAACATTTTATGTGAAAATATTTTTTGTGGTAATTTTTTTTAAATGAGTTGTTCTGGATGGCATTTTTTTTCTCACTTAAATAATAAAAACGGAAGTCTATATTTTTTTCGTTAGATTTTTTTTGAATTATTTTTTTAAATTATTTTAATCTTTCTTTTATTATTATTTGCAAGTTTACAGAGTTGCAATTACTTTTGTTTTTCTTGCAGATGGTTCACCAACCCAACCACCGTCAACGCCTTCTACAGCTCCTCCACCAATCAGATCCGTGAGATTCCACTTTTTCATTTATTTGAAAAAAAATAAAAAAAATTATAAAATCATAAATTATAAATTTCCCTTCCAGGATTCCCTGCTGGGGAACTCCAGAAGCCCTTCTTCTGGGGCCTAGAGTATCCAAGGTGAGATGAAACTAACCCATGGGAAATCCTTGGAATATTTTCCCGTGATTGGAAAACCAATAGAACAGGTGTGAGAAAACTACGGCCCATGGGCCACATGGGGCCCATCAAGCTTTTCCATACGGCCCGCCAAACGAAAATGGTCAAAATATTGTGACAAAATATATATACACCGTAAATTCCGGACTATAGAGCGCACCTGATTATAAGCCGCACCCACCACATTTTAAGAGGAAAACCGATTTTGTACTTACACAAGCCGCACCTGTATATAAGCCGCATGTGCCCACATTAAAAAAATGTAACACAAAATTGAGCCAGACCCGACTTTAAGTCCCGTGATTGAAACTGAATGTCCTTCATTACAGTACACAGTCCAATAATCACAGCCGACAAATTAACGGAAAATGATACCGGTACTTAAGGTTTGATGCAGACCTGCAGAGTCCGGGTCCCGTTGAAAGTAATCCAAGGAAAAAGGTGTATATTTCCAAAGGTAAGGGTGGGAAAAATATATATCCACTATTGTCCGTCGTATCCACAAACACTCACCTTTACCGGTCCCCACTTCCTGTCTGCCCGCGTTTTTTTCGCCCCTTTCTTTTTTATTCGCCCGTGCAAAACATATCAGAATAAGTGTCTGAAATAAATACATTACAGAAATATACAGAGGGCCACCAGGAGGAGGGTACCACTCCAAAAGTTTTGCTGCACGCAAATACATATTATACATTGTTACACATATTTACAAAGAAAGACGGTACACATAGAGAGTTTTCAAAGCTTTAATAATAATAATATAACTTTCATCCCAAACGGTGCCTGTGACAGGGCACTTAATGGTAGCAACACGGTAGCAACACAGTAAACGGGTCTGTTAAAAAAAATATACCGTACTTGTAAAAATCACGGTAAACCGTCCTCATCTTTCTTCTTAGAACTGAAGCCATCAAAGTCGTCTTCCTCAGTGTCGGAAAGAAACTTTGTCATATAGACGTCGTCCCACGCTCCCGCAGACGGACTCGCGCTGTCACTGTCGCTGGAACTTTCATCCACTCCTGATTCTGTGCCCTCCTTTCCGGCTTTTCGGAACCCGTTGGTGATGGTGGATTTTTTTATGCTGCCCCACGCTGTCAGGATCCACTGGCAGACTTGCGAAAAAGTTGCCTTTCGCATGCGGCCAGTTTTAGTGAAAGATTTCTCGCCGCTAGTCAAGCCAAGAAGTTGCAGTCTTTCTCGGCGCATATATTCCACCGGTCTAAATCTTACCTTTTGTACTCAAACGCCGCTGGCGGCCGTTAGGAAAAATTACATAAATTGGCCGCATCACTGAATAAGCCGTTGAACGTTTGGGGAAAAAGTAGCGGCTTATAGTCCGGAATTTACGGTAATAGTAAAGAAAATACGACTAATTTAAAAAACTTTTTTTTTTTTGGTGTCCAACTTTGTCCCCATTATTCCTTTGTGTGATTACAATAGAAATACTACTACAGAAATACTATACAACTCTATATCAAAATGAGAGCTTAAAACAGGTACTTAATATGTTATTTTGTGGCCATTTCAAAACCATATTAAACCTATTGAATCCATTAAAAAAAGGTATAGAAACATAACGTAATTTATGAAAAAAAAATTGGATATGTCTCCATGACGGGCCCATTAGCCACATTTTTGAACCCAATGCAGCCCCTAACTCCAAATAGTTGCCCACCCCTGCAATAGAATATTTTCCCATGAGCTCTTTGTGATTTACCTGGAATATTTACCCCTTGACATTTCTAATGTTCTTGCAGGTCTTTGAGTTATGGCGCCATTGGCGTGATCGTCGGCCACGAGCTTACTCACGGCTTCGACAACAACGGTGAATTGGCCGTTCGGCGTTCGATGATAGATTGCACACATTCCCCCGCCGATAGGAGATTGGATTAAGCTGCTTGGAGAGGTCAGGGGTCACGAGCTGCAGTAACGAAATTGGCCACCAAGGGGTGTTGGAGACCCTACGAAAGCAAACCCCACGAAAGTAGATGTTATGTATTTTATTTGTATCTATTGAGGGTGCCTTGACCAGGTTTCACTCACCTTTTTATGGCCAAATTCAGTACTTTCGAGGCCAATTTTTCTATTTTTCTAATACCCTCAAAGGGACAAATCCAGCACCAATCAAAATAATGTTTTTTTTTTGTTTTTGTTGTTGACTTTGATGACTAAAATGAAGTCGCTATGTGGCTGCTAGCATATACTTTGTACCATTGTCAGGTTTTCCTATCTATGATCTACAATTTTTTTTGTGTCAATGAGCTGCTATAAACTAACATGGCTGCTTCAACAATGCACGCGCACCTCTGCTATGTCACACTTGTTTACAAACACTGAAAGGAATCCATAAGGGTTGGGTAATATTTGAGTTCAATACAGAAGAAATTAAAGTACTGTGTGAATCAAAATCAGAAAAATGAGCCAAAAATTGACTAATTTTGTTGATTTTAATTGCTCCAAAGCAGAGTGCATTCAATCTTAATCAACTGCTTACTTTTTACTTTTTGTTTTTTTCATTTTAATTTATATTTTCACGTGTTTTTCAGAGGATCTGTGCCTGAATTGGTTAAAATAGAATCATATACAGGCATTTTTTCATTTATGGCACTGAGGAGTTAACATTTCTTATTTATATTTTATTGTTCTGCATTTTCAGGGATTTTGTGGTTGATAGTGAGACTGCCAAGAAACATGGCAATGGCAACAATGTCAAGCCTTAAAAGCACTTCATCCCAAATTCAAGCATTTTCCTGACATTGAGAACACAACATCTAAATTCAAGCATTTTCGAAGATTTCAAGCACCTGTATAATCCCTGCTTGACATAAAACCCTACCTAAAGACACTCGCGGAGGCCTAACGTTCAACTGTGTCAATTTTCACGGAAATCGGTTCAGCCCTGTCCTAGCCTAAAAGACACACACACACACCAATCGGAGATTAGATTCAGATGACATAGATTAAAGTTTTGAAACGTAACGTCTGTTTCTTTTGGTGTGGAACCAGGGCGTAAATACGACAAAGACGGAAACTTGGACCAGTGGTGGAGCAACTCTTCCGTGGACGCCTTCATGGACAAGACACAATGCATGGTGGAGCAGTACAACGATTACTACTGGGAAGAGGCGGGATTAAATGTGAGAACGCCACACGCAAGCTAACTATTAGCATAATCTGTGCTAAAATAAAGCACAAACATAATATTGGTCCCCTATCTTAATGCTGACTCTAATGCCAGAACGCCACTTGCAAGTTATCAAATATACGTGTGTATAATATATATAATACATATATATATATATATATATATATATTTATATATATATATCAGCTTAATCTTTTCTTGTATGAATTACAGAATTACCAAGCTCAACCCTATCCCTAATGCAATAATGTCTCTCTCAAGCAAACTATTAGCATCATCTCTGCTAATAAACAGCGCAAACTATTTAGTTTGCGAGTGCATTTTTGCATTAGTGATTAAGCCCAATGCTAGCTCCCGATGCAATAATGCACCTTGCACCCGCAAGCTAACTCTTAGCATCACCTCTGTTAATGTAAAGGACAAACTAATTAGCTGACTTTTAGCTCAATCCTAACCGACAATGCAAGAACACCACCCTCAAGCTAATTGTTAGCATTACCTCTGCTAACAACAGCACTGGATGATAGCTTAACCCTGTACCAAATGCAAAAATGAGACTCGCAAGTAAACTATTTATATAATCTCTGCTAATATACAGTGCAAACTATGTGTGTGTTTTTGCATTGGCTGAACGCGAACACCTAATTCAAAAATGCATTTACAAGCTAACTATTAGCACAAACGCATTAGCTGTCGGCCAGCTTAATCCTAACCCACAATACAAAAATGCCACCCTCAAGTTTACTGTTAGCTTTCCCTGTTTTAATACAAAGCATAAACTAATAAGCTGCCTGCTAGCTCAACCATTAACCCTCAATGCAAAAACACCACTCGCAGGCTAACATTAACTGCTAACATCTGCTATGCATGATGTGCAGGTCCGAGGCAAAAGGACGCTAGCGGAGAACATCGCAGACAATGGCGGAATCCGACAAGCCTTCAGGGTACGAGCTTCGCTAGCGTACTTGTTAAGTGCAAACCGGCTCCGAAATAAGTCTTCCCCCCCCCCCCGTTGTCAGGCATATCGGCGCTGGGTGGACGAGAGCCTAGGGGGCGCAGAGGAGCCGCTGCTGCCCGGTGTGGGACTGGACAACAATCAGCTCTTTTTCCTGAGCTACTCACATGTAAGAACTAGAGGTCAACTTATTATTGGGCTGGACGACTTTTGGCACCAATTTTAGGGGAATTTGACAGATATCGGTACCCGCATTTTTTTTAAATTTGACGGGTCGATTATTAAGTCTTAGATGCAGCCGAGACTCTCTTCCTTGCTCCTACTCTTCCTCTTTCCCCGCTACCTACTCAGCGTCATCTGATTTGATAAGCGACCGGGAGCGAAGCCACTGAAGTAGAAAAAATAAAGTTAAAGCGGCAGTTTAGCCAATTTGTCTCAACAAGGGAGGTAATCCCCTTCCAGGATGACCAGGCTGCAATGGATGTTGTAATAACAATTAATACACGGATATCATCAACAGGAAATATAGGTCATTCATAAGCTATAGAATCGAGGTGTATTTTAAGCCTAGATTTGAACAGTTCTACTGAGGTTGCAGATCGAATTTCAGGGGGGAGAGCATTCCACAGCACCTGGGTCCGAATGGAGAACGCTCTCAAACCTGCGGATCTCTTCTTGGGATCACTAGTAGACCAGCATTTTCAGAGTGAAGGCTCCGGACCGGAACACAGGGGGGAATTAAATCTGAAAAATATGAGGGAGCCAGTCCATGCATGATTTTGTGTAATACCAACAGAACCCTAAAATCACATTATAAGCTAACAGAGAGCCAATGCAGCTTAGCTAACAGGGTAATGTGATCAAACTTTCCTGTCTTGGTTAAGAGCGTCGCTGCAGCATTTTGTAACATCTGTAGGCTCTTGATTTTGGACTTCGGGAGATCGTAGTGTATTAGAGTAATCAAAACGGGAGGTAACACGCGCATGAATTATAATCCCCGCATTCGACTGAGACAGCATAGGGCAAATTTTAGCAATGTTGCGAAGATGGAAAAAAACTGTTCTAGTAATATACCTAAGTTTTTGACTGAGTCACTCTGGTTATATTACATATGTCAATGTTCACAGCAGTTTTTGAGAATAAGTCACGGCATTTAGATCGACCAATAATTAACATTTCTGTCTTTTCAGAGTTGAGGCGCAGGAAGTTGAGTGACATCCATTAATTTATCTCAGTGAGGCAGGCCTCCAAATTTCCAGTTTAGTGTGGCCAATACAAAATAAAACCGGGAGCAATTTCAGTTTTTATGTACCTTTATACAAGTTGCTGCTAAGTCTAATTTTATGTCCTGCACTGTTAGTTTTTGGTTTAATCCCTTAACGTTCCTAGGGCCCGCCAGACTGTTGATAAACAAAGTCGTGTCTTCACAATAATAATAATTATAATAATTTCCTTGTATTGTCATTCTGTGTAACAATGTACACAGAACGAAATGTCGATTGCACCTGACCCGTTGTAGCGAGCCGATGCAGCCGCAGCCAACAGAGGGCGCCGCCGACCACTTTTTAAGTCTTAGGAATGACTCGGCCGAGGCGCGAACCACCGACCTCCCAGTCTCAAAGCGGGCGCCTTACCATCTAGGCTAATGTCACCAGTCCTTCAATTGCATAAAGCCTCATATCATTGGAAACTTGGGATTCAAGATATGATGACCATTTCAAAATATGTTCATCAAAGTAACATCACAATCAGTATGAAACAATTTACCTGAAAATATAAAGCTCACAAAAAACGTGCTCCGTTAGTTAACCGATTCTCCAACTGAACATGATTCTCCAGAAATTTGGTCTTTTTACATTCACGACAGTTTAGTGAATCCAACCGTGTAAAAGATTTACTCCAAAACACACGATAATGCCGACAGATTAAAAAAAAAAAAAAAAAACACCTAAAAGCATTTATGCATCGTTTGATAATCCATGTAATCCGTTAGTTTTGCTCCAGAATACCCCTTTAGAAATAAACTGACTCATCATATTATTTCCATTTTGCCCGTTAGCCTCTGGCCTCTTGATTGTCACCCTTCTCAGCCGATTGCAAGCTTTTTTTTCCAAAATCCTTATCCAGACATAATCTACGAATCTACCTGTATTGAAAAAACACACATAATGGCTTCAATATTGACTGATTCAAATGTTGATTGAAGCATTGGTTAGCCAATCAAATTCACAAATAATTTTATGCAATTGTATGGTGTGTTCCAAAAACATGCATGTCATATTAATTTGCCGGTCTGAATGGTCCCTAGGTGTGAATAAGCAAATGAGTGGTCCGTCTCTGTGTGCCCTGCAACTGGCTGGCAACCGGTTCAGGGCGTCCACTGCCCGAAGATGGCTGGGATGGGCTCCGGCACCCCCGCGACCCTACTGATAGGTGGTGCATATAAAGGATGGATGGTGTGTATTCAAATCAGAGCCGAAAATAAATATGAGTAAATGCAACACGGGATCCATTTTACGCACAATTATCACTTGCAAGTCTGCACAATCAGTGATTGACTTCTGGAAAGAGATGAAAAACATCTACGACTCTTTCACTATGTCTAAACTTTGGCCAAAATAATTTGCCACGTTTGCAGAGGCTTTTTAGGCTGCAAACTGGTCGTCTCCAAATAGCCACTTTTGGAAACGCTTTGACATACCTTCAGAAAAATGTGGAAAATGTTTAGTTTTTCAAATTGTGATCAAAATTGACCTGGGACCAGGTAAGGCTTCATGCCGTTGTCCTAGCGGTTTTCCTGCTAAGATGCCTATGCTCTACTCATCTGCAGGCATTTGATTGCAAAATATATTCAGGCGAGAATAAAAGTTTTCTACTTCTTTATGTTCCAACTTAAAATCCTTAGCTAGACGTGTTTTGTTTGAATTTATAACAAATATAATTTGTTTCTTTTCTATTATTAAAAACAATTTACACCAATTTCGAAGCCTTTACAGTAAATTAATCTCTTAGTTACGTAAATGCTTTTCTACCAAGGACTATTCAGTGATCTTGGTTCACAGGCATGTCAGGACTCAGGAGTTGCTGCTTCAGTGGCTTTTCGCTCAGTCGCTTATCCAATCAGGTGGCGCGGGGTCGGTAGTGTCTAAGACAGAGGGAGGGAGGGAAAGAGAGGCTCAGCTGCATCTTAGCCTAAGTTATTGGCCTGTCGAATAAATGAAAATATCGATATCCATCGAATTTACAAATATCTGTGCCCATAATTGGCCTGTCCGATAAGCGGGCGACCTCTAGTTGTTAGGGGCCTTTGGAGTTTGACGGGCCAGTTTTTGGGTCCCCCAGGTCCGTTGCAACTCGTACAGAGCCGAGGCGGCCAGGGACCAAGTGCAAAGCGGCGCGCACAGTCCGCCAAAGTTCAGGTGAGCTCACCAGGTGAGTCCATCAATTTTCTCATTGGACTATGGAATTACTTTTTGTGGGGGTTGTTTTGTCCCCCCGTGTCCCTCACAGGGTGATCGGAGCCATGAGCAACTTCCCCGAGTTCAGTCGAGCTTTCAACTGTCCCGACTCGTCAGCCATGAACAGAGGAGCAAAGTCCTGCCGGGTCTGGTGAACTCTGAACTCTAACCTCAAGCTCTGGGGTGAGTGGGCCTGCTGTGACCTATGATCTGGAGACACAGGTGGAATGAGCCTGTTGTGAACCCTCCGAAGGAACCTTAAACAGACTTGAAATTCTTAATTCTTGAATATTATTGATTCCGCTTATAATTTGATGAGGCAACCAAAAAATGTGTCACTGGAGCGTTAGTTTGAATTTTCTTTTTTAAATCAAGTTTATTTTATACTTATCAGAGCGATAACAGTATAATTATTTTTTTTTTTAATTAAACTTCATTTAGTACTTTATCATAACAGTAACCAGATTAGTATTTCCTAAATAAACATCTATACCTCATCATAGCAATATTAAAATAGTAAATTACCTATTTTATCTGATATTTTATGTATTATCATAGCAATAGAAAGATTCTTACTTAATTCATTTACTTTCATTGACTTTATTTGACACTTTAATAATATCAGATTTTAATATCTTAAAAACGTCATGATCTTATTTTAGTTTAAAAAAAACTTTAAACATTTTAAGTATTTTAAAAAAATAATTTTAATCTGCACTTCATTATAGCAATAAAAATAGTAATATATGTTTTTTTAGATTATGGTTACCTTTTATGAGGATAAAACAAAAGACATCAAAGATGTCATCATAACAATGTAAAATGGTATATTTTTACAAAAAAGCTGTATTTTACACTTTTTTAATGCACTAAAAAGATTTTATTTTGATAGATCTTTTTTTTTATACTTAAGAAATAAAAAAAATCTGATAATTTTGTTTTATACTTAGAAATAAAAGTACAAGTAGTTGCTTTTTTTAATAAACTTCATCATCATAAAATGTTGCAATTTATCTTTTTAAAATATACTTCATTTAAAACTTTATCCTAAGAGCAACAAGTATATTTTCGATATTTTTTTTCAATATTGCAAAATAGCAGTAACAACATTAATCATTTTTAAAATACATTTTATTGTATACTTCATCAGCGCAATTAAAGAAATTCTAATTTATTTTTGATTCATCGTATTTTTACTTAATTTTATGTTTTTCCAATAAACACCATAGCATTAATAATGTAATTTGTGTTGTTTTATTTTTATAAACCTTTTTATACTTTTAACCAAAAATAGTATTTTGTTTTTGTGATTTGATAAATGATTTAATACTTACTTCATTATAACGATAAAAACAATTGAATTTATTCCTTATCAGAGCAATAACAGGATGAGTAGTTTTTAGTTTTTTTTTTTTCTTAGAATAAACTTTGTTTATGCGTGAACAAAATCGTTAGTATTTTTTTGATTGTACATTTTATACACCAAGAAGAAAATAAATTTTTGAACAGTAAATATTTGTTGTTGTTTTTAGCAGCATATTACACTTAGACATACAGTGGCTTGTGAAACTATTTGGCCCCCTTGAACTTTGTGACCTTTTGCCACATTTCAGACATCAAACATAAAGATATAAAACTGTAATTTCTTGTGAAGAATCAACAATGAGTGGGACACAATCATGAAGTGGAACACACTTTATTGGATATTTTAATTTTTTTAACAAATAAAAACCGAAAAAGTGGTTTTGCAAAATTAGTCAGGCAATTTACTTTCAGTGCAGCAAACTTTGTCCGCAAGTTCAGTGAGGATCTCTGAAGGATTCAATGTTGATCTAAATGACTAACAATGATAAATGGAATCCACCTGTGTGTAATCAAGTCTCTGTATAAATACACCTGCACTGTGATGGTCTCGGAGGTCTGTTTAAAGCGCAGGGAGCATCCTAAAGAACGAGGAACACACCAGGCAGGCTCGAGATACTGTTGTGGAGAAGTTTAAAGCTGGATTTGGATACAAAAAGATTTCCCAAGCTTTAAACATCCCAAGGAGCACTGTGCAAGCAGTAATATTGAAATGGAAGGAGTTTCAGACCACTGAAAATCTACCAAGATCGGGCCGTCCCCCTAAACTTTCAGCTCATACAAGGAGAAAACTGATCAGAGATGCAGCCAAGAGACCCATGATCACTCTGATTGGACTGCAGAGGTCTACAGCTGAGGTGGGAGAATCTGTCCTATGGACAATCAGTCGTGTACTGCACAAATCTGGCCTTTATCGAAGAGAGGCAAGAGGGAAGCCATTTCTTAAAGATATGCATAAAAAGTGTCATTTAAAGTTTCCCACAAGCCACCTGGGAGACGCACCAAACTTGTGGAAGAAGGTGCTCTGGTCAGAAGAGACCAAAATCGTACTTTTGGGCAACAATGCGAGACGTTATGTTTGGTGTAAAAGCCGCACAGCTCATCACCACCCTTAACACACCATCCCCACAGTCAAACATGGTGGTGGCAGCATCATGGTTTGGGCCTGCTTTTCTTCAGCGGGGACAGGGAAGATGGTTAAAATTGATGGGAAGATGGATGGAGCCAAATACAGGACAATTCTGGAAGAAAACCTGATGGAGTCCGCAAAAGACCTGAGACTCGGGGGGAGATTTGTCTTCCAATAAGACAATGATCCAAAACAAAAAGCAAAAGAACAATGGAATGGTTCACCAAAAAACATACCAAGGTGTTAGAATGGCCAAGTCAAGACCTCAATCCAATTGAGAATCAGTGGAAAGAACTGAAAACTGCTGTTCACAAACGCTTTCCATCCAACCTCACTGAGCTCGGCTGTTTTGCAAGGAGGGATGGGCAATAATATCAGTTTCTCGATGTGCAAAACTGATACTTAATTGGGCTGAACAATTTTGCACACCCACTTTTTGATTTATTTGTTAAAAAAGTTTAAAATTAAAGTGTGTTCTGGAGTGTCATGCCCAATTTTGTTGTCACAATATGTTAACCCATCTTGTAACAATGACAATAAAGGTATATTCTATTCTATTCTATTCCATTTCTTGATTGTTTCCCACTTATTGTTGATTCTTCACAAGAAATTACAGTTTCATATCTTTGTTACAAGTCTGAAATGTGGCAAAAGGTCACAAAGTTCAAGGGGGCCAAATATTTTCGCAAGCCACTGTATACTGTATTTTCATGCCCATAAGGCACACATATTAGTCTCTGAGTTTTTTCAAATTGCAGGATGCGCTCCATCGAGCAGTGCGCCCTGTCTCTCGTGCAGAGCGGCGGACAGAGACCTGCTGGATGCCGTTAGGGTTGGGCCCCCACTCCCGAGACGGTGAGGTCACATGTTCGGGCCTTGGCCAAGTCAAGACTTACAACATTTTTGGGTAAAATCTGATGTTTTTGTCAGATTGTTCACGTTTCCAACTAAATGTGACATCTATGCGTCTCCTGAGGCTTTTAAGCATCTCTTTGATCGCCATCATATCCCGCTTGCGCGGAAGAGGACACATGACGTCACACGCAATGCATTGTTAGCGAAAGTGCTCATGGATGCTAACGCCGTTGCAAAGCTAGCAGTTTTAATGGTTATAGTACTACCGAAAGCTGAAGAGAGTTGTCCCCCCCGAATACAAATTAAATCCAAAACCTCACTTTCTCTCCATTGAATGCTTTCCGTGTTTTCGTCCGTCGTGGTGTGTTGATTTCTCCACTACGCAGAAGAACATGGAACCCGAGCAGCCGCCGCAAAAGACCTAAAGATGATTGAATCAAGTTGGAGGAAGCTGAAAAACGAACTCCAACAAGTTTTCATCCGTGTGTTTTACTTTGTAATCGACCCTTAAATAAATCACAACCAAACTTTTTAAAATATGCACACTTGTTTGCTTGTCTGTCTTGTGCCAAAAAATGACCAAAACCACCCCGTGCATTAAAATGTCCCCCCTCTTGCGCAGCAAACGTTACTAAAACGTCATTATATCTAATTTTGGGGGAATGTAATGGATCTGTAAAGCACGGAGCCCTTTCACACGGTGCCCCTATAGGCGTGAAAATACGTTACTATTATACCTTAATCATTTGAGTTTAAAGTATTACAAAATTGTTATATTTTCAAATTCCTAAAATAAACGGCATTTTCACCTCTCAATACGTTGTTTTTATTTACAGTACAACCATCCAAAGCTGTGGTCTGGTTGTTGCCATGACAACTGTCTCATCCGCAAACTCAACCCGATTACGAGTCGATTACTTGCATTTGACAAACGAGCGCATCAGTCTTAATGGATGTCGCCTAGCAACCGATCTCCCTGCCAAACAAAGCAGTTTTCGGTTATCGATTGCGTCACTCTTATGGATGCTAGCAGTTGCCATGGCGACGTCTACTGTTGTTTCTCTTATCGGGGTCATCCTGATAGCTTTTGTTTAATTGGCGCTGGGCGGGGCCAAAGAGAGGCAGGGGGCGTTTAATGACCTCCAGGAACCCTGCCGGGCTTTGCAGGCGAAAGCACTAATTAGAAAAACAACGCTAACGTGTGTAAAGATATTGTTAGTGAATGTTGCTAGCATGTTTTTAATGTAATTTTTGTTTTGGCAGGCTTCAGGATCTTTCTGCCGAATCGTAGATAAAGTTTTGATTGCCCGTAATCCAATTTTCTGTTGGTTTTCAGTAAATGTCGCCCAGAAATGACAGACGGTTGTTCTGGTCACTGGTTAACTGAATCAAGAAAATATGTCTTCCAAGCTGTTTTTCTTTGGCTGTTGCAAGCTTTACTAACATATTTGGGGATTGCAATTGAGTCAACACGAACTAGCATGTTGAAGGTGTTTCCAAGATGGATGACATCTTCTATTATATGTGGGCGTGGTTTGGGGATTTCTTGGTAATACCGATGATCAGGTTATCTTTGAATGATTTTCTTCCCTGACAATGAAAAAATTAAAAAATGCATATCTAAATTTCGTGAAAACGAAAAGACACAAAGTCATAATGTGCCCAAATTGGAACATTTTTCACTCTAAGAAATCTAGAAAACCCCTAATTGTCATTTTCATCGAAGCAACAATATTTCAATATTTTACACACCGATGTTACAACAGATTATAAGTAATGAATAAGAAAAATAAAAAGAAGTACCGTAAATTACGGACTATAGAGCGCACCTGATTATAAGCCGCACCCACCACATTTTAAGAGGATAACCGCTTTTGTACTTACACAAGGCGCACCTGTATATAAGCCGCATGCGCCCACATTAAAACATGTAACACAATCACAAATTTAACCCAAATCAGACTTTGAGTCCCGCGATTGTAACTGAATATAAAGTACACAGTCCAAAAACCACTGCCGGCAAATTGAACGGAAAATGATACTGGTACTTAAGGTTTGATGCAGACCTGCAGAGTCCGGGTCCCAGTGAAAATAATCCAAGGAAAAGAAAATTATATTTCCAAAGGTAAGGGTGGGAAAAATATATATCGACTACAGTGGGACCTCGCTACTTCGCGGTTCGACGTTCGCGGCTTCAGAGCTTTGCGGTCTGTAATAGTAATTTTTTTTTTTTTTTTTTAAAGGGGCGTCGCTACTTGGCATGTTTTTTCGGCGGAACGTCAGCGGACGCGGGATAAGGCAGCCGGCTGGATGGGACGGGACGTGGGGGGGGGCGCGGTGGGGGTCATCACACAGCGCGACGCGAGAAAAGGCGGCGGGAGTGATCGGGCTAAACCCGTAACTGGGGGGAGCCCGCTCGTCCGACGACCCCAGTAGCGTGGCGCGACGACAGGCGGCCGTCCGCGCGCGGTGGGCGAAAGACGGCGGACATGCGCGGGACCCCCGTAACTGTGTCTTTGTTAAGCGGTGCAGATAATGAGATGAGTTTGTTTTTTTTTATCTTTGAAGGCTCGTCGCTACTTCGTAGATTTTCATTTTTTGCAGGTGGTTTTGGTCCCCATTAACCGGGTCTAAAAAATAATCATTTAAAAAAAAAAAATTCCCAAATTTTTTTTTTTTTTTTTTTTGGAAGGTGCGCCGCTACTTCGCGGATTTTCCACTTATCGCGGGTGGTTTTGGTCCCCATTAACCGCGATAACCGAGGTCCCACTGTATTGTCCGCTGCGTCCACAAACACGTCTCACCTTTACTCCACTTCCCGTCAGCCCCCGTTGTTTTCTCCCGTTCTTTTTGATTCGCCCGTGGAAAACATATCAGAATAAGTCTCTAAAATAAATACATTACAAAAATATACAGTTGCAAATACATATTATACATGGTTACACATATTTACAAAGAAAGACGGTACACCGAGAGAGTTTTCAAAGCTTTAATGATAGCTTTTAATAAACTTTCATCCCAAACCGTGCCTGTGAAGGGTAGCAAAACGCTACTATGAACACGCTCGCAACACAGTAAACGGCTCTGTTAAAAAAACATACTGTACTTGTAGTAATCACGGTAAACCGTCCTGATCTTTCTCCTTTTAACTGACATAATCAAAGTCGTCTTCCCCAGTATGGGAAAGAGACGTCGTCCCACGCTCCCATTATTCAAAAACACGCTAGCAACACGCTCGCAAAGTAAAGTTTACGTGTAGTAGCTCAGTTTCCTTCTTTATCGGACTGCTCGATTGCATTTAGCTTGAAAGCTGCGTCATGTGCCTTTCTTTTTCCAATTTGCATGGTGAGAATATTTCTACGCTAATTTAATTTGTGCACAAGCTAAGAAGTTGCTGTCTTCCTCGGCGCATATATTCCACCGGTCTAAATCTTACCTTTTGTACTCGAGCGCCGCTGGCGGCTGTTAGAATAATTACATAAATTGGCCGCATCACTGAATAAGCCGCAGGGTTGAACGTTTGGGAAAAAAGTAGCGGCTTACAGTCCGGAATTTACGGTATTTAAAGGCCCTAAGAAAACTATAACAATAAAACATACACAAGTTAAAAAGAGTCTTTTTAGCACCACATAATGTTTATTATTGTGCGCCACAGTTTTTTTTTTCTTGGGCAGAGTGGCAGCATCTCTACAACACCTAGTGTATATCTTTGCGCGCCAATTCTAATAATACATCCATCCATCCATTATCTTCACTGGGGTCGCCGGAGTGCTGGAGCCCATACCAACCATCTTCAGGCAGTGGGCAGGGGTCAACCTAAAAAGAACTTTAGGATATTTTAGCTCCCTGATGATTTTCATTCCATTGTTTTCTCGTATGTAAACGATTGGTAGGGGGGAGGTTTGTCACTTTTCCTCAGGCAAAAGCTAATTTGGAGAAGTGTTTGAAGTGGATAAAAGAATGTTGTCGCCCTCACGTTCAACTCAATTTGAAGCTCATTGATGGAACCGAAAAAAAGTTAATTCTTCTACAGTAAGTGTTTGTTTTTAGATTGAAGTTTACGCTTCTTTTGGGTCGGTTATAACAAAGTACCCTATTAGCCTCACAGCATGACGTTTGGCTCCTCCCTGCCACATAAATATGGTATCTGTTATCTGCACCGCTTATCCTTACCAGGGTCGCAGAGCTGCTGGAGCCCATCCCAGCTATATTCGGGCAATGGGCAGGGGACACCCTGAACTGGTTGTCGGCAAGTTGCTGAGACAAAAAATCAGTCATACGCACACTGATACCTAGGCAAATTGGAGTCATCATGTTCATCAGTGATACGAGAGCCCAACCCAGAGTCCTCAGGCTCTGCTTCCCCAGAGGAAGACGTGCCGGTGGAATTGAGGAGGTCTTCGAAGTACTCCGCCCACCGATTCACAACGTCCCTGGTCGAGGTCAGCAGCGCCCCATCGGCACTATACACAGTGTCGATGGCACACCGCTTCCTCCCCCTAAGACGTCGGATGGTGGACCAGAATTTCCTCGAAGCCGTTCGGAAGTCGGCTTCCATGGCCTCGCCAAACTCCTCCCATGCCCGAGTTTTTGCCTCGGCAACCGCCAAAGCCGCATTCCGCTTGGCCAGTCGATACCTGCCAGCTACTTCCAGAGTCCCACAGGCCAGGAAGGCCCGATAAGACTCCTTCTTCAGCTTGACGGCATCCCTCACCGCCGGTGACCACCAACGGGTCTGAGGGTTGCCGCCGCGGCAGGCACCGACTACCTTGCGGCCACAGCTCCGATCAGCCGCCTCGACAATGGAGGCGCGGAACATGGTTCACTCGGACTCAATGTCCCCCGCCTCCCTCGGGACATGGGCGAAGTTCTGCCGGAGGTGTGAATTGAAACTTCTTCTGACAGGAGATTCTGCCAGCCGTTCCCAACAGACCCTCACAACACGCTTGGGTCTGCCGGGTCGGGCCGGCATCTTCCCCCACCATCGAAGCCAACTCACCACCAGGTGGTGATCAGTTGACAGCTCCGCCCCTCTCTTCACCCGAGTGTCCAGAACATGCGGCCGCAGGTCCGACGAAACGATGACAAAGTCGATCATCGAACTACGGCCTAGGGTGTCCTGGTGCCAAGTGCACATATGGACACCCTTATGTCTGAAAATGGTGTTCATTATGGACAGACCATGACAAGCACAGAAGTCCAATAACGAAACACCACTCGGGTTCAGGTCAGGGGGGCCGTTCTTCCCAATCACGCCCTTCCAGGTCTCACTGTCATTGCCCACGTGAGCGTTGAAGTCTCCTAGCAGTACGAGGGAGTCCCCAGGGGGCGCGCTCTCAAGCACACCCTCTAAGGACCCCAAGAAGGGTGGGTACTCCGAACTGCTATTTGGTGCATAAGCACAAACAACAGTCAGGACCCGTCCCCCCACCCGAAGGTGGAGGGAGGCTACCCTCTCGTCTACCGGGGTGAACCCCAACGTACAGGCGCCGAGCCGTGGAGCAATTAATATGCCTACACCGGCTCTGCGCCTCTCACCACGGGCAACTCCAGAGTGGAAGAGAGTCCAACCCCTCTCGAGAGGACTGGTACCAGAGCCCAAGCCGTGCGTAGAGGTGAGTCCGACTATATCTAGTCGGAATTTCTTAACCTCACGCACCAACTCAGGCTCCTTCCCTGCCAGAGAGGTAACGTTCCATGTCCCAAAAGCCAGTTTCTGTAGCCGGGGATCGTCGCGCCAAGGACCCCTCCCTTGGCTGCTACCCAGCTCTCTGCGCACCCGACCCCTTTGGCCCCTCCTACAGGTGGTGAGCCCATGGGAAGAGGGTCCCACGTCGTCCCTTCGGGCTGTGCCCGGCCGGCCCCCGTGGGTAAGGGTCCGGCCACCAGGCGCTCGCCAGCGGACCCCACCTCCAGGCCTGGCTCCAGAAGGGGGCCCCGGTAACCCGCGTCCGGGCGAGGGAAATCGAGGACCAAAGTTTTCTCTCATCATTAGGGGTCTTCTGATCTGCGTTTTGTCTGGCCACTCACCTAGGACCTGTTTGCCATGGGTGACCCTACCAGGGGCTTAAAGCCCCCGACAACATAGCTCCTAGGATCATTGGGACACACAAACTCCTCCACCACGATAAGGTAGCAGATCAAGGAGGAGATGGATATAACTCTGTATATAATAATTGAGACCCTTTATGACAGTTTTTTAAATAAGTTTGCATGATAAGGAAGAAATGATAGGGCTATGCTATCAGGAATATCGACTTAAGAGTCGCTACCCAATTAGCTCCTCTTGTGATACATCGATAACATAACTATGGTAGGTGTTGTTTGTCGCATCTATTTTTAACTTGATTTTCAGGACCAAACTCAAAGCAAACCCGAATGTTTATATTAGTGAGGACTTGGGAGGAGGAAAGGTGATTTATGATAACAGATTAAAGCCTGTTTTTTGTAACAAAATTTAAGTCAAACAAGACTGTATAAACATTTACATCTTCCATCATTGACACTTTTTTTATGAGTTGATGAAAAAATGTTAAGGCCATCTGTCATTTTGATGGGTTGAAAATTGCTATTAACCACAGCAGCAGTACGTCCTTAATCATTTTTTTTAAAGGCAGAAAGATGGAAGCCGAGGCTGAATGTGATAATTGACATTTTAGGTTCGACCTTACCCGAAATTCGGTTCTGGGCGGGCCACCAAGTGTCTTTTTTATAGGGCACTGGTATGAATTCAACCATGGGAATATTCTATCAAACCAGACAAAACAAAACTGAAATTATAAGGATGCATCGAAATAATAGTCGTTATTGTTCTCAGGATACCATATATATATATATATATATATATATATATATATATATATATATATGTAAATACTGTAAAACTTTACAAAACTGCACTTTTTCAGAAAGGGTAGCGGGGCAAACTCTTAAGCACCACCTAGTGCCTATTTTTACAAGTCACTGATACAGATCCTGTAATATTCCCTACTTTTTATGGTGTCCAATCTAAGGATTGACTGATATGAGTTTTTCAGGGCTGATACCGATTATTACTATTAAGAGTCTCTATTCTTCCTGCTTCAGTGGCTCAGCCCCCGGTCTCTTATCCAATCAAAAGGGTAGCATCCGAGAGAGAATGCAGGAGAGAGGGAGAGAGCGGATCAGCTGCATCTGAGCCTAAATAACCCTATTCTATCTATCTATCTATCTATCGACCTTGGTCATATCCCTCAAGAGGGGTGACCGAAAGCAAGACAAACACATACAATAACAAAGAAAATAAAAGGGAAAACAATAGCAAAAAACTCACACAAATTTTTTTGGAGCATGGCCAACCCAAATGCCTAAACACCCAAACAAGTTAAGCACCTCGGCACCCAAGTTGGTTATGCTTTCGTCCCTCCAGATGAAACGGGACACAAGAAAGCGGCCATGTCACTTGGGTCAGGGAGACACAACACTCTCTTCTGTTCAACAGCAGGGCCCGACAGCTTTCACTGGTTTACCCCTGCCGCATCATAGAGGTGCCCTGCCCATCGCTTAGAACGCGTCTAAACATTCCACTATCCTTTCACAACACCTCTTCACTCATTCCTATCACCAACAATAGCTCTAGCTTTCACTAGATTTAGACCTCTTTCCTGCAGTGCACTCATTGCACCATCCATACATGTCAATCGCGGCCTTCCTCTTGGTCTCCTTCCATTTACTTCTGTTCTGTAGATCCTCTTCAACATTCGCTCTTCATCCATCCTCTCCATGTGTCCAAACCAACCTCGTACTGTCTTATCCACGCGCTTGCTCAGTTCCACGACTACTCCAGTTCTGTCTCTCACAATTTCATTTCTCAATACATCAAATCTTGTCACTCCTAACATTCTCCTCAAACACTTCATCTAAAAAACATTTCATTTCCTTCTTCAATCTGCGTTTCGGCTCCAAGTCTCTGCACCATAAAACACAGTCGGCACAATCACACTCTCATACAGTCCCCTCTTAACATCCATACTCATACTCTTACTTAATAACCCAGTTTTAAATATATGTAATCAGCCCGTCGAATAAATAAAAATACCGATAGCGATTTGTCAAATTCCCAAATATCAGTGCCGATAATGGTCGCACACGATAATCTGTAAATCTCTAGTCCAATCACATCCTTTTATTTTGACACTGTAACGTGCGGATGGAGAGTGCTCACGCACACGCTCATGTGTGCGCACGCACAGCCCACTAAAAAGCTGCGCGGAGCTAGGCTCATAGGATTCTTTGTGGGGGGTGCTGGTCCTGCAACTTCCGGCGCTCGCTTTTACTCAAAAGGGGAAGATCAAGGGGAACGAAGGGTTGAAAACAATCGAGCGGTCGCCACCCGGTTGCCGATGCAGACTTGGAGAAGCGGACGTGACCGGCAAGCCCTGACGCCGCCTGCCTCCGCCGCTCCCTGATGCCGCCGGGCTCCGCCTGGGAGAGGCTGGAGCGCGGGTGGCCGGAGCCCCCCCGGCGGCGCGGTGCTATGCTTCGGCAGGCGCTGCACGCCGGCGTGAGCGGCGGCTTCGGCGCGCTGGGTCGCTCGGTGGCCGGCCAGCCGGTGCTGCTGACTTCGGCGCCGGCGCTCCTGGCGGTGCTGCTGGGCGCCAGCTTCAGCCGCTACCGCGTCGAGGAGGATGTGCGGGGGCTGCTGGCGCCCAAGCACAGCCTTGCTAAGATGGAAGGCCACCTAGTGGACAGCCTCTTCCCCATCAACCACTCCAAGCACGCGCTCTACTCCGACCTGCAGACGCCCGGGCGCTACGGGCGCGTCATCGTCACCGCCCGGCGCGGCAGCGTGCTTGACCCACCCAATCTGGACGCAGTGCTCCAGGTTAGCCCGCAAGTAGAAAAAAACAATTTCTTCTTAGTACAGAACAGGGGCCTTTAATCTTTTTCAAGCTGATTGCTTTTTGTCACTAATTTGCGTTGTTATATGATATTACCAGGTTAATTATTGGAAGTAGGTTTAAATAGACTCTGTCAACCCCTAAACAAATATTTTACTAGAAAATCACAATGACCCACCACTGGTGAGTTATTTGCAGAACAGATCCGCAAGCACCTCTGCCAAACCTGTCAACCTCCACGGCTCCATGCCCTTACAAACTGTCGTGTTTTCCCTGACAAAATAAAAAAAAATCTTACACCATATTTTTTTTAAAAACGTGTTTATCTATGTAGTTTAACATGTTATATTGTACATGTGTTTCGTTATATCATATATATTGTAACATTATATATATATCTATATATATAAATATATATATATATTTTACAATATATTTTGTTGTGAAATTCTGAGTTGCTCGACATTAATGACGTTTATTATAAAAAAGTTCAAAAATTAAGTACCTTGGAAGTTCACTGTAGAAGGAAAAAATACATGCAAATATAATAAATGAATAATACATTTTCTTATTCAAATAATTAATTCATTATTAATTATTAATTCATTTTCTGCATGAAATTATTGTTGGTAATATACTGATTAAAGGGATAACCACAAACCTGTCTTTTTTCATTTTCTCCTTTTATGCTTCCTTTTTTTCTTAACTTCTTTATACAACATAATAATTCCTAATATAATGCATCAAAGCAAGTGAGTTGTTTGAGAGCCGGCTCTCTTTAATGAGTTGAGCCGAAAAAGCCCGTTCTCCAAAAAGAGACGGACTTCCTTTCACTAGGCGGCAGACACATGCACACAGTAGCATCAAACTGCTTGCCTTGTTCTTAAACAAAAAAAAAAACGATACCAAGATAGAGGCTACCGCAGCGAACTGTTTTGACTTGATTGATTTGCCGTTTCGTGATAGTCGGTGTATACCAGATGATACCCATAATTGACAAATTTGCATTTTTCCTTACAGATTTTCTGTATGTCGCACAGGTCTTAAAAAGCATAGTAAACATACTTTGTATGGCAAAAACGTACAGGTTGACAGGCATGACCTCTGCTGTCCTTAAGAGGCACCCTGATATAGAATCTATAAAAAATTGCATAGCCTATAGATAAGAGTGGAACATTAAATGAAATGAAATGAAATGATCTGCATTTATATAGCGCTTTTCAAGTCAATGACTTCCCAAAGCGCTTTACATTGTGCTTCACATTTCCCAATAGCGGCGGTGATCTGTGCAGCCATGTAAGGCGCTAACCTGCTTATTGGGGGTATTGGGGGTTCAGTGTCTTACCCAAGGACACTTCGGCATGTAACACGGACAAGCCGGGATTCGAACTGGGATCCCTTAATCCTAAAACGATCGCTCTACCTCCTGAGCTACTACCGCCCAAAAGTTATTTATTTTGACTCAAAGTTCTTTGACACAACTAAAATATTTTCCAAGCACTCCTTTTTTCAGATTCAGATTCAGATATACTTTATTGTCATTCTAGTACACGTGTATGCAGAACGAAATGTCGCACAGTTTCCTTGAATGTACAGATATAAATAAAATGTTGTATTGAGTTGGAGTATTGAAGTACTAATAATATAATATACTAATATATATATATATATATATATATATATATCTCATCTCATCTCATCAGCTGTACCGCTTATCCTCATTAGGGTCGCGGGGGGGCTGGAGCCCATCCCAGCCATCTCCGGGCAGTGGGCAGGGGACACCCTGAACTGGTTGCCAGGCAATCGCAGGGCACACAGGGACAGACAACTCATTCGCTCATTCACACCTAGGGACAATTTGGACCGGCCAATTCACCTGAAATGCATGTTTTTGGAACGTGGGAGGAAACCGGAGTGCCCGGAGGAAACCCACGCAAGAACATACAAACTCCGCACAGGAAGTCTGGAGCTGGATTTGAACCCACGACAGGTTCCCATGACATGAACTGTGCCGCACAAGCGCTAACCACTGCGCCGCCGTGCTGCCCTATATATATATATATATATATATATATATATATATATATATATATACATAATATACTAAATAATTATGTCCAATTTCCTCAGGTGACATGTATTTTACAATATCCTTTCTTCTCATTCCCCAGATTTTTCATTTTTCTTTTTTCTCAACCTGAGGTATTTTCTCTCCTTATTAATGATTACGAATCCTCTCGTTAGGCGTAATAAACCTGAAACGGACATTATGTAATATTTAGTGCCCCCTAGTACAAGTAACTGATTTGAATACTGGGCAAAATACATATCAAACCAATGTTAATTTTTATTTTTAAAAAATCACAGGTCGTAGAAATATCTTTTACACAGTGGAATCCACACTTATTTGTCTGTCGTCCAGCCATCACGCTGAGCTCTATGGCACTGGCCATCGCTCTCACTAGACAATGCAGTGCCACGTAGTGGTCAAATATTACACACTGGGGCTTTAAAAACACAACACAAAATCTTAGTACGATAGATTATGTGGAACAGGGGTCTCCAACATGGTGTCTGCAGGGACCAGGTAGTCCCTAGCTGAGAGCGAACTGGTTCTGAAAATGGCTCACAAGTGATGGGTCATTTCATTTCTTACTGGCATTTGAAATCATTGACGAGTGCTTGAAACAATCTTTAAGTGATTTGTATGTTATGACCCTACTTCAAATAATTATATCCTGGTTATAACATTATAATAACATAAGATGCTGTTTGAGAAATGCATCTCGTGCTAGTAGCCCTTTGCCCTAACAAAAAAGTAGCTTTCAGGTCAAAAAGGTTGGTGACCCTTGATGTAGATGGATTAAAAACCAAGATTATTTGTGTGAATAAGTTTATTTTATTTACCAAGTAAATGCCTGATCCAGGATAACATTTGCTCATGTACCGAAAGTATACCATAAACGACAATCCTGTCTGCTACCAGTGATCTAGACAAAATGGGCAAGACAAGTTCTGTCCAATAAAGAAAGTATTTTTAAAATTGAATTTAAATTTTTGAATGTATTTTTTCCTGTACAAAAAATGTTATATGGCACACACAAAAACATCTAAAATACCTGGAGAACATTTAAGTTGACAGAGATGCCTTTTTATAAATTTGCATATCAATGAGGGCAGAAAATCACTACTTTTGACGAAGTCAATACAATAGTTGCTTGACACAAGTGAAATGTTTCCCAAGCACTCCTGTTGTCCAATTTTCTCAGCTCACTACTTTTGTGATATAAACTCATTTTATCTCGTTTCCCAGATTTTTCATTTTCCTCTTAGTAAATTCATATCTGTCAAACTCAGGAGATTGCTCTTCCTATTAAAAATCACAATTCCCCTTATTGGGCGATCATAAACACCGCACTGCACCTATTTACTTACAGTAAGATATGTATGTAGAACATGGGTCTCGAACTTGATTTTCTTGGTGGTTCCCAGACCTTGGGTCTGGGTGAGGTTGGGCCTCATCTGGTTTGATAAAAATATACCCCTCTCAAATATCTTTTAGGGAAAAAAAAACATCTATGCGAAATATGTTCCCCCAAAATATTGAAAATGTGTACCAATATAAATCAGTAGAGAAAGACTACAAATGTTAGTTGAACAATCATCCATCCATCCATTATCTGCACCGCTTATCCTCAGTAGGGTCGCAGGGGTGCTGGAGCCCATCCCAGCTCTCTTCGGGCAGTGGGCAGGGGACACCCTCAACTTGTTGCCAGCCAGTCGCAGGGCACACAGCGACAGATAATCCGCCCGCTCACACCAGGGACAATTTGGTCCGGCCAATTAACCTTATATAAATGTTTTTGGAACGTGGGAGGAAACCGGAGTGCCCGGAGGGAACCAACACAAGCACAGGGAGAACATGCAAACTACGCACAGGAAGGTTCGACCTAAGAACTGTGCCGCACACGCGCTACCACTGTGCCGCCGTGCTCTAGTTGAACAATCAAATGATTGTAATTGATATTCTAATGTACGTTTTTAGCCTTGAGTTTTTTTAAATGTGAACTGTTCTAAACATTTTTTCTTGCAAAATAGTTAATAGAAACATTTCACTTCTGTTATGTAGGATAAAACAAATACAACCGCGTTGTATTGTGACCATAGTCAAACAGATACAACACGTTTAACACATGGCAGAAACTCATCGTAAGTTATTTGCAAGGTCATTCACTGTCCTTTAAGCTTCAGTTTAACAGAGACAATTCACCCTTTAAAAGAAACATCCATATCACACTCTTACATTAAACTTACATATTGAGGTGGGTGGCTCACAATATCACCCCCCAGGCTGTGTGTTCGAGAAAAAAAATATTGAACAAAATTTGAAATGATCAAAAAGTGTATAAAGTATAGGGAACACATAAGTTGACAGAGATGCCTTATCACAGAAAATATTAAAAAATTGCATCTCTTTGGGCAGAAAAGCACAACTTCTGTATCAAAGTAAATATGACAGTTCTTTGCGACTGGCTGGCAACCAGTTCAGGGTGTCCCCTGCCCACTGCCCGAAGATAGCTGAGATGAGCTCCAGCACCCCCCGCGACTCTACTGAGGATAAGCGGTGCAGATAATGGATGGATGGATGGATGACAGTTCTTTATATTTCACAAGCACTCTTTTTTTCCTATTTGCTCAGGGCACTACTTTTGTCTTTTAAGCTCATTTCATCTCATTCCCCCAAATTTTCATTTTTGTTGTTGCAATTTGACCTCAAAACAGCCGGAAAAAAAGTTAAGCACCTGTCTTGTCGCTAAGCAACAGAGGAGCGGTTGGCACTGTCTTCTCCTTGCCATGGTAACCGGGGAAAGGAAGCTTCCTATGTCGACATCTTTGCGATTGTGCGTGTCAAGAAGTAAACCAGTGCAACTCCTTATATGCGCTGTTATTATCTGAAACTAAATAAAGTTCTTGGTACTGTGATGCGTTTATTCTGTTTTCACGAGTGGAAGCCTGCAAAGGCGATTTCATAAGATACAAGTTCATTTTTTTTGACTATCATTGCGCACTGCTGACCGTTATTTCAAGTAGTACATCGTTCTCGCTACCAGCCAATAATGTTTGTTCTTAGGGCTGATATGCTTTTTGGAACCTTGAAGGTTTAATAAAAAGAGAGGGCCCAGGAGAGATGCCTTCAAGCTAAGGAATTCTAATCCATCTTAGAGACCCTAGTACAACTTAATGACCATAATACAAATGCGTGACCATTCCATATCACAAACTGTAATCTACCACAATCACACTAATAATCATCATCAAAATAATGAACTGGCATCCAATGAAATCTCCTTACAGGTGTTCAATATGAAAAACAGAATAAACTTATCACACTGAAATGTAAGCAAAACTCTACTGTTATGAACGTGAAGCTCCTAATTCCCCCAAGATGGCAGCAAAGCACCACTTTTATTCAATAGAAGTTCCTTATCCAAAACAATTTTCGGCACTGTTATATCTGCAAGTATCTACAATTCTAAATGTATGGCTCCTCATCTCTTGTAAACATAGTTCTCAGGTCCTCAATACCTCAAGATAAGCACCATGTTTATCTAAAAATAGATTTTCCACGTCTCAACTATTTTCCCGGTACTCAAATGTCAGCGAATATACTATAAATGTTGAGCTCATCCTCTTTTGTCAACCTAGTTCCTTAGATACCACAATAAATAGCAGCAAAGCACTACTTTTATTCAAAAAAGTATCTTTAACCCCAGGGGTCGGAATGTTTTTGACCCAGAGCCATAATAGCAAATTATTTGGATGTTTTTGAAAGAGAGAGAGGCAAACCACATATTTTAAGCTAAAGCACGGTTGATCCTGTGGGTTTTCATCATAAAGTGTCTCAACAGTTATCATGCAGTAATCAATGAGCTTCCATATAAAGGATTTCTTAGCAGCAAACAGCCAAAACGTTGAGGTTGGTGTAAACCGCTACTGTAAACTGTAGTCAAGACTGGGCTCTCTATATACGGGACCAAACCGCTTAATTCATCAGTGTTGTTTCGGCAATGCACCAATTTCGATCTTAAAGTTCGCTGAATTTGGAACGCTGCAGAGAATATTTGCACTGGTAGCATTTTATCTCCGAGCCATACATGAAAATAGCCATATCTGGCTCGCGAGCATTAGGTTCCCGACCCCTGCTTCACACCATCCTTTTTTCTGGTCAGCTGCACCGCCTGATCTACCAGATGCAAGTGGCAGTGCCCCTCAGCGGTCTTAACAGCTTCAACTACTCTTTCTCGCACTTGTGCCTCCCTGATGACAAAAATGCCTGCATGGTAGATGATATCATCGGCGTCCTGGAGGAGCTGCGCTCGGCGCGGGCCGCCAACCGCTCAGCGCCGACGGTGCTCTACCCCATCACTCGACTGGCAGACGGCCGACGGGCCTATATTGGCGACCAGCTAGGGGCTGTGCAGCTTTGGCCCCCTGGCGGAGTCACCCGGGGGCCCCGCGGAGAGGGTGTGCGCTCTGCCCGGGCGCTGCAGCTTACCTACTACCTGCAAGCGCGCGGCCAGCTTATGGAGGGTGTGGCCGTGCGGTGGGAGGAGGCCTTCCTGGACCACCTGCGGGACTTTGCTGTGAACTACCCTCAGCTGGGCCTGCACCCAGTCTCATCCTCATCGCTCCGAAACGACTTCCAGATGTCGTCCGTGTTGGCGCGCCTTCCCCTGCTGGCTGGCTTGGCATTGTGCGGCGCGCTCGCCGTGCTCTGTTGCTCCATGCGGGATTGTGTGCGCTCCAAGCCGTGGTTGGGTGCGCTTGCTTTACTGTCTGTGGCCTTGGCCGGGCTGACAGCTGCTGGCATCCTCAACCTTACTGGTTCCGCCTACAACTCCACCTACTTGGGCATTCCTTTTGTTGTGCTGGGTAAGTCCGCTCGATCTGTTTTTTTATTCTGTGCTCATGTCTATCCATTTTCTGCACCGCTTATCCTCACCAGGGTCCCACGGATGCTAGGGCCCATCCCAGCAGCCTTTGGTTAGTGGGTCAGGAGACACCCTGAACTGGTTGCCTGCCAGTCGCAGGGCACACACTGACATGAAACCATTCACAGCGCCACTCACATCAAGGGACAATTGAACCTGCCATGCATGTTTTTGGAATATGGGATGTAACCGGAGTGCCTGTCAGAAAACCACACAGGCATGGGGAGAACATGAAAACTCTGCAAAGGGGGGCTAGTCGCTGGAATATAAAGACCTCCCGATGCGCTTTTTTACAATGCACTTCACAATTACCCATTCACATACACACACATACCGATAGCAGCGTCAGACATGCAAGGCAAATAACTGCTGGCATATTTTTGCACATCATGAACGAGTTGACTAAGGCTCCAATTATGACCTCAAACCAGGAGGTGGCGTCAGAGGGTAACAAAGTTTCAAAGCTGTACAAGCGTACAACTTTTTTAAGGACACTTCAATTGACGCACGCCACCTTTAAACAATCTCTCCCTTTCTCAGAATGGAGAAAAGAGTAAGTCTTTCACAAAATACTATACAAGCTCTTTTGATATCTCTGAAGAGCGGAATGGCGCTTTGCACCATGAAACAATGGTGACCAGACGTTGGAGGTGCCGCCCCTTAGTGTTTAAAGTTCAGCTTTTTTTTCTGCGGCAGGTCACGGCCTATCAGGCTCCCTGGAGATGCTGTCGTCGTGGCGACGCACTCGTGAGGACCAGCATGTCAAGGAACGTGTTGCCGGCGTTTTCTCGGACGTGATGCCTCGCCTCTCAGGCTGCACCGCTCTCCATCTGACCGCTTTGGGACTGGCCGCCTCACCGCTCACCAACATGGAGGCAGTGCGCTTATTCTGCCGGGCTGCCGCACTGGCAGTGGCCGTCAGCTATGCCTACCTGCTGTCCTTCTACAGCTCCTGCCTGGTGCTCACCGGCTACCTGGAGACGGGCTACCGACACGGCTGCTTCTGCCGGAGGGTACCCAAGCCCGAACGGCTGGACTCCAAGCCTGCCTGGTACCGCTGTCTGATGTATACCCGCTACCAGGACGATGCTCCGGTGGCTCCCCGCCCTCAGGACTCGCACCTTCTTCTGGGTTGTGTCCGGCGTTGCTATGGAGACTGGATCACCAACACCTACGTAAAGCCTTTCGTGGTGCTGCTCTACCTGGTCTACGTTTCCTTCGGGCTCATGGGCTTCCTCCAGGTCAGACAATTAACACAATTTTTTTCCCTGATTCTTACGACCGGTACAACAATGTCATAGTCAAATACAGGGTTGGACGTTACTGAAAAGAAGTACTTAGGTACTTCTTTTAAAAAGTAATTACAATACCCTGCATTATAAAATAAATTGATGAACTTGTACCCCAATTCTTCATATTTCTTGGCTTGTGCAATCTTGAGAACGTGCAAACCGACACAACCGAGACACTCCAAATCCATTCTGTCTTTTGTTTTCAAACCATTCAAGGATTTCTTTCTCCTTTTTTAAATACATTTTTTTGTCCTCCAGGCATGGTTTATTGCAAAAATAATTTTACAAATGAAATAACAAAACTAAGAACTTTTTTACCCTAAATTCTGAGCTAACATTTGCCCCATTGTGCCTGTATAACAGCACCCCCTTCCCACTCGCTGCCTACCATTCACTACTGGTGACAAACAACCAAACATTTGTATATACAGTAAGCTGACCCCCTGATTTCATTATTTTATTTTATAGTTCTAAATATGGCTTAGAAGTTAGCGTACATATATATATATATATATATATATATATAGTGAGAATATCAGTAGGGGAAAATTCTTCGCTTTGCTTGAGACGGTGCAACTGTAACTGTATTGAGTTGTACTTTGTAGGCCCATATAGACATGCCAACTTTGCCTCGGCAATATGACTAGCGGTGTGATGCTGGCGGACTAAGAGTTAGATTATCCTTCCAGAGCAAAAGGAGAGCAGGAACCATATTCGTAAACTGTTTTTAATCAACTGTGGATTAACGATGAGTAGAAACACACTGTGTTGTTATGACTTTTAGTCACAATTTTTAAATTTTTTGTTACAGTACACGTTACTGAGAAAAGTAGTTGTGTTCCGGGACTTGCTTTGTATGAGGTTACTTCCAACACTTGCCAAATACAACTTAAAATACATATTATAATTAAGTCAAATCGTTTTCGTGTGACGTAAGCATACCGGATTGTTGACTACCTACTGTAGCTGTAACCTGTAACGTTTCCTGTCGCAGGTGTCCCACGGTTCGGACCCGAGCGCTCTGGTGGCCACGGACACAGCCACATCGCTGTACGCACACGCCCACCAGCGCTACTTCAGCTCCTACTCGCCTGTCATTGGCTTCTACATTTATGAGAGCGCCCCCTACTGGAATGCTAGTGTGCAGCACGACCTTCTGGAGTACGCCAAAGGCTTCCAGCGCATCAGCTGGCTGGAGACTTACCTGGCCTACCTGGCAGAGAGGAACCAGTCTTCCGGAACGTCCCGTGACATATTTACCCGCATCCTCCGGCAGGACTTCCTGCGCCAGCCGCAGTTCGCCCATTTTGCTGACGACATCATTTTTGCCGAGCAGGGGCCCGGCTGGGAGCCCAAGGTAGCGGCCTCTCGCATCTTCCTGGTGGCCAAGACCACGGAGAACAAGCGTGAAGAGATGTCAGCGCTGCTGGACACGCTGCGCCGCCTTTCACTCACCTCCCGAGTGCGCTTCCTCATCTTCAATCCGTCTTTTGTCTACCTGGACCGCTACGGGGCCGCCGTCAGCTCACCTCTTCGCCATTCTCTCTTGGCTGTGCTCTTCCTTCTGGGCGTGGCCTCGTTGGCGCCGGTGGAGCCACTCGTGGCGCTGTGGCTGGGGCTCACCCTGTTGTCGGTGCAATTCGGTGTGCTGGGCTTCATGACCCTGTGGGGGGTTGAGTTGGACTGCGCCTCGGTACCGTGCCTGATTTTGGCATTGGGCCACGCCGCTGACGGCAGCGGGCCGCTCCTCTGCGGTTTCGTCGCCGGTCGGGGCGAGGGACGCACCAGCTGGGTGCGGGTAGCACTTGAAAGGCACGGTGTGCCCTCGCTGCAGGCCTTCCTGTGTTACGGAGCTGCCCTGGCACCGGTGGGTTTGGTGCGCTCTAACTTGACGCGCACGCTCTTCTGTTGCCTGGCCCTGACCTCTGGATGCTCGGTTCTCCACACTTTGGTCTTTCTGCCAGCCCTGCTTACCTTCCTGCCGCCCTCCAAGAACCGAGGACGCCGACCCTGCCTCGCCGACACCCCCCAGCAAGAGGTGGAGTGCGTGGAGATGGACGAAGGCACCCGGGTGGTGGACCAAATCACTTCTGTCTGAAAAGTTAAACCCTGTCCTGGAGCCTCAAGAAATGTAATTCCACCTAGGGGCAGGGTTTGATTATTTACCACAAAGTCCTACTTATCACTTGAACGTGTAGCTTAAAATTATCTGTGTTTTTAGGGCTGGGTAGTCCAATCATTAAGTTCGAGTCAGACTCTTAATTTCGGCCTCTCCTGAGGTAAGTTTGGTTAAATACGAACCTAGCCTTAAAAATGTATACGTCCAATTTACTCTGTCTTGCAATCCATGTAACTACAGTATTAGCCTTATATTTATGAAAGTTTTTTGAACACATTTTGGGCATTTTCAATTTTAACTTAGCATCAGCCTTGCAGATTTTTATTTTTGTTGTCTTGAGACATCATATGTTAGCTTTAGGCGAGCAGATATTTCCATTTCTTCTTGTACATTTATAAATAGGGTTGTGAATTTCATTTTAGCATCTGACTTTGAATCTGGAGATGGCGGCAGACTATCGTATAATCTATGTGTATTTCTTAGACACGCTTGAATAAACGGTTCTTTTCGGGAATTTGTTTCTTCCCTAACAGGATAAAAGTATGATAAAAGCAGATACGCGCATTGGAAGATAAATCCTGAGGGCTCTTTAAACTCAGGTGGGCATTGTTATCACATACTTAAAAGAGAAAATATTTAACTTTCAACATTTTAAGGACACCTCAAACTACACGCTCCACCTCCAAATAAACAGATGTCTATTTTTGAGTTTTATACTAGTGCAGTGGTTAAAACATTTGCCTAACATGCGAAAGGTCTGCGGTTTGCGCCCGGATTGAAACATTTGTTGGCCTGGAGAGGGATTGGTGCCACCAGGCTGTACTTACCCAAGACACACCACAGAAAAACAGTGCCCATACAACCTTACTTGTTAAGGGATACCCCCATAAACACCAGCCCAACCACAGTATTTTTACCAGACGAAGAGCCTTTTAACCTTTAATCTGTCACAAAAGCAATGGATGTTACGTCATCACTACAAGGGAGGCCCCAAGTGATGCAATGCGTATTCCACAGTGTGATCATTAAAATTTCTAAAAAAAAAAATCCAAGTGATGAGTGATAGAGAAAGTTTTAGCATTGTCACACAACGTCAATCCTAAAGTCCGTCTTACCTCCGAAATGCAATATGCTGCTTTACATTGAAAAACAATGGCAACCAGATGACGAGATTGCTGTAACTGAGTGAGATTAGGAGGCGTTTCCTGCTACCAGTAATGGAAACCAGTACTATCTATTTCATGTGTGTAGCAAACCCCTACCCAAAAAATGGCCTGGAGAGGGATGGGTGCCACCAGGTTGTACTTGCCCGAGACACACTATAGGAAGTGGTGCCCCGACAACCCAGGCGGTTAAAGGATTCAAAAACCGTGAACTGTGAGTTGTATTAATCATGGCTATTATGGTGGCCCGCTATGAAAACCAGAAGATCAGAAGCAAGATCACAGAATGACCAGACTAATGAAATAATGCAGTTGAAAAGTTGAAACTAATGTGCATTTTGAAAGAAAGCAAGAAGCAGGATATCCTGTTTCCATAGCAACCAGCCAGTTGGGAGGAAAAACCTAAAAAGCCCAACGCGTGTTTTTGTGTGAACACACCCCAAAAATCGTTACAACTATCCCTGCTTGTTCTTTAATATACTTGCAAACATGTCATTTCCAAAGTGTTTATTAAATCAAAAGGGACACATCTTCGAAGCAGCTTGATATTTTTTGTCTTGAATCCGGACAGATTTGTTTCAGTTTCTTCCTCGGTAGAACGGAACAAAGCCCGCCTGACACCTGAGTCTTCTGTGCCGCCAAAAAATCTGTAGTTGCCTTCGGGATGTTTATGTCTTCTTGGTTTTGGGATCATTACTCAAGCTCTTAGCCACACCTGTCTAGATGTCTTTCTTTTACCGGACTCGATTACACAATTCAGCCTAAGGGCGTCATATTTCTCTTATTAATGCAGCGTTAATATTTTGGTTGCAAACTGCTTTTTTCTATCCTAGACCAGACATTCTATTGACAATTTGTTTCCTAACCAACTATCATAAATCCTAAATACGTACAGAGTCCAAACAAGGTGTCTTAAATTCGCAGCCTGCGTGCCATTTGCGGCCTTCAAGATGTTAGAAGATGTTTCACTCCTTTTTCAAAAAACGAAAATGACTTTAAGTATTCTTATATATACCTACATCGCATATAAGCGACACCCTAAAACTGCTTCAGAATAGCCACATACTAAAATAAATTCCAAATTTTAATAAAGTATGTACTGAACAGTTATGGTTATTTAATTATGTAGTAAATAAAAAAGAAAATCGTCGGCAGTCTACAACACTATTTTACTTGAGTTTTTTGAAGGTAGTACCGTTTTAGATTATGTTTAGAGATATTGTGAGCTCGGGGAATTTTTAAAAACTCTGTTATTACATAAATTGTATGCTGATAATGGCTGTGTATGTAAAGCCCTTTAGAGAGTTCTTGTGAAAAAACGGCTATAAAAATAAACGAAACTTGACTTGACTCAAGGTGATTTTGGGACCCTCAACATAATATGGAAAGCTTAATTTTAGAGCGGCCAATACTGTTGAACTGAAGCTCAAACAAAATTGGATGCATTTTACATGTATTTTTTGGTGACTTTCTGTCTTTGCAAACCTTATGTGGCCCAACCTCACGCAGACCCTAGTTCCAGCGGCCTCCGAGTGAATTGAGTTTGAGACCCTTGGTCTAGACCATCTAAATGTCCTGGTAATGTCAAATTGAGACATCAAATTGGCCTGATGCATTACCTAGAGCAGGGATCTCCAATGTGATGACGCTTGGTGCCAGATGGTCCCCTAAAGACAGTTGAGATGCCCGTGGACCTGTTCTGAAAATATCTCATCAGTGCTGGGTCATTGTGATTTCTAGAAAATTATTATTTTTCTGGGAATGATTGCCTGACTCGATTTAACCCTATTTTTCTTAGGCAACTTTGTAATAATACAGTAACAACATAGTTAAATCATGATACGTTCTTATTTCAGAAATTTAAATAAATAAATTTCGGTTCATTAAAGCATCAATAATTATTGTTAAGCAATTAATTAAGAAAATGAAATTAGTTTCTATTCATGTATTAAACACATCTATTTATTTGTCTTTATATTGATTTATTTTACAGGAAATACAATAAACTAAATTCCAAATTATGGGTTTTATGAAGCGAATGAGCAAATGATATGCAGTCATTTTTAGCTAGTTATCTTGCTACCTTTTTAGCTTTATAGCTAGCTATCATCCCGCCTTTTATCTATTTAGCAAGCCATCTAGCTAGCTAACTATCTAGGCCCCTTTTAGTTATCTCACCTGTTTACCTTCCTAGCTGAATATCAAGCTACCTATTTAGGTGTCCCTTAAGCTAATTACTAACAAAAGTAGCTTGACGCTTGAAAAAGGTTGGAGACCCCCGCTATAGAGAATAGGGCTTAGACTCCTAACCCAGACTGTTCCATTCCCAACGAACTAAAACCATCCATTCATCCGTTATCTGCACCGATTATCCTCAGTAGGGTCGCGGGGCTTCTGGAGCCCATCCCAGCTATCTTCGGGCAGTGGGCAGGGCACACTCTGAACTGGTTTCCAGGCAGTCACAGGTGAACTGAAACATTAACCCTTAAACTAAGTCTTAACCCTGAAACTATCATATAGACACATTCGGACCACCGAAATGTCCTGAAAGGATTCCTCATCCCACTTTTATAATAAAAATCCTGAAAACTGGAAGGTCTCAATTATAACTCTCTAAACCAAGCTTGATGAGGCACTGATGATGTAATTGGTTCAGTCCAGCATATAAAGAGCACAGTTTCAACAACAATTGAGAGTCAAGGTGTCACACCAACAGACCCGTTTTGGCTGAACATTGCAAAGGATCATCTATAAGGAAGCTCAATAAATGATGTGTGTTAACTGTTGAGATAATTTATAATGAAAACCAACAAAACCAACTGTAAACACCCAGGAACGCCAGGCAGGCACCCAGAGTCATTTGATTTGGCGAGGAATACGGGTGGTCTGTTCTCAGCATGTAGCAAGCTTCCTTCTCTTTGTTTGCAGTATTTTATGACATTTTTACAAAATAACTGCTCGCACCATGTTCTGAGACCATTATTTGGGGAAAAAAATGAAAGTCAGAATGAGCATCAACTATCTTAAGTAACTGCGGGAGGGAGACATGTTTTTGTTGATATGGGACACATGCTTTTTATCAAAACAAATTATCAAATCAAACAGATTTTCTAAAAAACTAGTTTTTGTCTAGGGAGCGGATTGGCATTCTATCTTAAAATTTAAAGTGCTGCTCTCGAAAAAAGATATATATACTGGACTGTCTCAGAAAATTAGAATATTGTGATAAAGTTCTTTATTTTCTGTAATGCAATTAAAAAAACAAAAATGTCATACATTCTGGATTCATTACACATCAACTGAACTATTTCAAGCCTTTT
This sequence comes from Urocampus carinirostris, assembly GCF_059441175.1. NCBI lineage: Eukaryota > Metazoa > Chordata > Actinopteri > Syngnathiformes > Syngnathidae > Urocampus > Urocampus carinirostris. Next base: position 6,731,492 of record NC_142366.1, read on the forward strand.
ATTATTTTAATATTGCTGAATTTGGCTTACAGTTTAAGAAAACTCAAAAATCCTATCTCAAAATATTAGAATATCATGAAAAAGTATACAAGTAGGCTATTCAACTAATCACCTGAATCATCTAATTAACTCGAAACACCTTGCGAGGGTTTCCTGAGCCTTAAAAACACTCAGCTTGGTTCAGTAAACTAAATCACAAGTATGGGGAAGACTGCTGATCTGACTGCTGTCCAGAGGACCATCATTGATACCCTCCATCAGGAGGGTAAGACACAAAAATAAATTTCTCAAAGAGCAGGCTGTTCACAGAGTGCAGTTTCAAAGCATATCCACAAAAAGTCTGTCGGAAGGGAAAAATGTGGCCGGAAACGCTGCACAACCAAGAGAGATGACCGCAGCCTTAACAAAATTGTGAAGAAGAGCCGCTTCCAGAATTTGGGGGAGCTTCAAAGACAGTGGGCTGAAGCTGGAGTCCAGGTATCAAAAGCCACAGTTCACAGACGTGTCCGGGAAATGGGCTACAATAGCCGTATTCCCATGGTCAAGCCACTTCTGAACTCAAGACAACGGAAGAAGCGTCTGACTTGGGCTATGGAGAAGAAGCACTGGACAGTTGCAGAGTGGTCCAAAGTCCTCTTTTCAGACGAAAGCAAGTTTTGCATTTCATTTGGAAGTCAAGGCGCCAGAGTCTGGAGAAAGGCTGGAGAGGAGCAAAATCCAAGTTGCTTGAAATCCAGTGTGAAGTTCCCACAGTCAGCAATGGTTTGGGGAGCCATGTCAGCTGCTGGTGTTGGTCCACTGTGTTTCATCAAGTCCAGAGTAAATGCAACTGTGTACCAAGAGATTTTAGAGCACTACATGCTTCCATCTGCTGAAAAGCTCTATGGAGATGAGGATTTCATTTTCCAGCATGATCTGGCACCTGCCCACAGTGCCAAAACCACCAGTAACTGGTGCACTGACCATGGCATCACTGTCCTTGATTGGCCTGCTAATTCCCCTGACCTGAACCCCATCAAGAATTTGTGGGGTATAGTTAAGAAGAAGATGAAAGACACCAGACCTACAAATGCAAATGAGCTGAAGGCCGCTATCGAAGCATCCTGGGCATCAATAACACCTCAGCAATGCCACAGGCTGATTGCCTCCATGCCACGCCGGATTGATGCAGTAATCCGTGCAAAAGGATTCCCAACCAAGTACTGAGTGCATCAATGGACATTTTCTAATGTTTGATTTAGTTTTGCTGTTATAAAATTATTTTTTTACTTGGTCTGAGGAAGTATTCTAATATTTTGAGATAGGATTTTTGAGTTTTTTTCAGCTGTAAGCCAAAATCAGCAATATTCAAATAATAAAAGGCTTGAAATAGTTCAGTTGATGTGTAATGAATCCAGAATGTATGACATTTTTGTTTTTTTAATTGCATTACAGAAAATAAAGAACTTTATCACAATATTCTAATTTTCTGAGACAGTCCAGTATATATATATATATATATATATATATATATATATATATCTATATATATATATATATATATATATATATATATATATATATATATAAAATATTGCTATTGTGAATCTTTGGATCAAAACGGTTCCAGACAGACTCTTGCTCTTTAACAACAGTCTAGACACATTCAGACCACCAAAACAAACAATAAGGAGTTCTGGGACCCACAAGAAATGTGGAAATCCTGAAAGATTGTCTTATGGAGTTAGCAGTTAGTTACATAACACACACACACACACACACGGACACGCACACACGCGCACACACGCATAAGTCAAATTAAATAAAGGCTAATACTCAGTCCAGGAAGTGTCTGGTCCTGCATCCTGTAGCTGCAGCTGTCGCCCTCCAGTCAAACTAGCCTTGAGAGATGAAAGAGTGGAGTAACAGACTATGGAATAGATTGATGGATGGCCGAAAGCAAAGACGGTCAAGGGATCATTTTGGGATGATTCGAGACTAAAAAAACGAGTGACGAGTGACAAATAATAACTGAGACTGATCGAGGGTTGATGTGATTTAAAGAACTGAAAAGTGGATGGACGATGGAGGAGGTCTGTAAGGATTGATTATAGTGTGCCAACTTATAGACTAATAGTGATTAATGAAAGACAAAATGAAATGAAATGAAGTGATTAATGAAAGACAAAAAAAGGTAAGGATTCATTGATCAGGAAGTAAAGGTGGTAGACATAAGTTAGTTAATGGAAAAAAGGATGAAAGGAGACCCAAAATATTTCAGATGGATAAACAGCAAAAAAGAAGACATTCCAATGAATTGATGAGCCACTGAGAGTTGGACACCTGGGCAGACGACCTCAGCCCTCCTCGTGTGGGCGTGTCACTGCCAGGTCTCATTTCCTGAGCCGTTGTGGAGTGAGTATGCAACACAAGTCTCAGCAACTCAGTCCATGGACAGAAAGAAGAAAATCAGGAAGCGTCATGGAAAGACGTTTGTGCGATGGAGACGGTCATCCAACTTAGCACGCACAATGGACCCAAAGAACTCTAAAAGCAACAGGTAAACATTTTAAAATGTTCTCTTCAGTGCATTTTCTTCTAGAATGTGACCTTAAATGACCAAGGAGTGTGCATAATAATTAGGTCAAGTTTTAACCCATCGTGACAAAACCTAGCGTGACATCGTGTAAACACGAGCCGACACAAGTCTGTCATGCGATACGCAAAGCGAGAGGCTTGACTGCATCGGGACAATGAAGTACAGGACAAAAGGTTGGCAGTGATGCGAATATGATTATGCTCAGGGAGAAACCCTGCCCTAGGGTCCAACCGGTGCAGGAAATTTTGAGAAGATGCTGACATTACAGCTGCTGACACAAAGGTGCCATGAGGAAGTGCTGTCCTCGGCTGGAATCAAGGTACCAGTAATTTAGGGAAGTCTAAGAGTAGGAAAGTCCAAAGAGGCAATTGGCTGGCAGAAGTCTTGTGATGCCTGAGGGCCATCGGCTAGATTGATGCCCCAATGACTCAATTCATTTTGGAGATTTAGGGGACCTTGTTAGTACCAGTTCATTCTGTTGGTGTTCCGTCTTTATAGATACTGCAATCAGAAGACCAATGGAGAGGAAGAAGAAAACAGTTCTGAGGTTGGTTCAATTACTCTTCTCCACATGTGTTTCTAGGTGGAGAGTTGCTGGGTGCACACATGTTATGCTCCAAGTCCTTCAGCTTTCTCTCCTGGGGGCTTCGACAATCCCAGGTATGAATTTTATAGTTTTATCCAAACTGGTTCTGGTGCCCCACTCCACATGTTTTGCTGTCAGTTTCAGTTCCCCAATGTTGTGGACGTGCATTGGTTACCAATAAGCACCAGCTTTCACAAGTCTCAAGTGTTTTGTTTTTTTACTGCTAATCGGTGATGAGACTGGTGGTTTAAAACTCAAATATAACCCAGAAAGCAAGCTTAAATAATAAAACAAAAAAAAATTAGCACCAGAACCATTTTGACAAGATTCTAATTTTTGATAAAGAACCTCTGAATATAAAAATGAAACCCAATCTCCTCTGTTGAAGCAATGGGTTATTTTCTGGGGGATACCAAGGCGGTGTTGAACGGCTGCCAGGACCACTGGACCCTTCAGGAAAGTACGTCCTTGCCTTCTCTGCTGCAGATGAGCGTGTGCCTGGACGTGCGAGTAGTCTCCCGCGGAGCCTGGGTGGCTTTCTCGTACAGCTCGCTTGACGCACCCAGGCCCGAGCTGGGCCTTGAAGGCAACGAGGGGGCAGTGTACGGATGGCTGCTAGGGGTACGACACCGCTTCCCTGTCAGTCTCTCCTTAGAACGCTGGCACAGGGTCTGCTTGAGGAGGGATGTTGCTGGGAAGTCTTTCACCCTGGAAGTAATACCAATAATGCTACTCGAACACTATTTAATGTTCTGACAACGAGACAACATTTTACCGGCAATTCGGTTTCAGCTGAACAAACGTCTGGTGGCCAGGCGGATAGTCAACACCAAAGCTATACCCGCCTCGGGATCCCTATGGCTGGGCTGTCGTCCCCGGCAGTGGCCTGGCGGGGCCGTTCTGGGCCAGGTGGAGGTTTACATGTTTCGCATGTGGGATGATCTGGCCCATCGCGACCCTTGCGAGGATGGTGTCTTGATCGGCTGGAACGCTCGCTTCTGGGGCGTGACCAGTCCCCGGGCTCGACAGACTGACCTCAACCTTCAGTGCGGTGATTATTCAGTTTTGTTATCTATCATTTGGGAGAGGAAGAGCTGAAAAATTAAAAAGGACATTTTTGGGTTTTAGCACAAACACCTGATATTGGACTCTCTTCCACTCCTCCACCAGGTAAGTTTTTAAGTGCACTTCCCCCTTGGCCTTTACTAGACGTGACCATAATCAGATTTTTCGTTATTATAAGTGTAACCTCTAACCATAATCCTGAAACCAAACTTAGTTTTAAACTAACCAACCAAACAATGTAAGATAAAACCGTTACTTCAGACTTCACACTTTGGACTCTAACCTGTGAAACCTGTATCTGAGTGCCCTCAAAGCCCTACGCTCCAAACATAGTAGCTTATTAGCTGTATTAAACTATTTTTATATGTTTTGCTTTTAGTTTCAAGATCAACAGAAAGCCTCCATCAAAGTGAGCCTCCATCAACCACATTGAAATCTAGAAGTCCATCTGACAAAATATCACTGAGGACCCCCAGTTCACTGGCGTTTACTTCCCCCGGCGTGGGAACAAAAAGTGACGGGGCGACTCAGTTTTACATTTTTGCTTCCTCAATCATCGCCGCCAGCGATTCCACATCCAGCGTGGAAGTAACATCACCACCTCCAAGTTTCGTCCCACCATCGCATTTGGGCCCGGGCAATCATATTTCAACCAGCATCCAGACGGCTGGTGGAAGTTCACACAAACCGAACCACACAACGGACACACTACTTCCTACTTCTAAAAATGTAATTGAGAATTATGTAACTACAGGAGGAGACATCACATCCCTAATGAAAACAAAGTCACATGACAACCTATCTACAGACGATAATAAAACTACTGGCAACAAAGGACTTGGACATCTCCCATATGAAAATGAGTACAACTTGAGTAACTCTTTAACGCCGTCTGTTAATGACACCATTGACTATAAGCTAACGACAGCAGGAATATTAACCTCCCTCATCAAAGACACAACTGTCACGACACAAAAATCCTTCACTCATCCTCCAAATGACACAACATTGAGAAATGAGTTTTTACTGCCATCTGCCATAGCCACAATCGAGTACAATGAAACTACTGTGACTATGAGCACGCCTCTCATCAATGACACATCACAGTACCACCTAGCTATACCTTTGCCATCATCTCTGACAAATGACACAAAGTTTTTTAATATCACATCTGACTTGTTACAACCAATTGATCTCAATGCACTTGAACACAATATATCTAGAGTAGGTAGTGACACACATATTAAAGACACATCACCCTACAACCTAACTACACCGCCTCATTCATCTTTCCAAAGTATAACTACACTCAAAACATTATTAGCTATTTCACAAAACCCAATAAGCAATACAAGTGACAAAGTTGCTAACAAACCACTAGAGTACAATGTAAGTACACCAAGTGCAAGACCTTTCATCCTGGACAAGAAAGTACACAACTCACCTACAATTTCCTCCACATCACTTGAAAATAAAGCTACAATCAAATCCCTCATAAATGACAATACTCCTCAGATCTTAACACCCGGCCACTCAAAAATATTAAATGTGACTATAGCAAGTATCACAACACCCCCCATCAAAGACAAACTACTCTACAACCAAACATTTTCTACGTTAAAAGACAACGTAATAAAACTTGAAATATTCCCGAACCTCACATCTACCAACACAACGCCATCTTACGTAACTATTGGGACTACCCTCGGAGAGATAGGACCCCGGTTTAAAGACACATCTCCGGAGAATCAAACTACAATGATCCACAATGAAACCACACGCTATAAAACACTGGATGCTGGTGAAATCACAACTGTTGGGTCTTCTCCTGAACCCTTTGCGAGAAACCCAACCGTGGCGTCCTCGGAAATAAAAACCAGTCCAGAGTCTTTTTCACATGGTGAGAATGTATTAACTTCACAGCATCAAAAAAAAGAAGATTTTGTTTTAGAATTTGTTGACCAGGATTTCTCCTCAAGGTACTGGAGTAACTTTTATGATGTCTTTGGGCACAAAGAAGAACCTGGAGGAGGAAGCGGAGAAACTCCTGGGAAAAACTCAAGACGCCTCCCACCTCAACTCCTCCCAGGTGAAATTTATATCCAATAAACAATAAATATAACTTTGACCTTCCTTGTTGACTCTTGCAGGTGGAGAAGTTAGTGGCTGAGCTGGAGAAGCTTCTTGACGCTCCAACTATATCTCAAAGTTTAGCCAAGAAAGCTGTCAGCATCGTCAGCAACCTGATGGAGGGCGACCCGATCGCCCTCGCAATGTCCTCCACCAGGTAAAAAAAAAACAAGAGCAAGTCCTACCTTAACTTTCAAATAACTTGTTGATGTTCTCTTCAGGATTATTGGAGTGGTTGAGGATTTGGGTCTCAAAGTTGTTGTAAGTGACAACACTACAGCTCTTTCATCCGGTTTGTTGCTTCTGGTTGTTCGTAAAGAGGATGGAAGAGACTTTCCAGAGATGGCCTTGGACATCTCAAGCACCAACAAATTTCAGGTAGAGGAACCGCCTTGGAACCAACAACCAAAACAACCCTTTGCGTTCTGTTTTGTGCAGATGAGGGACGGTGGGAGCTGGTCCAGAAAGCAGGACACCACCAAGGCCTCTGTATACCTTCCAGGTTCCATCATGGACGCCTTGACTGATGATGAACGTAAACAAGTCCATAGGGTCCAGTTTGCTTTCTACGATAAACCTGTCCTCTTCCAGGTATTTCCTTAATTCATTCACCAAAGTCCAATCTATTACTGTATTCGACTATAGTCCATTTATATTCCAGGACAAAACCTTGAACAATCAGACTTTGGTGAGTCCAGTTTTGGCATCCAGTGTAAGCAACATGTCGCTAAGCAACCTGAGCGATGGCATTCGCTTCAGCATTCAGAACAGCCAACAGGTGCATGTGAGTCCGCAAGAACAGGACCGCCAAACATGATCTGGTCTCCTTATTTCTTTCAATCAATTTCATGGCAGGGTAACTACGAGGCTGTTTGTGTCTTTTGGGACTTTGTTATGAATGGTGAGCTCGTTTTTTTGTGCACTAAGTTACAGATCGGTGCTAGCTAGTTAAATTGTGGATGTAACGGTATGGATTGCTATCAGGCGGTGCAGGTGGTTGGAGCTCCACCGGTTGCTCTGTGGTGAGCACTATGTTGTGGGGGACAACATGCTCCTGCAACCATCTCACCTCTTTTGCTATACTGCTGGTTAGTTCTTAAAAAAAATATTCAAATACGTTTATCTGATCCATGAGAAAGGTTTGTTTGACTTTTTTTCGGTGTGTCTTTGACCAGGATCTGTCCAGAGGTGGAATAAATGACCCTGAGCAGGCCCAGATCCTGACCTTCATCACTTATATCGGCTGCGGCATTTCTTCCATTTTCCTGGCGGCCACCTTTTTGACGTACCTTTCGTTCGAGTAAGCCTGTGTTTTTTTTACAAAAATGTGTTTCCATTGTATTAATGCTTTGTAAAACTATGCAGGAAGTTGCTACGGGACATTCCGGCCAAGATCCTAGTGCAACTGTGCATCTCCCTTCTCCTCCTCAACCTGGTGTATCTCCTGGATGGTTGGTTGGCGCAGTACCCGGACCAAGGCCTTTGCATCAGCACAGCCTTCTTCCTGCACTACTTTCTGCTCAGTTCCTTCACGTGGGCGGGGCTAGAGGCGCTGCACATGTACTTGAGTATTGTGAGGGTCTTCACGCCATACCTCAGCAGATACATGCTCAAGTTTTCGCTCCTTGGCTGGGGTCTGTCATTTCATTGTTATTACAGTAGACCCCTGGGATATGGTGATCCCACCCTATGGCGCTCTCACTTTACGATGTTGAAAAAGATGATTTTCGGCCCCTCCTTAAGTCATTTTCCCCACTTTACCAGATAAACAATAAATTATTTTCCATGCTCAAAAACAAAATTCAGACTTTTTGGTGGTTGTACGTATGCCTGTCTGCTATTGGTCGAAGTCGTATAAGGTGCTGGTCTGCTATTGGTTTGGGTTACAGTCATGAACATACAGAAATGCTATTGGCTGTCTTACCTTGCCACAAAGTCTTTCTTTTCTTTCAGTTCAGAATCTCATGTGCTTTGCAAAGACTTTGTGAGCTGGGGATACAATACAGTATTTTGGGTCCTGTATTTATATGTTACAGGTCTTAATGTGATGCCAGAGGAAAACAAAAAACATGATAACTTTGCAAACAAAGCTTGCAATTATAAAGAAATACAAAGAAAACACAAAAATCGTTACCCTTGTTAAGGTATATGGCCGTAACCAATCAACGATGGGGAGTATTATTAAATATAAAATAAGGAAGGTGTTAAACCAAACAAACCCAGGCCATCCCATCCTCTCAACCCAAAGGTTCGGAAAGGATTAGCTACGCATTACCCAGAATCCGCACCACAGAATGGATTCATGTCGTATCCTAGGGGTCTACTGTATTTTCCTTTGTGGAACACAAAAGTACTACATTGTTTTACTGTTGACAGGGGTCCCACTGGTGGTGGTCGTCGTGGTGATCTCAGTAGACCGAGACAATTACGGTCTGGTTGCATTTGGACGGTATACTGACGGGACCTCTGGAGACTTGTAAGTCCAAACAACTCCTCGATGTGCGAAGAATCCAGTTCGGCCAACGTTTTTCGGTTTCTACAGCTGCTGGCTACGCAACGACATGGCGTTCTACATTGGGGTAGTGGCCTACTTCCTAATGGTGTTTATCTCCTGCCTGCTGGTGTTCTCCGTAGTCATGGCGCAGCTTTGGCGCATCAAGAAACAGAACCCGCACAATCAATCGCCGAATCGCGGCGTTGCGGCCGACTTGCGAAGCGTCGCTGGGCTGGTGGTGCTATTGGGACTGGCCTGGGGTTTCGCCTTGTTCGCCTGGGGGCCGCTCTACTTGCCCTTTGTTTACCTCTTCACATTTTTTAATTCTCTCCAAGGTCAGTACAAACATTGACAAATCCTGCAAAATTTGAGGGATTCCATTTGATGCCTGAGTATAGCGGTAAAAGACTACATTTGTTTAAAATAAAATCCCACATTCTTCGATTTAAAACCCTATCTACAGAGAGCTCCATTTGTCCGTATCAGTGGTCAGCAACCCAAAATGTCGAATGAGCTATATTGGACCAAAAAATGTCTGGAACAGCAAGAAATTAAAAGTCTTATGAGGTGTCCCTAAAGTTCAAAGTTAAATATTTTCTCTCTATTAAGTATATATATTGTCAACCGAGTTAACAATGCCCAACCGAGTTTAAACATCCCTTATATTTTTTCCTACGGTGTCTATCTGCTTTCATCTTACTTTTATCAAGGCTGTTCAGGATAATTCATTAGGAGGCAGGAAATGAGGAGGTGGAGAGTGATATAATACTTGTGCTCGTGGTTTTCTGTTAGTGCAGCATCATAATGGTGAAAGAGAAGGACTGTTTCAAATAGTCCAAACGCAAACACAACCCCCCGAAAAGATAAAAAAATAAGAGTTTATTTAAGTGCTTCCAAGAAATGCATGTACCTGCACACACTACACAGGCAGCTTTACAGTGGCAATGATGATTTAAGCCAGAAGATGGCGTCAATGGGTAAAACATTTTCAAATTCCAGCCAGATCTTTAAGAATGTCTTTGTCATGTTTGTCCTACAGAATCTATGTATTTTTCCCTCATCACACATTTTTGAAAAAGCGCTTTACTATTTTTGTCATAAAATAGGAAATTATTCAGATGAATTTAAAGTTTTCTTTTGATATGATTTAATTTCATACTGAACATACATTTTTAAAATATAGCTGTCATTTGAAAAATGGATCTGCAATTTTTTCCATTTTTTCTTTTTTTTTCATTTAGGGAATATTTACTGTGGATTCCCTAAAAACAAATAACATCTGAAAATAAAATAAAATAACTCTGTAAAGATTCCTTAAATGCAAATGGATGTTTGTTTTACTTGACAGAGAAAATTTAGATAATTTGATGAATGCATTTGAATGTATCAAATTGTAAATAAAAATGTACCTAAATAATAATACATTTTAAAAATACAACGAACTATAACATTTCTAAGAGTTGTTTTTATACATGGAGAAGTAAATGTAAATAATAGTAATAAAAAAGACTATCATTTTCCAAAAGCAACGATAGAAGTTATCATGTTAACCACATGAGGGCACTCGAAGACCCCTCTATATGTTTCTCAAAGGCAGAACAGTTACCGTATGCAGTATCATTTATTTGTAACCATACAATTCTAATTCTATCCACTGTATTTTCGGTGCATCAGGTGCACCGGATTTTAAGGCTCACTTTTAAAATTCTGGCCTGTTTGGGTTTCTTCGGTGTGCCTTATCATTGCTGTACATCTACTTTTTTCCCCCTGTAATAATTAAAAAACATTTTTTCAGGCTTTTTTGTCTTTGTTTTCCACTGCGCCTGCAAAGAAAACGTCCGCCGACAGTGGAGAACCTTCCTGTGCTGCGGACATCTGCGCTTGGCTGAAAATTTAGGTGACGCATTTTCACGTCAAAAATAACAAAAAATAAATAAAAAATAAAACCGGCAAAATTGTTGCAGACTGGAGTCGCTCGGCCCCTCGAGGGAACAGGAATTTTTCCGTGACCAATTCGGGCGTCTCGGCTTGCCGACCATCTTCTCGGAGTTCCTCGCTTGCTAGCAGTAGCGGTATGTGCACGCACTATTATGATTTATTAAAAAAAAAACATTTAAGGTAGGAAGATCCTTTAAAGATGTGGTGTGTAGTTTTAAGTGTCCTTAAAAAGTGGAAAGTTAAACATTTCCTCTATTAAGTATGTATTAGCAAAGCCCAACTGAGTTTAAGGAGCCCTATGCTTTATTCTCCATCACACCTTACTGCTTTTAACTTCACTTTATTTGGCCTGTTTGGGGCAGAACAAACCCCCAAAAAGATGAAAAAAGAAGAGTTTATTGGAGCGTTTTTTTGGAATGCAAGTGAATCATGTGTCATTTTGCCGCCATCTCCTGGCTTTAAGTTATGATTGCACCCTTAAGTTTTCAAGTGCCGCACCCCACCTTAAAATAAAGAAAGAGAAACCCTACTTTTTCCTCAATAGTAATAGTAATAATAATAATAATGTAAAATATAAGAGTGTGTCTGCATGGAACCGCTGCTCAAAGGTACAGCAAATACCTTAAAATTGTATCTTTATAATATTCAATCTTTAATATCAACAAATTCAAATAAAGATCACTGACTAGGTACACATTCGCTTCATATTGTGGGTATTTTGCAAAATGAAGGATTGTATAGCATAAATACCGTGACTTTGTATAGGAAGAAAAGTTTCAGTACTCCAATGATTCGGTGTTGGAACTCCGACTCCCACAGGATTATGGTCGAGTACATAGGCAAAACTGTAAATAAATTGTCAATATTAAAATAATAAAACATTACCATCAAATAAAGCAAAATTTGAATTATTCTCTTGGTACTGACACAGTAGCAAAGCACTCAGTTTATAAAAAAGAAATATTTTTTCAAGTTTCTTTACTAAAATGCCACACAAACAAACAGTGTCAAAACCCTATTTAATACATAGTACTAAATACAAAATAAAGAATTGAATCACCGTTGCTCTTTTGGACATAGTACTTTCAATGGATTACATTTAGCTCTGAAACTGAAGATAAGTTCCCATAACGTGCAGTCCTCATTTTTAAAAAAAAAGAATCTGTACAAAATCTTCACTCTTTATTAGCTCAAACTAAGCATTGGAAGTGATAAACGAGCGGCCTTGATTAAAATAATTTACAATGTATGTATTTAATGACCTTCAAAGTCCGATTCATTATTAGATAAACCTAAGTGTTGTTTCCCGGGTTATGTTTGTTGTTTGTTTATTTATACCTTTTAGGTTTTCGCCATTCTCTACCATTTGTCTTTGGTACCATGAATAAAACGAGTGTGATAATAAGATGTAATGTTTTTTCAAAGGTGAACTACATTAATGGTGGTCTGGTGGTTAGGAGTCAGCGCTATCACAGATTATGAGAATCTAGATGTGTCGGCATGTGACCCCTGTTAAACAAAGCATCCCGTATGATCGCAGCAAGGCTTTAGGGCTAGGACCTTAGCTTGGCCTTTTGGCTAGCAGTAGGAGTCCTAGGCTTTGCAGCGTATTATGAACTGACCGATAACGGATAATGGATAATGAATAAAGAAGGTTGTTACTTGGGTTCAATTCTCATTACATCCAATTTTTTGCGATTGTGGTCAGCGATATTTTGCAACTAATCAATGATTGCGCAAATACTTTAATATACGATTAAAACCTTGTATATAACGCACACCCAAAACTTCATTTTAGGTCTTAAAAAATGCACGTTATGCACGAATAAATATGGTAGTTTCCTGGCAATGATGCATTGCTTTTGACTCATAAACAGATGATAAATTACTTTTACAATTTGCAAAAATATTTCTTATGTTTCATATCATTTTACTATTGTGCCCCCCTCCCCCAGTTTCCATGTTTGCAGACAGTGGCGTTTCGGAGGGGTCGGGCAGCGATGTGGTCCTAAACGAGATTCAAAGACAGACCATCGTTTTTTGAAGATTTTCTTGCTATATTTGGATATCAGTGTTTGTAATCAACCAGTAATTGATTGCTGCAATTCTAGACAATTCCACTAGACGACAGTGTAAGACTGCAACTAGGTTTTGACATAAACCATTAAATACATCTTGATTTCACAGACGGGCATTTGAAAGCATTAAAGACATAATGGAGTTAAAACATGAACCATAAATGCCTTTTTTCTTTTTTTAAACATCATACACGAGAGGGCAATAAACAAGCAAGATGTTGCTGCCATCCAATTGTCCCATTAGTGGAAAAAAAAGTAAAACATCAGCAGGGATAAAAACCAAAGTCAAGCACCTTGTGGGACTGATTTGATCAATGAGGAGAAGTGCTCAATCAAACACTGATTGACCGAGTCAGCAGGAAGCAAGGTTAACCCTGGGCACAAATCCTGAGTTCATGACCCCGGATAAGAAAGAAATACTTCTGTGTTGCGACATTATGCAAAAAAATTGTAATAATATTCACATTTTTAAAAAAGCAAAACATGGATATCAGGTGAATTGGTGACTCCAAATTGTCCCTAGGTACGAGTGAGTGTCTGAATGTTTTGCTGTCTCTGTGTGCTCTGGAACTGGCTGGCAACCAGTTCAGGGTGTCACCTGCCCGCTGCCTGAGGTCAGCTGAGATGGGCTCCAGCACACCCTGTGAACCTGATGAGAATGAGCAATGCAGATAATGGTTTAATGCACAGGTGTAAAACAGGCGGCCCGCGGGCCAGATCAGGCCTGCCAAGGGATTGAATCCGGCCCGCGAGATAACACTCAGAGAAACGCAAGAGAAAAACGAGCTGCCGGTTGAAATATGTCCACTTGATGCTGCCAAAGCCAGGTGCCTCTCACAAAGACACTGTACTTGTATTTATTTCTCTCTCTCTCTCTCTCTCGCTCTCGCTCTCGCTCTCGCTCTCGCTCTCTCTCTCTCTCTCTCTCTCTCTCTCTCTTTCTCCCAGTCTCTGTCTCTGTCCGTTTCACTCTCTGTGTCTCTCTTTTTTCCTCCCTTTGTTGCTCTTTGTCTCTTTTTCTCCCTGTGTCTTCTTAACTTTTTTTTGCTCTAACTTCCTTTTTTTCTTTTCTATCTTTTCTCTTTCCCTCTTTCTACCCTTTGCGCATTCTTTTCTTTTTTTTCTCCTTCTGTCTTTCTATTTCTCTTTGGATTTCTTTCTTCCTCTCCTTTTCTTTTCCCCTTTCTCACAACTTCTTTTTTTGTCTCTTTTGCTTCTCACGCTCTCTCCCTCTCTCTCTTTCTTTGTCCTGCCCTCTCTCCTTTTCCATCCCTCTTTCTCTTATTTCTTTATCTCTTTTTTTCTTTCTCTTTAATCTACTATTCTGGCCCCGACAGAATGTTTGTTCTATTGTGTGGCCCCGGAGTTAAAATGAGTTTGACACCCCTGGTTTAATGGATGAACACAAACAATAGACCGAATCCAGCGGTTCAGGGGTCGGGAAACCTATGACTCACAAGCCACATATAGTTTTTCTCATGAGTATCTAACTTCGAGAACTCATACACTAGTAGATTGTGCAGACTATTACAGTGCTGGTTGCAACTCTAAGATTACACAAATAACTGATTTCGGTGCGGTATATACAAAACAGTTTACAGTCATTGTGTGCCCCCAACCTAGCCCGATGTGGCTGTTAATCGCCAAAAAAGCCTTCATACGGTAGCTCATTAAACAACCTGTGTTCCTTGTTAAGACACTTTATGATTAAAAAGCCACAAAACAAACTTCAACCCAAAACAAACTTTTTACCCAGAAGCTCTAGTCTTAGGGTGAGCGGTAGGAATGGGCGGAGCTATACATAGGACAGGAACCTTCCCGCCCAGTGCCGTCTGCACTGAAGGTAAATACGTTGGTATCCTCGTTTACAGTATTTTGTGACATTTTTACAAAAGGACTTTGCTCGCACCTTGTTTTAAAACCAATATTTCGGACAAAAAACTAACTGCGGGAGGGAGATGTATTTCAAGCGGTACATTTGTATTGATATGGTACACGGGCTCTGGCATTATTATTATTTCCTACATTTCATCAAACATCACACAGCGAAACAAAATGTGCTGAAGGATTAGCTTTTGTCTGGTGAGCGGGTCTGGCTGTTTTACTAAATTTTGTCTAAAAATATATGGCGCTCTCAAGAAAAAAAAAATCTAAATATTTTTGCTTTTAGGGCTCTTTGGGTCAAAAAATGTTCCTAACTCCTGCTCTAGGTCGTTTTTACAAAAAGTTATGCAGCCCTTTGAGACTATCTATCCATCCATCTATCCATCCATCCATCCATCTATCCATCTATCTATCTATCTATCTATCTATCTATCTATCTATCTATCTATCTATCTATCTATCTATCTATCTATCTATCTATCTATCTATCTATCTATCTATCTATCTATCTATCTATCTATCTATCTATCTATCTATCTATCTATCTATCTATCTATCTATCTACCTACCTACCTACCTACCTACCTACCTACCTACCTACCTACCTACCTACCTACCTACCTACCTACCTACCTACCTCCCTCCCTCCCTCCCTCCCTCCCTCTCTCTCTCTTTCTCTCTTTCTCTCTTTCTCTCTTTCTTTCTTTCTTTCTTTCTTTCTTTCTTTCTTTCTTTCTTTCTTTCTTTCTTTCTTTCTTTCTTTCTTTCTTTCTTTCTTTCTTTCTTTCTTTCTTTCTTTCTTTCTTTCTTTCTTTCTTTCTTTCTTTCTTTCTTTCTTTCTTCCTTTCTTCCTTTCTTCCTTCCTTCCTTCCTTCCTTCCTTCCTTCCTTCCTTCCTTGCTTGGTCATATCCCTCAAGAGGGGTGACCGACAGCAAGACAAACACATACAATAACAAAGAAAATAAAAAAGTAAAAAATAGCAAAAAACTCACACAAAACATTTTTGGACCATGGCCAACCCAAATCCCCGAACATGTGATAAAGGGCTATACAAATGAACATGATTTGACTTAAAATAACCAAATGCTCTGCATTCGCAATGATCGCAGCAAGGCTTAAAGGCTAGGACCTTAGCTTGGCCTCTTGGCTGAGAGTAAGAGTCCCGGCGCCTAGGCTTTGTAGCGTATCATGAACTGACCGATAACGGATAATGGATAATGAATAAAGAAGATAGAACAATAACCCTTAAAAAATTCCACCCCCCCCCTTCTGGCCACCAGATGGTAGTAAAGGATATACTCTCGGTGTTAGTACGCCGTGCCTAGTTAGTTTGATCTTATATAGTCTAATCTTATCGCCATGTACTGCTAAATCTTTTATTTTATGTTTCAAACCAATACGATAATTATGGTGGGAAGTTAATATTTTTTCATAACCTCTACTAGAGTATGTATAGTGTGGTGATTTGGTTCCGGTGTAAAACGGTATTCACTTAACTGTTAAAGTAAACCAGTTCAAAGCAACATAAACATATTTTATTCCAATTGTTTGTGCTTAAATGTGTTATGTGAAGAAAAAAAAACGTGTTTACATGTGTTTCAGTATTTACTTAAAAATTGCCGTTTTTTACGCCTTATAGCAATTGCACTGTTTTTCTGCCTTCTTCATACACTATGCCTCCTTGAATTGTATCATGCATTCTTTTTGACCCTTAATCAATTTTTTTATCTTATTTTGTATTGTGCTTTTTTAGTCATGTGTTTTTTTTAACTGTGAAGATTTATTTGCCTTTCTTTCGCTTTAATATAACCCCCCCCCCTTTTTTTTTTGCACCTTGATCTGCATACGACATGTTTGTGTCGTTTTTTGTGTGCATATTGTAATGGTGGTCTGTGCAGCCCTTTGAGGCCTTTGTGATTTGCAAATAAAGCATTACTTGTTCTTGTCATTCATGATTATAATATGCAGGATAGGCTACTAAAGTAGGCTGAATACTGAAATACTACCAACATTTTGGAGTTGACATTCTTTGACTGATCCAGCACATCCGAGAACAGAAAGTCTGTGTCAGGCCTCAGAGCCAAACTGGCTTTGAAATTCCTGTCCTAGACATCGATTCAAAATAGGCAATAGGACCTATACTAGGTCCTTAGCTTGGCCTTTTGATTTTTGCATTCCGGAGATGGAATAAGAGCTTGCTCTGTCCACTCCACGCATCGGCCCGGTATTGCAGTACCTCCGGGAACGGTGCATTCGCAATGATCGCAACAAGGCTTTAGGGCTAGGACCTTAGCTTGGCCTTTTGGCTGAGAGTAAGTGTCCCGGCTCCTAGGCTTTGTAGCGTATAATGAACTGACCGATAATGGATAATGAATAACGAAGATAGAACAATAACCCTTAACCCCCCCCCCCCCCCCCCCACCACTAGAGGGAGCCTCACTCCAAGTTCACATTGAATAAAAGATCATGTAAAAAAACGTATGTCGGGGAAAAATGGGCACTCAGGAGCCCAAAAATAGGCCGAGATCCTATTGATGTTCTCGCTCGGATGAAAGCAACAAAAAAAGTCGATGCGATGTCCTTTTCAAGATCACGTGAAGGTCGTAACTACTGCGTTACAAGCACATTTGCTAAACACTCTTTCACCGACCCATTTTATTATCTGCATTAGTAGTAAAGTTTTATGACGCTTGCAAGGACTTATTCATATTCATTTATTTGATCCTTTATTTACTTTTTTTCTCTCTCACTTAAAAGCCATCATAGCGGAGGAGTAAGAATAATGCCATCCTTATTTCACAATTAACTTTTATTATTTTTAAATTCAGCATTTTTATTTTTTCAAAGTTTTTTGGGGCCGGTAAACGTTTGATAGATTATTTTATTATTTCTTGGTATTTTTAATTGAATTTTCTTAAACATTATTACATCTTACGGGTTATTTTTGTCCTATTAAAGGTTTGTATGACAGAAACGCAGTTAACTGTTGGAATCCGGAAATTATTGTTCATAATTTAGTGCTTCCAAGATTATTTGAAGGGCGGCATTAGCTCAGGAGGTAGAGCGCTTGTCTTAGGATCAAGGGATCCCAGTTCGAATCCCGGCTTGTCCATGTTACATGTCGAAGTGTCTTTGGGTAAGACACTGAACCCCTGATACCCCCAATAAGCAGATTAGCGTCTTACATGGCTGCAATACAAGGCCGCTATTGGGAAATGTGAAGCACAATGTAAAGCGCTTTGGGAAGTCATTGACTTGAAAAGCGTTATATAAATGCAGATCAATTCATTTCATTTCATATTCAATGAATTTAATTCAATTTTTATAGTTTTAGAGGTGAATATCTATAACTATTTTGGCTATTATTATTTTTATTTGTGCTTGTATTACCAATGTTGTCAATGAAATAATGAATAATCACGAATGATGTCCTCAATACTGTTTTTATTTTAGATTTATTTTTTTATTATTCTTTTAAAGGGTCATTTTTAATACAGATTAAAATAATTGTTATTTCTTTATTTGTCAGTATTTTGAATTTATATTTACATTTTCTATATAAATCAGATGTACGGGTTATTTTGTAGGGTTTTAATTGTGTTTTGTTAATATTATCATTATATTTTTATAAGTAGTTTTGTTTACTTTTCAATATATATTTATTTAATTGCTTGTATTCTACTTATTTCTATTTTCATTAAAAAAACAATACATATTTATGCTGTAATTCTCCCACTTTTTTTAAACGATCTACTTTTTTATATGATTGTAAATAATGAAATATATAAAAATGTGGCTGTTATTCTTAAAAAAGGATAAGCACTATTTATTTTGAATGTTTATGATGAAAAAACGGGTAAAAATGTTGAGCACCAGTGTGTAATATTTGACTACTATGGCACTGTATTGTCTTATGCGAACGAAAACCAGTACCACAGAACATAGCAAGATGCCAGACAAACATGTACGCAACTTCTAGGTAGGGATTTCACAGTAAAATAAATATGAAATTTTTCCATCCACAAGGATGTAAGAATGTTGTATATTTCATGGCGGCACGTTGGCTGGGTTAGCGCTGAGGTCCATGGTTCGATTCCAGCTGCCGTGGCCTTTCCGTACAGAGTTTGCAAGTTCTCCCTATAGTTGCGTCGATTTCCGCCCACATTCCAAAAACATGCATTTCAGGTTAATTGGCCAGTCCAAAATGTCCCTAGGTGTGAATTGGCGAGTGAGTTGTCTGTCTCTGTGTGCCCTGCAACTGGCTGGCAACCAGTTCAGGGTGTCCCCTGCCCACTGCCTGAAGATAGCTGGGCTCCAGCACCACCGCGACCCTACTAATGGATAAGTGGTGTAGAAAATGGATGGATGATAGTTGAAGTATTTTTGCCTAGTATTAAAATCAATCTTGAATGAATTTGTTTTGTACAACTTGAAAGCACTAAATATTACACACTGTACTTTTAATGCATTGCTATTTTCATATTGGTTTGTTTGATGGTTGGATCCTTCCTTTAACCTCTAGGGTTGTAGGGGCACCATTTCCTGTGGTGTGTCTTTGACAAGTACAGCCTGGTGGCACCCATCCCTCTCCAGGCCAACATGTTTCAACTCGGTCTTGAACTGGGGACCTTTCGCGTCTCAGGCGAATTTGCTAACCACTGTTCTACATATATGATATCATTAAGCTAATGTTTTGGTTCCATATTTCCTATATGGGAAAATAGTACGGCCGTAGCCATGTCCAATGGGCTGGAGAAACTTCTTTTTCTAATGGCAGCAACAATCTGTATTATGTTTTCATTCCCTAAAAGAATAAATAAAAAAATAACAAGGATTTAAAATTCTCTGCACGATACGGCGGATATTTGGATTATTACATTCCGAAGAGGAAATTGAACGGAAGACAACAAGGGCTAAATCCTCAGAAGCTGAAGTTGGCATTTCTGGTAGCGCCAAAGGCCAAACATGCATTTTTTATGGAACATGCGCCCGACGATGTGCTGGACAACATCTCGCAAGCATTGTTTTGCGGCGCATTATTAATTTTTCATTGACTAATTTCCCGAAAGAACCGTCTTGTTGCTAGATAACGTTTGATAGCTATTGGAGGGGGCGTGGCCTCACTCAGGTGTTCCAGAAAAAAATTAAATTTGCAACATTTTTTCACAGAGCTGCAAAAATTCCTTTCAGAATGGATTAAGATACGAGAAAAAAAATCATAGTGGCATTTAAGCGCCAATACTGGCTTGAAAGTGGTTCTTTATGTTATTACTTAAAAACAAAGAAAAAAACGACAAAGCAGGGATCATTAGCAACTTATTGGTTCGAATTTGCTATGAAAATGAATGTCTCTATTGTTTCCTCTACCTATCTCAAGATCTCGTTCACTTCACATCTGTTTCTAGATACCTATCATTTCATCCATGTCTAGAGCTATTTTAGATCTCTTTGTCAAGATCTATTTCACTTCATCTATCACTAGATCTCCACCTCTAGCACTTTATCTCTAGCTCTCTATTTCTTGTTCTCTATCTCTAGATCTCTAGATCTCTAGATCTCTGGATCTCTGGATCTCTAGATCTCTAGATCACTATCTCTAGAACTCTATCACCAGGGTTGGGTAGGGTTACTTTAACTTGATTACTTTCAATTACTTTTGGATTACTCCAATACCAAATATGCTAATAAAAGACAAAATAAACTAAATATGAATAAAATTACTAAATTTTGTGCGGGCTTGGGGAGTAACGGAATACATGGAATGGCAAAAATGATGTTGGCAAGCTGTTTGGATTTATTTTCATTTTGTTTCTGTCGCATTTTATGTTAGTTTTGCCGGACATCAAAGAGATCAAAGCCAGAAGAGAAAGCTTACCACGTGTTGTGAGTCATAATTTTATATCCTAGTATCTATCTATCTATCTATCTATCTATCTATCTATCTATCTATCTATCTATCTATCTATCTATCTATCTATCTATCTATCTATCCAGTTATTTTAATACTCTAACACGCCAGCTAGCTAGCTAGCTTGTTAGATTATTAAAATAGGTTACTGAGTATAAGTCTAAGTTCAGCTGTTATAAATGCACATCATTATTATCCACATATTTTAATAAAGTTTTTACCTGCTGAATGTATTCTTTCAAACCAGTGTACTTCCCCAGAAATGGTCTTATCATACAACCTTGAAGGTTCAGCTCTGTGCTAATGTTTTGGACAGGGACTTCTTCTTTTTGCCTTGTAATGTGAGTTCTGTGTGTCTGTTTTTTTTTCAAATATTCCTCACTATAAGAGTGGGGGAGAAACATTCTTGCTTGCCTTTTGGTGGAGCGCTCTCCTGGCCTCTTAGTGCGAGGGCTCTTCCCTGATCAATTGGTACGGAGTGCATTCCGCTTTTACCTTTATTTTGAAACTTTGTAATAAATGTCTTCAACTGAACTGCTTTCTCTCCACCCCTATTTTTCTTTGTCCAAATGCTCAGTCTGTCCCGGAAATTGTAAACGCGTCGAGACACGGATCGTCTCACACCAACATTTTGTGGCCCTGATGTTAACATCTTGTGACCTCTGCATCGAAGCAGGACAGCCAAGAAAACAGAACGTGGGCCAACACTTGAAACAATAGAGGATTGATTATCCACTACAACTACCTTCTGTTTGCTCGATTGGAGTTGAGGCAAGATGTTTTATTTTTTCATGCGCATTGAATTGACTCACTAAAAGTTATCTGGCTGGCAGTTGGGGTTCTGTGCAAAGAGGGATCTTATTTAAAAACGGTGTTCTTTTCGTTTGGGGCGCCTTGCCTAAATAAGTTCGCTTGGAGTACTCATTCGAGCGATCGATAATTTAAATTTCCGCTTCTGAAGGAGACTTAAAACACCAGTCAAAGTTTAGTCTCTTTGGAGATTAATAGATATATTACCTATACACGTTTGGACACAAAATGATCGAATCCAAAACAAAAATGCAGGTAGGGACAGATGATTGGAGTTTCTGACCATTCTGAAAATATACTAATATGTGAGCAGGTGAAGAAAGCCTTTGAAATTAATGAAGATGTTTCGTCTTTGAAAATTTAGCATAATTATTATATGTACTTGATTGTCTTTATTGTTTAGGGCCCCTGTGCGTGAGTTTGTGTGTGCATGTGTGTGCATACATTTTGTTTAGGGCCCCTGTGCGTTAGTTTGTGTGTGCATGTGTGTGCAATTTTCAATTAACGCCTGATATAAGTCTGAGACGGATTAAATAGTACACAGGGAGGTTCTAAAGTTTTTTTTTTTTTAATTTCATTTGCATATATCAGGGGTGGCGTACATGCGGCTTTTGGCCAATAAGAATGTGGCTCTTTCCCTCATCAAATTTTCTATAAACTGTGGCTCTTTGCTTCGTTTCATGTTTAGTTTTTTTCCCCCTCTTAAAACACACTTGAATCCATCAGAGTTAATAACAAATAATAAATAATATTTTGAAATTAATTTGGCTGATTTGTTGTTTTTATGCCGCTCCGGACACATAACTGACTGCCAATCATCTGCGTAAGTTACGTCTAATGCAGGTGTAGTGTCTAAATCCGACTCACCTGCAAAATACTCCCCCCGCTCGCGTGAATGCGCATTCTGCTGCGCTTCCGACAATAGCGATTGTATTCTATATAATAAGCTTATTAAAACAATAAAGCGAGCTAATTAAAACAATTAAGCAATCGTATTTTATATAATATGTTTATTAAAACAATTAAGTGCGTTTGTTAACGCGCATACAAAAGTCACCAACACCGGAGACCAATCAATGTACGCTATGATATCCACGATCACAATTAATTGTACACAAATAGCCTTTATTTGATGTACTATAATAGCCATATGTAATTAATTTTTATTGTGAATGAAACCCTGGTTGCATTGGATCCCGCGGTGTAAACAAATGTTTTTTTTCCATTTAAAATTGAACTTCCCTGCCTAATACTGTTTGCAAAGTAAGACACACTTTAAACCTATTTGTGATGTGTTACTGAAAAGGTGTTTAACAAATCTAGTTCGTTTTTATTACTACTATTATTAATAATAATAGTAATATTATGAGAAACATCTGAAACTCTTCAAAATCACTTTATGTCACAGAAGGTTACTCCAGAAGTCACAAGTCTGTATCTCAAACAGGGTACATTTTTGCAGGGGAGTCAGATTTTGGCAGGTAAAATGCCTGCCAAAATCCCTCCCCTCCCCTGCTAACTCCTGAATAAAAAGTCCAAATAACCCAGAAATCACTGTGCTGACGTACTTATGTCACAGAAGGTTACCCCAGAAGTCACAACTCTGTATCTCAAACTCTTTAAATAATATTTATATTTTCTCAGTTGGATCCTCTGCAGTTCAAATCCATTTATGAATGAGGTAATATTTATCTTACGGTCAGCATGAAATGATTCTACTCATTGATGATCCCAAAGATGTATTTGTGGCTCTTTGACTCTCACAGTTAAAAATTTCGGCTCTTTTGTGTCAAACTTGTTCGCAACCCCAGGTATATATTCTTATAACGCAGAACAGCGGCACAGTGGTTAGCCCGTGTGCGGCACAGATCTGAGATCATGAGATTGAACCTTCCTGTGTGGAATTTGCATGTTCTCCCCATGCTTGCGTGGGTTTCCCCCGGGCACTCCAGTTTCCTCCCACATTCCAAAAACATGCATGCCAGGTTAATTGGCCGGTTCAATTTGTCCCTAGGTGTGAATGAGCGAGTCAGTTGTCCGTCTCTGTGTGCCCTGCGACTGGCTGCCAACCAGTTCAGGGTGTCCCATGCTCACTGCCCGAAGATAGCTAAGATGATCTCCAGCACCTCCGCAACCCTACTGAGGATAAGCGGTGCAGATAATGGATGGATGTCAAGTCAAGTCAAGTCAAGTCATTTTTATTTGTATAGCCCTTAATCACAAAGAGTCTCAAAGGGCTTCACAGGTTATTACACATAAGCAGTTTAGGTTATTCGGGGGTGATGGAGCCCATCCCAGCTATCTTCGGGCAGTGGGCAGGGCACTCCCTGAACTGGTTGCCAGCCAGTTTTAGGGCACTGAGACAGACAACTCACACGCTCATTCACACCTCGGGACGATCTGGAACGGCCAATTAACCTGACAGGCATGTTTTTGGAATGCATGAGGAAACCGGAGTGCCTGGAGGAAACCCACCCAAGGACGGGGAGAACATGCAAACTCCGCACAGGAAAGCTGGTAGCTGGATTTGATCCCATGACCTCAGAACTAACCACTCAGCCGCTGTCCTGCTCAATATGTATACAATTGATCAAAATTAATGAAATTTTTACGAAGTGGGTCATTTTTTGCGCAAGTTTTGGGCCGTTAGAAAAGCGTGCTAATTTACCAGATGATCCCAATGTGTAAACGTGATCGATTTATCAGGATTTTAATTTGCGCTGGAAAATACAAAAAGGCATCCTTTGAGAGACAATGGACTCTCAGTGAAAGACATCTGAAACTATCATAAGGCGGCACATATGGACAAAATCTTCTTGCTGTGATGAAAAAATGACAAGACACTGGAGTCATTTCTAAAATAGACACATTTTATGAGCTGGACAAGAGATTCTCGTGATTGGGGCAAGCAATGTCTAATCGATGGATTACAAGTGGTCATCTCATGGACAATGAAGGCACAGCTTTACATGCAGCAAACCTTCTTGTGGACAAATCAGTAACAGAAAAATGCAGAAGTTACGGGCACGGAACTCGGAAAACTACACGTCACAGTCCGTTATCAAAACTGGGACATAAAAGACATGAAAGTCTACGCGTCTGAAATAAAGTGACGTCATGCTAAAAATAACATGTTTACGATTGGAATCATTTTGATTGAATTTTCTTTTGGGAAATAAAAACCAAAAAGGAAAAAATATTTCTGTATTATACAGGTTCCACCAATTAAAGTGATTACGTTTCTTAAATTACCTTAAGGGGATTGTTTTACAGAACCATTGTATTCTGAATTTGCTCTCTATTTAAAACATTTTGGGAAACTTGTTTCTCTGTTTAACATAATAAACACCTCATTTCAGAGGAATTCATATATTTGGCAGATTCAGTAGCATCGATGTAATTACAAAGTTACATAAAAGAGGGTAAGAGAAAAAACAAAACAAAATACCTCTAATTTTGATTGGATTAAAAAGGCAATTAGCATTTACATTTGTAAAATTTGCAATCACAACATAACAATGATAATTAAAGAAAACAGACATGGCCAGGAGGCCCCGGGGGCGACCCGGGACACGGTGGGGAAACTATGTCTCTAGGCTGGCCTGGGAACGCCTCGGGATCCCGTCGGGGGAGATGGAGGAGGCGGCTGGGGATAGGGACGTCTGGGCTTCCCTTTTAAGGCTGCTGCTCCCGCGACCCAACCCCGGATAAGCAGAAGACAATGGATGGATGAATGGATGGATGGATGGATGGATGGATGGATGGATGGACGGATGGATGGATGGACATGCCCAATATATAAGGTGCCCATATTGAAATGTCTTTATTGTCGTTGATAATAAATGTTGTGAAAACATTGCATGCAATGAGAGTAGACATGGTAATCCAGGGTCAACATACAGTGCATCCGGAAAGTATTCACAGCGCTTCACTTTTTCCACATTTTGTTATGTTACAGCCTCATTCCAAATTGTATTAATTGAATCTCTTATCTCAACATTTACACAAAATAATCCATTATGACAATGTGAAGAAGTTTTTTTTTTACTTTTTTTGAATTGATTAAAAATAGAAAACTAAGAAATCACATTTACATAAGTATTCAAAGCCTTTGCCATGAAGCTCAAAATTGAGCTCAGGTGCATCTTTTTTCCACTGATCATCCTTGAGATCTTTCTACAGCTTAATTGGACATGAATTGGAAAGGCACACACCTGTCTATATAAGGTCCCACAGTTGAGTGTGCATGTCAAAGCACAAACACCAAGCATGAAGTCAAAAGAACTGTCTGTAGACCTGCGAGACAGGATTGTCTTGAGGCACAAATCTGGGGAATTTTGCTGCTTTGAAGGTCCCAATGAGCACAGTGGCCTCCAATATTCGTAAATGGAAGACATTTGGAACCACCAGGACTCTTCCTAGAGCTGGCCGGCCTTCTAAACTGAGCGATCGGGGAAGAAGGGCCTTAGTCAGGGAGGTGACCAAGAACCCAATGGTCACTCTGTCAGAGCTCCAGCGTTCCTCTGTGAAGAGAGGAGAGCCTTCCAGAAGGACAACCATCTCTGCAGCAATCCCCCAATCAGGCCTGTATGGTAGAGTGGCCAGACGAAAGCCACTCCTTAGTAAAAGGAACATGGAAGCCCGTCTGGAATTTGCCAAAAAGCACCTGAATGACGCTCAGACCACGAGAAACAAAATTCTCTGGTCTGATGAGACAAAGATTGAACTCTTTGGTGTGAATGCCAGGCGCCATGTTTGCTTGAGACTTATTGCAAAGAAGAATGGGCAAAACTGCCTAAAGATAGGTGTGCTAAACTTGTGGGATCATATTCAAAAATACTTGAGGCTGTATTTTCTGCCAAAGGTGGATCAACAAAGTATTAAGCAAAGGCTGTGAATACTTATGTAAATGTGATTTCTTAGTTTTCTAATTTTAATAAATTCAAAAAAAGTGAAAAAAAAACATTTTTCACATTGTCATAATGGAGTATTTTGTGTAGAATTTTGAGTTAAGAGATTAAATTAATACAATTTGGAATGAGGCTGTAACATAACAAAATGTGGAAAAAGTGAAGCGCTGTGAATACTTTCCGGATGCACTGTAAAACTAAGACATTGGAGAGAACAAAAAAGATGTCAGGGTAAATAAGCAAAAAACATTTACAACGTAGTGCTTTGAAACTGGCCCAAGTTAATATAGTGCACCGTAAAAATAGTGCAATCAAAGCGGTTCACATTGATATTTGGAGATCTATTTAAATTGCTTGATTTGAATAATGCCAGTAGACCAGAAATTCAGTGACTGAAACAGCACAATCAGCCTATTTAGTTTACTTATTTAACACAATTACAAACTGTGATGACGATAGTTCCAGTTGGCAACATTTTCCTTTTGAAGAAGTTTGAGAATTGTGAGTTGATTTCGATCTAATTTTAGGAAAATATGGCTTCATCCGTTTTGTGAACGTGTGAATGTGGGGTCACAATGGAGAGGTTCTTGCTTTGTTCCTTTTTGGGGGGGGGGGACTTGACTCTGACTACTTGTGTTGCGATTTTATACTAACCATTCCTTCCTTCGGACAAAGAGAAGGGTAAGTTATGCCCAGCGATAACAATTCTTGAGTTTTATTGAATGCCAACTTTGAATGAACCCTTACTAGCCCACAACATGATCTGAATTTACGATTTCTTCTGGCATTTATGTTGTGAAATATATTTTGTTGCAAATTTTGTCAGTGGATTTTGGCAGACGTTACAGGCCACACAAAACAAAAACAGACAGTTTCTTCCATAGAGCCATCACCAACCTTAACACACACAGCACAAAAAACTGAAACTCTTGCGAACACACTACCTCATACAGATGTAAAATTGTATTCATGCCTAGGCTTACTTTGCGCAATGTTGCCTATTTTGCACTACCACATATTGCACTAATACAATACCAAAATTGTATGTAAACACCCGATGTAAATATCTTCTGCCTCTACATGGCCACACTTTCTTGTGTATATATTGTATAAATTATCTTTTATCTTTTTTGTTTTTTTTACTCTCTCAGTAAAATGTAAAACTGGAGTGCCACGTCTAATTTTGTTGTCACAATATGTTCAACCCATTTTGTAACAATGATAATAAAGGTATATCCTATTCTATTCTATTTTAAGTGTTATTCCTGTGAGATATAGATCCAGCCCATGACACCTCATATAATGCAAATTGGAAGGTTGTCTTTTAAAATGGGAAAGACAAACAATAGATGACCCGATAACACGCGCTCCCCAGGACTTGCTGTTATGCTAAAGGAAGAAGCGAAATATATAAACAAAAACAAAGCCCGCAATTACATTATAACAATTGTAGAAAAATCTACTGGTCAATATTCTCCATCGGGTGCAAAAGGATCTCCATACGGGATCGTTGGAGGAGAATGGGAGATGAAAGAAAAAAAGGACGTCTACAAGACACACTACCGGAAATAGTTTCCCTAAGATCCAAATATCCACCCACCCACTACAACAACAAAAAAAGCTAATGATCGTCTGACTCTTTTTTATTTTTCCTGTTAGCTCATTTGGTTAAGTTATGAAGATTGCTGAGCTAGAGGCCATTGCTCTTATCTGCACAACCTGTTGATCCATGGGGCCATAAATCCACATTGTTGTGTACAGAAAACTACAGAAGATAACTTAATCCTTTTCACTGACGGGTGTTGCTTTAAAGGAAATGAAAGCTAAGAGTCTGAGATTTGCATTTACCCAACTCACAGTAACAGGGTTCGAAGAAGGCCATGTAGAAAGGATTTTGGGTTCCCAATTAGCTCAGCGAGCAAAATAATTGGCACTAACACCGGCTCTCAGGAGGTGTCACTGGAGACAAGCAATGGCAGGATAATGCAAGTCTAGAAGTAAAGAGTGTGTTGAAATCAAAAAGGGGTATCAGAGAGGGAGAATGGCTTATTGCTTAATCATTATAAGTACGTTTCTTCTCAGATACAATTAAAAAAAGATCATTTCTTAAGCCCACGGAATATGCCATGTAGGATCAGATGATGTGCTAAGACACTTTCATTTTTGGCACCATTCTTTTATGAAACCAATTGTAAAAATGAATTGAAAAAATTGCAGTGTCTGCAGTAGGTAAAACTATAGACCGCCACAGGGAGTGCACGACCCTCACATGGACAGTCCTGCCAGGGTCAGCGGATTGATTGATGGTGCAATGGTGGTCTGTGTAGCTCTTTAAGTCTTCTATTATATCTGGTTCAATTAAAGTAGTGGGATGATAATGTCAGTTTCCCTATTCAATTTGATTTGTTCACAGTGTTATCTTTAATTGTAAACTGTATTGTTAGATCTGATATAGATGCGGTCATTTAAGTCAAACTCTTAAAGAGTTCAGGAGAGGCAAACAAAATTTTTTACAAAGTTTTCTCTTAAAGAGCTTGCAAATTTTATCTTTCAAAATTTCGGGCTCTTAAAATAGCCTGAGAGAGGGAATGTTAGATTATTAAAATAAGTGTTTTTTAGGCAAACAAAGAAGCAATCATAATTAACTTTATTGTCCAAATTTGGTATGAAAATAATTGTTTTATATTTGTAACAATCTACAAATCATTTTAAAGAAATCATTATTTCCAATACAAAAATGAACATTAATTGTATTTGATTACTTTTATTTTGAAACGTTGTAATAAATGTCTTCAACTGAACTGCTTCTCTCCAGCTCTTTTTTCTGTTTCAAATACTCAGTCTGGTCCTGGGAATGTCTCAGCCCAACGTTATCGATCCATCTTCCATCCGTTCATTTGTTTTCATGTAATTATCATTTAACATTTTTTAAAGTGGAATAGTTCCGAATAGGCACTTGTGTTTTCAAGAACCGTACCAGGCTTATCCAACAATTATTTGAAAAAACTGTGACCTTTATTTGGTTCTTGTTATAAAAATGAAAATGGCATCATATTTAAAATATTGCAGTTTATTTACAGAGACCGACCTATTATAAATTGATCAAACTGCGTACCACTAATTCTTTGGTTTTTAGTCATTAAAATGTAAGTAGTAGTAGACAACTGAAGCTTCATACAGTATTCAAGATGGCACTCTTTGTTGAAAGATTCACTGGAAATGTATTGAACTTGTCATGATGACTAATTACTTTCACCTGTGCCCGCTCGTTTGGCACCAGCTGCTGCTGGATATCTGATTGGTTCCCCGTCCTACTTAAGCTCAGTCCTTTCACTCGCCTGTTGTCAGTCCGTCAGCGAACCTGTTTTCATAAGTCAAGCATTTTTGACTCTGACTCCCGTCGGTCCCATTTTTTTCACCCGTTTTTCATCCGTCCGTTCCTGATATCCCCGTTTGTCTCCGGCTACGACCCGTTTTTTAAAATTCTTTATTATTTTTTACCCCGACCACGTTCTGGTCTTCCGTTCCGGCTAACGAGCTGTTTTTCCGTCTACCAAACTACGATCTCCTGGTCTGGAAGATCCACTTCCGCATTCGGAACACGTTCCGATTCTGTGAGCGGCTTGCTTCCCGCGTCCAGCGAGCACTGGATCGCTGGCGCTGCCTTTCCTCTATATCTGGATAAACTTGTGATTAACGTTACGCATCTGTGTCCCACTTCCGTTCTGGTCATGACAGAACTAGTATATAGATTTGAACCAATAGAACCATCGAGAGGAGTAAAAATGGACATTGATTGATTCTCCCCTACCAAGATTTTTAATATTTCGTATCTTTCCTCTTGTGAACGGGTTAAGAGAGCTTGTGAGCTCGAGTTACAAGCATATCTTTGCTCTTCCTGTGTTGTAGATTACATAAACGAAGCGACTCGTTCCTTTCGTATGGGAGAACGTCTCGAGCTGCCTCGTTTTGTTTTGCTCAGCGGGAGATCGAGTTATAAGCCGTGCAAATTTGTGACACCATTTCCAGGGCTTGAAATGCGTAAAAATGAGATATGCCGATCACAAATTTGAGCAATAAAACGATGCGATCAGGCGAGAAATGGGATGATATCGCCCGCTGACATTTTTAATTGCGATGCTGCGCCTGTGTCATTCTTATTTGATTTTTGGATTTTGTTTCTAATGTCAATTCCCTGAGCTCATCGAACACTAAAAATACAGGGAAAAATAAACTGGAAACTAAAACCTAATACTGAATATATATATATATATACTGGACTGTCTCAGAAAATTTGAATATTGTGATAAAGTTCTTTATTTTCTGTAATGCAATTAAAAAAACAAAAATGTCATACATTCTGGATTCATTACACATCAACTGAACTATTTCAAGCCTTTTATTATTTTAATATTGCTGAATTTGGCTTACAGCTTAAGAAAATTTAAAAATCCTATCTCAAAATATTAGAATATCATGTAAAAGTATACAAGTAGGCTATTCAACTAATCACCTGAATCATCGAATTAACTCGAAACACCTTGCGAGGGTTTCCTGAGCCTTAAAAACACTCAGCTTGGTTCAGTAAACTAAATCACAAGTATGGGGAAGACTGCTGATCTGTCTGCTGTCCAGAGGACCATCATTGATACCCTCCATCAGGAGGGTAAGACACAAAAAGAAATTTCTCAAAGAGCAGGCTGTTCACAGAGTGCAGTTTCAAAGCATATCCACAAAAAGTCTGTTGGAAGGGAAAAATGTGGCCGGAAACGCTGCACAACCAAGAGAGATGACCGCAGCCTTAACAAAATTGTGAAGAAGAGCCGCTTCCAGAATTTGGGGGAGCTTCAAAGACAGTGGGCTGAAGCTGGAGTCCAGGTATCAAAAGCCACAGTTCACAGACATGGACGGGAAATGGGCTACAATAGCCGTATTCCCCTGGTCAAGCCACTTCTGAACTCAAGACAACGGAAGAAGCGTCTGACTTGGGCTATGGAGAAGAAGCACTGGACAGTTGCAGAGTGGTCCAAAGTCCTCTTTTCAGACGAAAGCAAGTTTTGCATTTCATTTGGAAGTCAAGGCGCCAGAGTCTGGGGAAAGGCTGGAGAGGAGCAAAATCCAAGTTGCTTGAAATCCAGTGTGAAGTTCCCACAGTCAGCAATGGTTTGGGGAGCCATGTCAGCTGCTGGTGTTGGTCCACTGTGTTTCATCAAGTCCAGAGTAAATGCAACTGTGTACCAAGAGATTTTAGAGCACTACATGCTTCCATCTGCTGAAAAGCCCTATGGAGATGAGGATTCCATTTTCCAGCATGATCTGGCACCTGCCCACAGTGCCAAAACCACCAGTAACTGGTGCACTGACCATGGCATCACTGTCCTTGATTGGCCTGCTAATTCCCCTGACCTGAACCCCATTGAGAATTTGTGGGGTATAGTTAAGAAGAAGATGAAAGACACCAGACCTACAAATGCAAATGAGCTGAAGGCCGCTATCGAAGCATCCTGGGCATCAATAACACCTCAGCAATGCCACAGGCTGATTGCCTCCATGCCACGCCGGATTGATGCAGTAATCCGTGCAAAAGGATTCCCAACCAAGTACTGAGTGCATCAATGGACATTTTCAAATGTTTGATTTAGTTTTGCTGTTATAAAATTATTTTTTTACTTGGTCTGAGGAAGTATTCTAATATTTTGAGATAGGATTTTTGAGTTTTTTTCAGCTGTAAGCCAAAATCAGCAATATTCAAATAATAAAAGGCTTGAAATAGTTCAGTTGATGTGTAATGAATCCAGAATGTATGACATTTTTGTTTTTTTAATTGCATTACAGAAAATAAAGAACTTTATCACAATATTCTAATTTTCTGAGACAGTCCAGTATATATATATATATATATATATATATATATATATATATATATATATATATATATATATATATATACAGTGCATCCGGAAAGTATTCACAGCGCTTCACTTTTTCCACATTTTGTTATGTTACAGCCTCATTCCAAATTGTATTAATTTAATCTCTTATCTCAAAATTCTACACAAAATACTCCATTATGACAATGTGAAAAAGTTTTTTTTTTTTTACTTTTTTTAAATTTATTAAAAATAGAAAACTAAGAAATCACATTTACATAAGTATTCACAGCCTGTGCTTAATACTTTGTTGATCCACCTTTGGCAGCAAATACAGCCTAAAGTCTTTTTGAATATGATCCCACAAGTTTAGCACACCTATCTTTAGGCAATTTTGCCCTTTCTTCTTTGCAATAAGTCTCAAGCTCAATCAGGTTGGATGGGAGACGTTCGTGCACAGCTATTTTCAGATCTCTCCAGAGATGTTCGATCGGATTCAAGTCTGGACTCTGGCTGGGCCACTCCAGGACATTCATGGAGTGGTTCTGAAGCCAATCTTTTGAGATCTTGGCTGTGTGCTTTGGGTCGTTGTCCTGCTGAAAAATGAACCTTCGCCCCAGCCTGAGGTCAAGAGCGCTCTGGAGCAGGTTTTCATCCAGGATATCTCTATATATTGCTGCATTTATTTTTCCTTCTATCCTGACTAGTCTGCCAGTTCCTGCTGCTG
Source organism: Urocampus carinirostris (assembly GCF_059441175.1). Taxonomy (NCBI): domain Eukaryota; kingdom Metazoa; phylum Chordata; class Actinopteri; order Syngnathiformes; family Syngnathidae; genus Urocampus; species Urocampus carinirostris. The sequence goes on from NC_142366.1 coordinate 6,764,471, forward strand.
AAAAACATCCCCACAGCATGATGCTGCCACCACCATGCTTCACTGTAGGGATGGTATTGGCCTGGTGATGAGCGGTGCCTGGTTTCCTCCAAACATGGCGCCTGGCATTCACACCAAAGAGTTCAATCTTTGTCTCATCAGACCAGATAATTTTGTTTCTCATGGTCTGAGAGTCATTCAGGTGCTTTTTGGCAAATTCCAGATGGGCTTCCATGTTCCTTTTACTAAGGGGCCGGTCACACAGACATTTACGGCTGAATCACGGCCAGAAATTTCTGCCTTCGAGGCGGACGCTATTGGATGCATTGAGTTCGCCATTCAGACGAGATACAGCGGTGCTTAACACGAGGTCGGAAATTCGCGCGCGGGTGGCAGCGCGAGAAGTTTTGCGTTGCTCAATTCTTCAGAGCGCGGGTACACAGCCTTTCACGAGCGTATTAAGGCTGAACCACGGCCAGATATTTCTGGCCGTGAAGCAGATGCTGTTGGGCGCTGTTGGATGTTTAGAGACCGCCATATAGACGAGATAGAGCAGTGCTTTACTCGCGGTCGGAAATTTTCACGTGGTTGGCCGCGTTCAAAACTTTTGAGCTGCTCAAAAGTTTGAGCACGTGTTAAACCGCGTGCCGCACACGTGGTCAACACGAAGTAATGACGCGGAAATGACGCGGAACGACGTTCTCTGGCCGCGGCCAGGGCGTGGTTACACATGGGTAGGACGGGAAATTTCAGCGGGTAATCGTGGGTGGAGCATGGTAATAGCATGTTCTGCGCCTGTATCGCGGTGTTATTACGTGAAATTAGCGTGTTACGCGTGTGACAGTCAAACGCCTTTCTCCGCGTATATACAGCGCGATTTGCCGATCACACGTCATTTGTGCTCGTGACGTCAAGGGGGTGAACATGGATCCCCGTCAGCGTAGTTTCTCTTCATTTTGAATAAATCTTTCGGTGCATTCGCAGCAAGGCTTTAATTCTGGGACCTTAGCTTGACCTTTTGGTTGAGAGTAAGAGTCCCGGCTTCTAATCTCTGTGGCGTATTATGAACTGATCGATAATGGATAATGAATAAAGAAGATAGAACAATCACCCTCAAATTTTAGCCGTGATTCAGCCGCAAACGGCTGTGTGACCGGCCCCTAAGGAGTGGCTTTCGTCTGGCCACTCTACCATACAGGCCTGATTGGTGGATTGCTGCAGAGATGGTTGTCCTTCTGGAAGGCTCTCCTCTCTCCACAGAGGAACGCTGGAGCTCTGACAGAGTGACCATCGTATTCTTGGTCACCTCCCTGACTAAGGCCCTTCTTCCCCGATCGCTCAGTTTAGAAGGCCGGCCAGCTCTAGGAAGAGTCCTGGTGGTTCCAAATGTCTCCCATTTACGAATAATGGAGGCCACTGTGCTCATTGGGACCTTCAAAGCAGCAGAAATGTTTCTGTATCCTTCCCCAGATTTGTGCCTCAAGACAATCCTGTCTCGCAGGTCTACAGACAGTTCTTTTGACTTAATGCTTGGTGTTTGTGCTCTGACATGCACACTCAACTGTGGGACCTTATATAGACAGGTGTGTACCTTTCCAAATCATGTCCAATCAACTGAATTTACTGCAGGTGGACTCCAATTAAGCTGTAGAAAGATCTCAAGGATGATCAGTGGAAAAAAGATGCACCTGAGCTCAATTTTGAGCTTCATGGCAAAGGCTGTGAATACTAATGTAAAATTAATAATAGGTGGCTCGCCAGTAATGTTGACCGTGGAATAAACTACATTTTAACAAAAAAGAATATCACGATTTCACTAGATGATGGCAGTGGCCCATTGGCCACCTTGCACTTGGGTTTCTATGGGAATCTTAGCTCACTCCGTTTCATACATGGCGACTATAAATAAAAAAAGGAAAGTTTGGCTGTGGGAGCCGCCGTGTCCAGGACAAGTGGAAATTTGAGTATTTTTCCACTGAAATCGAAACAACTGTGTCTGCCAAATTTGGCTCGAGACCAAGGCTGTTTTCAAAGAATATAATATCAAGAAGCACTGCCAGACAAAACACGCTGACTACAAAAAGCTAAATGGAAACCAACGCTGTGAAAAGGCGAAGCAACTGGAAGCTGTTTTAACGGCACAGCTGCACTTTTTCACGAGACCTTGCGAATCAAATGAAAATTTTACAGAGGCGAGCTACGCATATCACCATGCACTTGCAGACCGTTCACGGAGGCTGAATTTATTAAAGCCCTGCTCAAAGAATGCTAAGCTGAATGGTCACCCCTCTCACAATTTAAGCTTCCCAAATCTGTCCCGCTTTCTTAAAAGTTTGGACACCCCTGTGCTGTACTGTTATTGCTGCAAAACAATTGGCTGGTACTCGATCACCTTGTTCGTCTCCTAAATGTTAGTCTGGAACTTGCATTATCAATGCATTAGCGCCCCTATCTATTTTCGTTGGTGGTCGGGTGGTAATTACAATTTAAATGAACGATTTTTATCTATCATTTTTATTTTTATGGTGGGAAAAGTTATAAGAAATTATAAGACAATACTCATTGTTATCGTCTCTTCACCCAGGCCTACAATAATGTTTTTTGTTCTGTCTCCAAGAAGACAATTTGGAATTTTGAGGAACATCAGAAATCTTCTGTTCACTCCTGGGCACTCGGATCGATGTCGATTGGTAATTACAGTTTAAATGAACGATTTTTATAGAACATTTTTATTTTTATGGTGGGAAAAGTTATAAGAAATTATAAGACAATAATCATTGTTATCGTCTCTTCACCCAGGCCTACAATAATGTTTTTTGTTCTGTCTCCAAGAAGACAATTTGGAATTTTGAGGAACATCAGAAATCTTCTGTTCACTCCTGGGCACTCGAATCGATGCAATAAATGTCGTCTGCACAAAGGCTTATATAACGGTAGAGGAGTGTTCGGGTGGTGACCGCGAGCGACTGCAGGAAAAGATTTGTCACTTCCCAGCATGGGAATATGAAACTGCCGTGCAAAATCCATGCTGATCTCCTTAGGAGCTCTTTCCTTTTACGTGGGCGGCGCCAATTAGCCAAGTGGGGGGCTGAACCTGGGACGGATCACGTGTTGGCCGCGAGGTAGGTGACTCTCGCCCACAATGGAACTGGCTCCAAAGTGGTTCCTATTTTTTTTGTTCTTTTTGTAGCCATTATGCATTTTGGCCGGGGGCAAAGAAAAACAAAAGAAATGGCTGCCAATCATCTGGCGGCCCAGTTTGGCATCTGTTTTTTTCCCTAAAGCTAGGGTAGACTGGAGAGCATAAAATTTTGTTGGCTTATCTAACATTAACATAAATGCAAAAAAGAATAGAATAAAAAGCTGTGCTCGTGGAGACATGAAAACCGGGAGTCCTCCATTTTGGTTCCAAATAAGTTGTTTTTTTTTACTTTGGAACTTTATATCTGGAATACAAGTACCTTGCATCCATCTACGTTTTGAACTGCTAGGCAACATCGGATTTGGTTGACCAATCAAGATTTGTCTAGACATACAAAATTATCTGAGTAACTAGGACGTTAAAGATAGTCTGGTTTGGTTTTGTAACTGAAGTGGAGCAGGCATGTGAAACAACCAGATCTGGCTCATTCGATAATTTCAGAACTGAGTCTTCCATTTATATCAAAAGTCGTGATTATTTTTAAATACAAAACCCAGATATCTAGCCAAATGCTCTTCCAGGCCGCTAGAGGGGAGTGTTGAGTTTGGCGTGGTAAGTTGGTTCAGGTGTAAAACTGCATTCACGGAACTGTAAAAATGAAGCAGGTAACATATCCAATGGCAGATATGATATTTCTTGTCATCTGTGATTATAATATGTAGGGTAGGTTAATAGTGTAGGCTTAACGATAAAGGATAATATTGAAAAACAAAGCTAATAATTTGGAGTGGTCATTCTTTTACTGAATGAAAGTCTGGATACAGCTCCAGAGCCAAACTGTTTGTCATCCCTGTGGTAGGGTGAATTTAGTAACAGAAAATAACATCTGGCCTCAAAAGATCTGAAATTTGGTAGCTATGTCTTCTTTGTCTAGTCACACCAAAATGTCTTGAAATGAGACTTAAAAAAATACTCAAGACCCAAAAAGTTAAAGGAAGTCTGCCAGATTAGTTTTGTAACAAATATGGTGGACTAACTTTGGTAACATCGAAGAATATCATGCCTAAAATGATCTAGAATGTTTAAGTCATGAATAGTGTCATCAAAATCATTTTAGATACTTCAGCCAGTAAGTCAAAGTTTGCTGTTTTGGTTTGCAAGGGATATTGTAGAGTAATTTGTTCGGGGATCTTACAATAAATGTTTCGTCTCAGCCATAGTGGATGTGATTTTGGTAGCTATTACATTCATGGATGGACCTAAAGAAAATGAAGCCAAAATAGACCAAAAGTTGCTGATTCTGGTTTGAAGTGATCCTCTTTCACAAAGTCCTTAAAAATTGTGCCAAGCCTTTAAAAACAAACAAAAGTTTGGGATCCACAAAAAAAGCTTGAAAATCATGTTTAAGAAGACAGTCTGCTCTTTTTTTTCAAGTGTTTCAAGCCTCTTTCAGGCTTCTGGTTTCAGTAGCAAATTTTGCTCATTTGTTAGATTGAACAGCAAACTGGACAGATGGGCAAATCTGGTAAAGAACTTTATTCTAGTTTTTTCGTGCATCGCAGGGCAGCAAAATCAAAGGACTCCCATTTGATCAGAATAAAGAGATTTATATCAAAGTATGCTCTTACCCAAAGTTAGCTGAGTCCTGAATCTGCCGCATTTGACTGAAAGCGTCCGTCTGAGTCTTCTCAAAATAGCTTCAAAAAAGGCCTTCAAAAGAAGCACAATTGGTGCTACCGGGGAGATTCAAAGAGAATACGAGCGGATATAAATACCATCCCAAAATATCTTATTCTTTTCTTCGGCTTTTGACCTGAAGGATATTTGCACTTCAATGGGATCTGCTGTCCTCGCTAGGTGAGCTTCTGGAGAGCCTAGCTTCTGCTGATCAGTACATGTTTGAAGATTCCAGTCTTGAAAATGTTGCAATCTTCTGCAATGACGCAAGACCGGTAGCATGCGAGTAGGTTGATCCAGCTTCACAAGCCTTAACAACGTGACTAGATAAGAACTAGCTTTTCCTTTCTTTCGCACTCAGTCGTAGAACAAGGCTCAGTTTTACACCTGTTTCTAACCCAAAAAGTACCAAACCGTTTGACGAAAATATAATTCCTCTCAAAGAAAGTTTTTAAATCCTGAGAAAACTGTGCAATTTTGATTGTCATACGATCCAATGTTTGGTAGTCAAAGCAGAACTGCCAAATATGAAAAATGGCATTTCGGAATGGATAAGGTGAATTTTCAGATTTTGAAAAAAAATCCTAGTAGCATTTCAGAGCGCCATTTTACATTAATGATAACTCTTTGACAATGTTATCACTTACAATACTGCATACAACATTAATAAATTTACTGAACACATTTTGTATGAATATTACTGTTTAATACTTAACAATTAACATTTTTTCAGATTAAAACGTAAATAGTAATGGACAACCTGTTTCATAAATCACTTGAGATATCGATTGATTTTTTTTTAAATCCAGGGTGGGCAATAATTTGAGTCAGGGGCCACTTTTGGGTGCAAACATTTACACAAGGCCCAGACGAAAAACAAAGACTTTGTTTTGGGTTAATTTTTAATTTTTTGGACCTGCCGATAGAGTCTTGAATCTGATAATTTTGCAATACATAAGGGTATAAAAAGGATATAATCAAATTAGTCATTTAAAGAAGACACGTCATATTTGTGCATTCTTCTATTGTTACCTGTCACGGTTGCCATGGCGCCCAATTGGCCCCGCCCGTGTGGCGCCAGCTGCGGTCTATATTAAGCTCAGCGCTCTCACGCTTCCTTTGTCAGTCCGTCAACGAACTTCTGGCCCGCAAGACGTGGGTTTCGACTCAGTCCTGTCCCTGTATTTCCTGTACAGTATTGTTCCCGTTTATTTTGTCCTGTTTATTATCGGTTTTCAGTTTAGTTTCAGTTTATTTTTGTCCTGTTTATTATTTGCTCCAGTTTTTGTTCCCGTCTAGTTTGTCCTGTTTATTTTCGATATCCTGATTCATTATCTATCCTGTCTGTCCCGTCCTGTCCGGTATCGACACCATCTGTCCGATATCAACTCGGGCAATTGGAATCAATCTCGTTGGTCTCTGGCTTCCTGTCTTTCCACGTCAGACCGCTACCTAAAGTGCATGACTCCCCATTTCCCGTAAAATAAAAAGGTTGTGTGAGATCATCACGCGTTTGGGTCCTGATTCTGTTCTGGTTCATGACAGTACCTTTTCTTATAGTAAAACATTCCTTTCACAGTAAAAAATAAAAATGACCAAAGAAATGGACGTCTTTTATAGAATTGCACCTACAATAAGCAATTAATATATAAACATCCTGACATCACCATTTTATACATATTATCATGATCATTATTCTTAAATTCAAACTATATTGTTAAAGGGAACACACCCTGAGGAACACTGGGAAAAGAGTAACACCAAATAAAAAATCTGGCACTCTGTCTAAAGATACACTAGAAATGTTTGGAACACGGCCCTGCATTTGAACCAAAAGCACAATTCTGAGGATAAAAATAAAAATTGCTTGATTTTTTGGGTTAATTTTCATTGTTTTCATAGAAAATGTATATTTTAAAATTTTCTACAAATTGGCATAGTCAACTACGGTTGATTCATAGTATTTGGTATCTCTGTTGACAAGTTAACCCGATTGACGTATGACCCTGTCCCTGTCTCTGCCTTTTCTGTTTTCATAGTTTTCATACAAAATGCCATTTGCTACAAACTGGCGAAGTAAACTATGGAGGATTTGTAATATTCGGTAGCTCTGTCAAAGTTTAGATCCTGATTTACGTATGATAATACCCTGCCCACTGCCCAATGATTGCTGGGATGGGCTCCAGCACCCCTGCGACCCTACTGAGGATAAGCGGTGCAGCTAATGAAATGAGATGAGATGAATATCTTAGGCAGTCAATGAGTTAAAAAATGGGTTTCTGCAGGTAATTTTGCAGAACAATTCCAGGAGAGGGTCCTTGACATGACAACAATGCATGATATCAACTTGGAAAAGCCACCTTTGGACCCTCTGCTAGCACATCTGCCATGAGCGATGTTTCCCTCTGCCAGAAACGCGATTTAATTTACGCCCTTCCCAAAAGGGCGAAACGAAACACCCGCTCGGTGCCGCGACCAATTGAAAGGAATGTTGCCTCTTGACGCAAAGCGAGCGTTTGCAAATGAAGGGGAAAGTAAACACAGATGCTAACGGCGCGCTTCTGCCTAATTGGCATCCAGATGCTGTTTCTCTGTGATTAGCTGGGAAAGAGCACCAAAAAGCTCGTCAAGGGGACGACTGATTACAGGAGCCGCACAATTACGAGTGCTTTATTATCCGTGGCGGTGGCCAGGCAGTGATTAGGGGGGGGCTTGAATGCATCCAGTTAGCTGAGTCAACAAGTGGACTTGGAAAAGGACAGTATCTGTACCCAGGGTTCCCCTAGGATTTTTCCATTCAAATTTAGGAATTTTGAAAACCGATTCAAGACTATATCCAATGAAATTTTAGACAAATCTCGCACTTATTCTGGCAAACAGACACAAAAGACATGCCCAAGTCTTGATGGATCCCGGCAGCTGTCACCACCTGAAAATACATATCTTATTGGTCGATTGCAATAATTAAGAGAGAAAGGTATTACATATCCAGCGACTGAGGTTGTTTGCAAGGGCGGCCAACCGCACTGGCACTGAGGGGGGATTGGCTGCTGACCCAGCCGCGGCCAGGCCTCGACTATGGGTGGGACGGAGGCGGCCGTGACCAAGGCAGTGCGGGGATCAGGGATGGGTACGAAATAGCTTAGGTGCCGAGGCGACTCACCAGCCACCACTGTCCAGAGGATGGGACCAAGTACGCCCCCAGGAACAACGCAGAATGTGACGCACTCAGGGGGGAGGGGGACTCGCGGCAACGCCGCAGTTGAGGCGACTGCACACCAGGTCCTCTGAGGCTCCAGGCGGGCGGGCACTGAGGTTCATGACTGTGTTGAGTATAACTGGAACCATCTGGGGTGGCAGAGCAGACCACCACCCCAAAAGATAGGCTTGAGCGAGGTGACCCCTCTCACTCATTCTCTGGTACAGCCATAGCCCAGTTAAAGGCATGGTCACACAGCCTTTCACAGGCGTATCGCTGCTGAATCACGGCCAGAAGTTTCTGCCCGTGAAGCAGACGCGGTGGAAAATGTGCAAAATTGGCTAAACCCGGTGTTTACCCGTGGTATGCCCGCGAAACAGACGCCGGCGACTGTTCCGCGTCCTTATCGCAGGTAACCGCGGCTGCATCGCGTTTGACCGTGCTTACACGTGGTACACACGCTAATGCACGTGATAACACCGCGATACAGGCTCAGAACAAACGTGCTATGACCGTGCTCCACCCGCGATTACCCGCTAAAATTTTGCGTCCTACCCGCGTGTAACCACGTCTTGGCCGCGGCCGTAGCACGTCCTAGCACGTTCGTACCGCATCTTTACCTCGTGTGTACCACGTGTGCCGCCCGCGGTTACCCGTGGTCTAAAGTTTTGAGCAGCGCAAAACTTTTTGTGCGGCCAACCGCGTGTGAATTTCTTACCGCGTGTAAAGCACTGCTGTATCTCGTCTGAATCGCAATCTCAGAGCGTCCAACAGCGCCTGCTTCACGGGCAGAAATTTCTGGCTGTGATTCAGCCTCGATACGCCCGTGAAAGGCTTTGTGACCGGGCCTTTAAATTGGAAATCACTCAACCACAACTGGTTAAACTTACACTTTCCCATCCTAATGTTACTCCGACGACGACAGCGGGTTTGAGACTGTCGGAAATGTCAGAAAAAATGAAAAATCATTTTACAACAAAACGTTCCATATTTCTCTCTTGACTTATTATACAGTTATTAGCCCTATTGCGAAGATAAGCCAGAGTAAAATAAAGACATTTGAGAATTTAATTGATAACTTATAGACAAAATGTAAGACCTTTTCAATGCCTCAATCTGCAGTTATAAATCTAAGACGTTTTTAAGTGTTTAAGACCTTGGGGTAACCCTGTGTATCTAGTCTGCAGCTACACTCAAGCCATCATTTAAGCGTCTAAACGGTACATTTTATCACGCACAACATTTTTATGCAAAAAAGCGTAACATGTTTCCATAATATGTCAAAAATCATGTGCTTGTTTAAGACTGGAAGTTTCAAACTTTTATAAAAACGAAAATGTAAGGCAATCATTGGAGCAGTTTATTTTCTCCAAAAGTCTTGGTGTTTGTCTAAAATAAAGCAGCCGAAAACTAAAACAGTGGTCTTTATTTTTTTTATTTTTTTTGATAGACAAAATTGTTCAACATAACAGGCATAACAGGTACATGGTTTTGTTTTTCTCCCCATTGCAAACAAAAAATAGACAATACAAACTTGTGATATTCAGTATTCTCAATTATACATCCATCCATCCATCCATTATCTGCACCGCTTACCCTCAGTAGGGTTGCGAGGGGTGCTGAAGCCCATCCCTGCTATCTTCAGGCAGTGCGCAGGGGACACCCAGAACTGGTTGCCAGCCAGTTGCAGGGCACAGAGACAGATAACTTACTCGCTTATTCACACCTAGGGACAATTTGGACCGGCCATTTAACCTGACATACCTGTTTTTGGAATGTGGGAGTAAATCTGAGTACCTGGAAGAAACCCACACAAGCACGGGGAGAACATGCAAACTCCGCTCAGGAAGGCTGGTAGCCAGGTTTGACCTCAGAACTGTGCAGCATTCTGCCACTCCACTGCCGTACTGCCCCGTAATTATACAATATACTCAATATTCATAAAGAAGCTACGCCCCCAAACATACAAGCCTCTGAAGTACCAAAATACAAAAAAACAAAAAAACAAACCACAAAAAAAGAAAAAGAAAAAAAGGATGGTAATACAACTAATAATAATAATAAAAGTAATAACAATAATAATGAAAAAAAACAGGAAAAAAAACTGAATTGGCCTTACAATTGTTTCATGTTTGTAATCTTTTCTACAGAATAAAATGTCTGAGTAAGGGCTTGCCCAAGACCCATGATTCCACAGTCTTTGCTAGAATTGTAGCAAATCCTGTAGCTGAAATAACCGGAAAAAAAATCAGTGCCATTCAAACCGAATGCTGTGCATAATTGATCGAAATTTGCAGATACCTTCTCAAAATATAAGTCCCTGAGACAGCACATGCCTTGTTGCTCCATTGTTTTAAACCATCCATTTATCATAGCTGGTGTGAAAGGGTAATCATTGCAGATGGGTGTAACCTTTGGCAGTGAAAACCACGAAGGTATCGCCTGATTTGAGACTATATTTTTAATGTTTGTACGACCACTGTATTAGTGGTAAACTTGGAATAATGGACCGATACACTACCACATGCCAATGCTGTGAGCGATGTAGATCAAGAATCAGCCTCCAATTGAACCCAGCCACAGTCTGTTTGCGATGCGGTGGACCAAAGTGTTGTTTTATGTGTATTCGCGGCCCAACGGTAACCACGGAAAGTAGGAAGACCAAGCCCGCCCACTGACTTGTTTCGTTGCAATAAAGTTTTGCTTGCTCTGACCCGAGTCGCCAGAGAGAGCAAGGAATTCTATCTTTGTAGGTCTGATTTTACTGCAGATGTTAAGAGTTACCCCCCAAAAAAATAATGTAGGCTAGGTACGGAACGTGTAGTGACTACAACCTGTATCACATGCTATCAAGCGCAATCTTGAAAGGTATTAGATTATGTGACATCTCCCTGGCCACCTGATTAACTGGGAGGAATTCACTTTTAGAAATGTATAGCTAGTATCCAGAAATGTCACCAAATGATACTAATAAATTGAGAATATTTGGGATGCTAGTGAGGGGATCACAAATACAATATTCATAAAATAGTAGTCTTCGGTCAAGATTTTTGTTGTTTGAATTCGAAAAAGGGGTCGTTTTTTTTAAGGAAAGAAAATTGATACTCGTAAAGCGTTCGCGTTAATAGTTAAGGCCTGGTCACACAGCCTTTCACGGGCGTATCGAGGCTGAATCACGGCCAGAAATTTCTGCCCGTGAAGCAGACGCGGTGGAAAATGTGCAAAATTGGCTAAACCCGCTGTTTACCCGCTGTTTACCCGTGGTATGCCCGCGAAACCGACGCCGGCGACTGTTCCGCGTCCTTATCGCGGGTAACCGCGGCTGCATCGCGTTTGACCGTGCTTACACGCGGTACACACGCTAATGCACGTGATAACACCGCGATACAGGCTCAGAACAAACGTGCTATGACCGTGCTCCACCTGCGATTACCCGCTAAAATTTCGCGTTTTACCCGCGTGTAACCACGTCTTGGCCGCGGCCGTAGCACGTCCTAGCACGTTCGTACCGCGTCTTTACACGGCTGTATCTCGTCTGTATCGCGATCTCAAAGCGTCCAACAGCGTCTGCTTCACGGGCAGAAATTTCTGGCCGTGATTCAGCCTCGATACGCCCGTGAAAGGCTGTGTGACCGGGCCTTTACGCAGCTACTGACACTATTGCCCATTGCCCTCACCTTTGCCCACTCGGTTGGTGCTAGCTGGTGCTTGTGGCCTGATTGGCTCCCCTCCTATTTAAACTCAGTGCTCTCATTCACTCCTGGTCTGTCCGACAACAAACCTCTGCACTTGCAAGGCATGCATTTTGACTCTGTCCGGTATCCTGCTCGTGTATCCAGTATCCGGTGTCGGTCCCGTCGGTCCCTTACTGTCTGGTATCTTGCTGGTGGATCCAGTAACCGGTATCGATCCCATCTGTCCTGTCCGGTATCTTGCTCGTGCATCCTGTATCCGTTATCGATCCCGTCAGTCCCGTCCTGCCTGGTATCCTGCTCGTGTATCCAGTATCCGGCGTCTGTCCCGTCCTTCCCGGTATATTGCTTGTGCATCCTGTATCTGGTATTGATCCCGTCTGTCCCGTCCTGTCCGGTATCTGGTCTTGTATCCTATATTTGGTATCGATCCCGTCTGTCCTGTTCGGTTTCGATCTCGTCTGCCCCTGGCTTCCTGTTTTCCCGCACCTGACTTCTCTGTCTCACTTCTTCTGCCCAGCGATCGCCGAATCGCTGGCGTTTATGTTCCAGCGCATGACTGCCCCGTTTTCGTAAAATAAAGCTTGGTGTGAAAACGTTACGTGTTTGGGTCCAGCATCTGTTCGGGTTCTGACAGCTACGTCGGATTAAAAATATTCAGATCATTCAATATTCTTCATTTGTTTCCGCTGAAATAAAAAAACACTTGACACAAAATTTGCTAAATTGCAATAATTTAAACCTGTCCTGAGGACAATTATCATGCAAACTTATGATTTTTCTGACTAAATAAGAATTTTGCTAAATTATCGTATCAATTTTTATTTTTTTTAATTAAAGATAAAATTCATAACTGTTTTGGTTATTAACATAAAAAGTACGTTATAAAAATCAAATCTAAATTTTATGTTTTTTTATTATACTGAAATACAAAAATGACCGTAATTGTCTACCATTTTTCTGCTACAAGTACCCCAAAAACAAAATAAATGTGTTTTTTCCTTTTCCTTTTTATTGTTTTTGCCTAGCGTTTTCGCCCAACCTTTTTCACCTTTTTCTTTTTTTTTCCCTGTTTCTTTGTCTTTTTTCCCTTTCCTTTTTTACATCTTTTTCATTCTCTTTCCCCTTTTGTTCCTTTTGTTTCCGTTTTTCCTTTTTTTCTTTCTTTGCAAAAGGCTGAGCAACAAAAATGAACATTTTGTGGCTTGGTCACTTTAAGTCTCTGTAGTTTGTCTTCTTTCTTTTAAGCACTTTCCGAATGCATGGCACATTGGTAAGATCGTTATTCTGTCATGATTGCCCTATTTGGAACACCTGTGGCAGCTTGATTGGCGCCAACAGCCTGGACAAGCTGATTGGTTGGCCACACCCTTCTTCTGTCTTCTGTTCAAACTTTGTCAGATCGTCTGCGAGCTCTTGTGTTTTCACTCAGTGAGCGTTTTCGTCCGACTCCATCCCTGTTAAACCTGTTTTCTGCCTGATCCCCGTTTTCGACCCATTTCTGAACCTGACTACGCCTGTTCTGCCTGCCGCCTGCCTACGACCACTATTTCGAACTCGACATCGCCTCTGATCTCCCGCCCTGGTCAAACGACGTGCCATTCCCGCCTGTCTTCTTCCGACACGGAAGTGTCATCCCTGCCTTGCTCAATTCCGCCAGTCCTCGGATCAAGCAATCAAGCAAGCCTAAAATCTCACTCTCTTTCAATAAAATCTGAGAAACGCATGCAATTGAGTCCTGTGTCCGTTCTGGTCTGTGACATATTCTCACATTAATTCTCGATATTTTTCATCTTATTTTGTGTTGCATAAAAAAACAGATATTTAAAAACACTGGAATTTTTTTAATTAGGAGTTTTCTTGCGGAAAATCCAATTCAGCCCGACTTCACCCAGACCTTAGCTCCGGTGGTGTCGTCTGGCGCCAGCCGCCGCTGGCCTCCTGATTGGTTTCCCCTCCAACTTAAACTCCGTCCCGTCACTCGCATGTGGTCAGTCCGTCAGCAAACCTCTGTTTTTACAAGGCAAGCATTTTGACTCCGACTCCCGTCGGTCCAGCTTTTTAACCCGTTTTCCACCCATCCGTTCCTGATTTCCCCGCTTGTCTCCGACTACGACCCATTTTTTGACCCCGACCACGTTTTTGATTTCCCGTCCAGGCTATCGTCTCGTTTTTTGACCCCAACCACGTTTTGCTCTCCTGTCCCAGCTATCAACCTGTTTTTCCGTCTTCTACACTACGATCTCCCGCTCCGGAAAATCCACTTCATCCTTGGGAACACGTTCTGATTCTGTGAGCGGCTTGCTTCCCGCGTCCAGCGAGCACCCAATCGCGGGCGCTGACCTTCCTCTATATCTCAATAAACTTGTGGTTAACGTTACTCATCTGGATCCTAATTCCGTTCTGGTCGTGGCAGGTGGCCCTCAAGTCCATAGCGTTAGAGACCCCTGCTCTAGTGTAAACATGTAGTAAAGAGAAAAATAAGATAAAAGACCATCAGAATAAATACACAGTAATCCTTGATAAAGATCATTAAAAGTACCGTATTTTTGAAAAGATAATTTGTGTTATTACAATTGGACTTTTTTCACTGCAAACCTAAATTGTTTTTTGTCTTCCTGGATGAAACCCAGTTCTGCACGCTTTGTGGTTTCTGTTGTTTTATTTTTGTCCGCTTTGTCAGAAGCATCCAGTCCCCATGAATATATTCCATTTGATAATTTCCTCTGGGCTGCCAGAACAGAGCCCACCCCCATTCTTTTTTTCCCTCTATTCTCTGGGATGTCTTTTCGCACGCTGGGAGTACTTTTCATAAGCGACTCGTTTTGTTGACGGAGGGCGAACAACCAAGGCCGTTTGTGCTCTCAAACTTCCATTTTTATAAGTAGATTTTTTGTGAAAGTAGGACAACCCCCACTTTGCCTCCATTGTGGTTGTCAGGCAGCTCTTTGAACGACAAAAGGATTGAAAAACATTTATGAAAAATCTCTTTTTATAGAAAATACTTTATTGGTTTCTTTTCAGAACTTCTTTTTTCTCCGCCTGACCGAACTGCGCTCGGTGATATCAAGCGAGTATGGCATACATGAATTATAAGCGTCTTGTTTTGCACACATGATGAGTAAAATTCGTGTAAGAGCTGCCAAGTGGGTCATTGGAAATCCCCATGTGGGCTTGAGGAAAATCGTAGCACATGTCTTACAACATATAGTGTGCACGGGGAAATCCTGGCAGGAAATATTTCATATTGCCGCGCAATATTACCACCAAATCTCACGTTACTAATATTAATTGCCTCATCCCATAAATGGAAAACTACCTGCAAAAATTTGCAGATTGCATTCTCCATCCCAATGTCCACACAATTTATTTTTCCATGTAGAGAAAATGTCATAAAACATCATGTCACACCTTGAAAACTGAAAAACAAAAGAAAATTAAAAAAAATAGTTTTTCTTTTTCTATTTCCAAGTAAACAGATAAACAGCTTTGTCTGGGAAAAACAAAGACAGAAATGGTGTCATTATTAACTACCTTAACTGAGATAAAGACACTAAAAAGCACTTGCTAATATTTTAATGATGAGGCGTCTTCGCACTGCTTTAAAACATGTAAATGTTTCTATTAAACTGGCGTTTTCACAAAAAAAGTTCAAAGTGATGCTCTTTAACACTGTCAAATTTAAACGTTGATTGAAGTAAAGTTGATATTTACTAATTTATATCAAATACAGACATTCTTTTTTCGTGGTAAGGGGCCGGTCACACAGCCGTTTGCGGCTGAATCACGGGTAAAATTTTGGGTTTTTTTTTTGCCCGTAGTTGCCCGCGATGGAAAATGCGCAAAATTGGCCAACCCGCTGTTCGTCGGTGGTATGCCCGCAAAACAGACGCCGGCGACTGTTCCGCTTCCTCATCGCGTCATTTCCGCGTCATTTTCTCGTGTGGACCATGGGTATAAAAGCTCCCAAGCCCAAATCCGACTCCTACGCAACAAGTAGCCAGGACAGGAGAGCAAAAAACGTGTTAAAGATCAGAAAAAGAGTCGAAGCGGGGAAACAGTAGTGACAGGGATCCAATCAGAGTCCGAGGCAGTTGGCGCCAAAGTAGCGGGCACAGGTGCCTTGCAACAACCAATTGGTGTAAAAATAGAAGAAATATCCTCAGGAATTTGAGATCACCTCAGAACTGCAACTTCTGGTTTGTTAGACTACAACTTTTGGGACTAAAAGCGAATAAACAGGCAAAGATAATGTGAAAACAGTCTCATATTTACATGGAGTGATGGAGACAGGCAAAAAAGGATTCAAAGTTGTGCATAAATAGCATTAAAAAATACATTTGTGTTCAAATAGTTAGATTCCTTGTGTTGTATTGGTGTTACTGGTGGAATGGTTAATGGCTAAGTTGCGGTGTCACCCTGGGTCACTGGGCGTTTCGGCCACAATACTGGACGCCCTCACCAGGGGTGGCCAGCCACAGTGTGATGAGCCCCGAGCTTGCGTCAGTCCTAATCGTTCATGACAGTTACTTCGATAAGCAGCACACATCTCATGGGACTATGCATGGCAGGGACGTCCTTTTCCCTGAGTCAAGCCAAACTTGAACAAGATATTCTCAGGAATTTGATCTCACCTAAGAACCACAACTTTTTGGTTTATTTACTACAACTTTTGGGGCTATCGAATAGTGAATAAACAGACAAACATAAAAACATTCTAATACTGTACATACACAAAATGACAGTTACGGGGAAAAAATGATTTCAAGAGTTGCTTAAACAGCATCAAACAATCCATTGGTGTAAAAATAGATCAAATGTTTTGATGATCTTCCGTACGGCTCCCACCCCCCAAGCATTTGCATAACACGACTATTTAATTCCGAGTTGGCTTTAATGGAGCGCGTTTTCCGAGGCCATCCATCACCTTAGACGGCGTTGCTCATCGCTTTCAAGGCGTGAAAGACGATGGAGAGTTTGTAAGGTCTTCCTAGATTAGCAGCGAGAAGAAGTGATGGCATGACAAAGGAGCGTCGACTCGTCGTTTTGCGCGACAAGGTCACTGTGGAGGAAAACACGGCAGACATATTTTTCGTGTCCTTCATGTTTAAAGAAGAAAGTATTCTGTCAGGGGTAAGGAAAAAGAATCTCAAAATTCATCAAATAGCAGTGTAGGGACCAAGGCGTTACAAAGGATTGCTTTTTCCGGTAACTGGTACTGTAACGGGTTATTAATAAATTTTCCAGAACTGTCATGAACCAGAACAGGATCAGGACCCAAATGCGTGACGTTCTCTTATTTTATGGGAAATGGGGAGTCATGCACGTTAGGTAGCAGTCTGGCGTGAAAAAACAGGAAGCCAGAGACCGACGAGATAGATTGCAATTGCCCGAGTTGATATCGGACAGATGGGGTCGATACCGGACAGAACGGGACAGACAGGATAGAAAATGAATCAGGATATCGTAAATATACAGGAGAAACTAGACGGGAACGAAAACTAGAGAAAATAATAAACAGGACAAAAATAGACGGAAACAATGGAAACCGAAATTAAACAGGACAAAATAAACGGGAACAATACCGGACATGAATTGCCAACAGGAACAGGACCGATTCGAAACCCACGTCCTCCGGGGCAGAGGTTCGTTGACGGGCTGACAAAGTAAGAGAGAGCGCACAGAGCTTAAAAAGACAGAAAGCCAATCTGTTTATAAACCGCAGCTGGCACCACACGGACGGGGCCAATTGGGCGCCATGGCAACCATGACAGGAACTTAGCTGTTGTTACTACATAGGGTTCAGAGGTGGGTAGAAGAGCCACAAATTTTGCTCAAGTAAAAGTACTCTTACTTCAGAATAACAGGACTCAAGTAAGGGGAAAAAAATAGTCACCCAACATTTGTTGGCCTGAAGAGGGATGGGCGCCAACAGGCTGTATTTGCCCAAGACACACCACAGGAAATGGAGCCCCTACAACTTTAGTGGTTAAGGGAAAAAGTAAAAAGTACATAGTTAAAAACACTACTTAAGTACTGAGTAACTAAAAAAACTATTTGTTATTTTTTAAAAAACAACCATTTAATCAGAAAATTCAATCATCAGTCCTTCCTATAAACAGTACATTACAAGTCTGTGTAATTGTAAGTCTATGTTCGCAGACAATTTGTTTCGGTGTACCCTGTGTGGATAATTAAAATCCATACATGTGAGGGTACAGCTATATACACTGCACATATAGTACAGAATATTTAAAAAAAGTTCCTAACCCTGCTCACAAGGGCCACCTGGTGGATGTTTGGGTCACTTGTAAATGGTAAATGGTCTGCATTTATATATCCCTTTTTAAAGTCACTGAAGACCTCCCAATTTGCTTTACAATGTGCTTCACATGTACCCTTTCACGCACACACTCACACACCTATAGCGATGACAGCCATGCTAGGTGCCTAACTGCTTATCAGTGGCATTAGGGGTTCGGTGTCTTTACCAAAAACACTTTGACAACTCAGAGGAGCCAAGAATCAAACCTGTGACCTCTCAGTCCCAAGAAAAACTGTCATAAAATGTCTTGAAACATTTGTTGGGATCAAACGGCCGACAAGGGGTTTCGAATTTTTTTTTGGCCGCTGCTCATGATGTGCAATAGCAGGGACAGCAGATGTGTGTTGGTGTAGGAGTTTCTTTTGTGTCCGTGTTTCATATTCATTTGATATTTTTTGTGCCATCATGTCGAATGTCAAATGTCGAATGTCAAAAATATGTGAAGGTTAATTTGAGAAGAAAGGAGTTCTCAGACCAAAAAATGTGCCTTAGCAGAGACAGACAGACTAGTAACGGCGTCAATGTAGCTTAATGTGGCGGAGTAAGAGTACAGTTTCCTTTTCACAAATCTACTCAAGCAAAAAGTATAGTGATTTGAACATACTCTTAGAAGTACAAAATGTCCAAAAATGTACTCAAGTAAATGTAACGGAGTTAATGTAACCCGTCACCACCCACATCTGATGGGTGTTACACAAGCAAGCACTGGGGGAATGGTTTGAGGCCCCCACCTTAATATGAATGTTGAAGGGACTTGTGTAATATATTCCCACTGAATGTTGCTGTATTCTGTCATGCCACCAAAAACGAATGCTAAAAACACACCTGAAGAAGACAAAATACGGAGACTCAAAGTGACCACAACACACCTTATTACTTTCAAAAATTAATAATAATAAAATGAGATAAAAGATATATTAAAAAGAAAAGAAAAGAAGGACACAAAAAAGAAAATATAAAAATTAAAAAAAAGAAATACTGTAAAAAAAAGCAAAATGACAAAAATAAAAAACAGCAAAAAGTAAGTAAAAAAGAGGGAAAATTGCATTTTTTTCCACGTCTTTAATTTCCTTTTTCTTTCCTTTTTTCTCTTTTACTGAATTGTTCTTTGTGGCTTTCGTTCCCTATTTTTCTTTTTATTCACATTGTTTGCCTCCTTTTTTTATTTCTTCAACCTTATTTCTTATTCCTTTTTAAAAAAAAAACAATTTCCTTTTGTCTTTCTTTGAGAAAGGCTGGGTAAAAAAGGTAAAAAAGGGTGCTTTTTGCTGACTTTCGATCTCCGTAGTCTGTAGTCTTCCTTGAACTCATTTTTGTTGCAGATTCAGATTCAGATTCAGAATATTCATTGAAATTGTCAAAGAACAAATGAACTTGGTTTGGAGCATGGAGTCATCCATTTACAGTAAAATGAAAATGCAAAGATTCACATAATAAATATCCAGATTGAATATAGATTCAACTAATAACTAACTAATACCCATAAATAACCCAATATGAACATCAAAAGTTAAAGTGAAGACATGGTACCATAAAAACTGGATGGCAGCATAATTAAATCAGTTAATGTCAATGTGCAATTGGGTCCAACAGTCATCATGTCATGATTGCTGATTCAGGGCACCTGTGACTGCCCAATTGGCGCCAACAGCACAGAGAGCTGATTGGTTCAGAGACTCCTTTTAAACCCCCGGCTTTCAAGAGGAAGCCGTCAGATCGTTGCGAACCGATGCTCCCAGCTCGGCAAGCTCATACCTTCAGACATTTTCCTGCTCTGTTTTCTCCGACAGGACAGAACGATCTAACCAGAAATGGATCCAGCAAACGTTTCTTAGATCGGAGATCGAAGCAACTCGGAGTCCCTCCGCCTTGCAGCGCTTACAATGGACCGAGGGCGCTGTCCAACAAGTCACGAGTGACGTCGCCTCCCTTCTACAACAAGTAATATGGCAACAGCATCTCCTAGAGCAACAACAGCAGCAGGTAGCAAGAATGTCGGATCAGCTGTCAAGACAACTGACATTATCGTCTCCGTCTCCAGGAAATCCGTCCCCGGCCTGTCCTGATGGGCGACTGTTCGTTCCGGAGAAACGACTACCGCCTTTCCTGCCACCCGGGGGCAGCCCGCACCGGTAGCTTCTTGGCCCGACGCTTCTGGTGGCCTTCCTTGGCAAGGGATGCTCAGTACTACGTAAGGGCCTGCCAGACCTGTGCCTGGAACAAGCCGTCAAACCGACCCCCTGCTCGCCTACTGCAACCCTTGCCAGTTCCCAGTCGTCCATGGTCCCACGTATCTATGGACTTGGGAACCTGTCATGGGATCAAATCCAGCTCCAGACTTCCTGTGCGGAGTTTGTATGTTCTCCCCGTGCTTGCGTGGGTTTCCTCCGGGCACTCCGGTTTCCTCCCACATTCCAAAAACATGCATGTCAGGTGAATTGGCCGGTCCAAATTGTCCCTAGGTGTGATTGAGCGAGTGAGTTGTCTGTCCCCGTGTGCCCTGCGATTGGCCGGCAACCAGTTCAGGGTGTCCCCTGCCCACTGCCCGATGATTGCTGGGATGGGCTCCAGCACCCCCGCGACCCTACTGAGGATAAGCGGTGTAGCTAATGAGATGAGATGAGATGTGGGCAAGGAAAAACTCAAAGAGCTTAGGAAAATAAGAAATCTTCAGAAGGGGCCTCGCAAATGGTAATCCCCTTTCAAAGAAGACCAGGGTGCAATAGATTTAACATTGGGTAACAATACATCAAACATAGTGAACATCAACAAAAATACATAGCTCATCTCATCTCATCTCATTAGCCGTACCGCTTATCCTCATTAGGGTCGCGGGGGGGCTGGAGCCCATCCCAGCCATCTCCGGGTGGGCAGGGGACACCCTGAACTGGTTGCCAGCCAATCGCAGGGCACACAGGGACAGACAACTCATTCGCTCATTCACACCTATGGACAATTTGGACCGGCCAATTCACCTGAAATGCATGTTTTTGGAATGTGGGAGGAAACCGGAGTGCCCGGAGGAAACCCACGCAAGCACGGGGAGAACATACAAACTCCGCACAGGAAGTCTGGAGCTGGATTTGAACCCACGTCAGGTTCCCATGACATGAACTGTGCCGCACAAGCAACAAAACCTCGAGCCTGTAAAATTGTCCAAAATGTCCATGACAGCAATGACGCAGCTACCTATCTCTGCCAGCTGGTTGATGCAGACATTGAGATGCTTCAGGGCCAGACGCTGGTCCCCTGACTCATCTCAAACCGTCCTTCTCCATCATATCACCACCAGCCAGGCAGTCGGAAAGGACAGAAAAGAAAGGTATGAGGTGGGCATCAATCATAAGCTATTGAATAGAAGTTAGTCTTAAGACTAGACAGACCCAGGTGAGGGTAGGCCTGGGCCCTGTATGCCTCTGCGATATTAGTATATGGCTGGTCTAAAGCTCTAACTCCAGTTTTTGTAGAAAACCTTACTTAGCCCGACCTCACCCAACTAAATTGCCTTTGAGATTGCTGCTTGTAAGACTCTTCTAAACATACTTTTTTTTTTTTTTTTTTGGTCCAGTATGACATTTTGAGATGCTAACCCTTAGATTAGGTGTTAGGGGTAGAGGTATTTTTTTAATCTTCTTATCTGTTTTGGGAGGAAAATATTAAAAAAATCCCCTACCACCCTTCAACAAAACCAACACCCAAGTAAACTATATTTTTCTGTTTGTTTTTTTCATGTCCCAAACACGTTTTTCATTTACTTTTAAATTCCTAATGAGACCAAGAATATCACTTTCCCAAGGTAGAAACGAGATAAAATGTGAACAAGATATTTATAGTTTGTCGCTTTAATTGTTCACCGCCACCAAGTGCGTCCCAAAAGACCCTCTCTTCATCAAAGACACTCGATGTAAAAGTGCTAATTGAGTGCGGAGTGACAACGACGGTGTGAGCTCATCTAAGACCCCCAGGCAATGTGGGATAAAGCCTCGCCCGCTTTGTCAGTAGAAAACTCACCCGAGAGTTGGTTTGCCTCCCACGGACCCCGTTTCGATGGATTTCATCACCATGGTGACCATTTCCCGACAGGAAGCCATCCTAGCTAACCTTACGTTTTTTTGGGTTTTTTAAATGGCGCAACGTGAGGCCCAATCAGGATCGGCCCCGCCCTGCAGATAATCCTCGAATCCATGCGGCGACCTTTAACTCATCCGGGCGCCTTTTGAAAGTCAAATTTTCCAAATGGAAGCGACTGCTAATGACCCGGGAGACACTATCAAAACCAAAGGAAATGTCAAGATGAATTTAGAACACTTTGTCTCTCTATCTATCTATCTATCTATCTATCTATCTATCTATCTATCTATCTATCTATCTATCTATCTATCTATCTATCTATCTATCTATTTTTTATGCTCTGTCAGCTTTCTTTTGAATTCTCTTATCTTTTTCCTCTCTCTCTTCCCCCCTTTCTTCATTTCACATTTTGTCTCTCTGTCTTCCTAATTCTCTCTTTCTCTCTCACTCTCTCTCCCCCTCTTTCTCTCACTCTCTCTCCAGCTCTCTCTTTTTCTCTCTCTCCCTCTCTCTCTCTTAGCTCTCTGTTTTT
The DNA here is from genome assembly GCF_059441175.1 of Urocampus carinirostris. Taxonomy (NCBI): domain Eukaryota; kingdom Metazoa; phylum Chordata; class Actinopteri; order Syngnathiformes; family Syngnathidae; genus Urocampus; species Urocampus carinirostris. The sequence continues at coordinate 6,787,088 of NC_142366.1, forward strand.
TCTTCTTTCTCCCTCTTGTGCTTTTTGTCTTCACATCTCTTTGTCACTCTCTCGATTCACTATTGCTCAGCTCTCTCCATATGTCTTCTGTGTCTTTTTCTCTCTCTTTTCACCTTTCTTTTAGGGTTAATAATTGTGTCATCTGGTGTCATCAGCTACTAAAGACGCAGAAGCTCAACATTCCAAGATAAGTCACTCGAAAAAAAGTCTCCTTTGATAAGAAGATAAAAGACAGAGATGCTATCAAGGGCGAGGGGGAGGAGGGTATGGGGTGGTCTCCACAAGCAGATTATCCCCAGCTGGCATTATTATGCACAAATGTGCCGGAAGAAGCAAATTAACATTCAGAAGCCGTAAAGCGAAAGGTTAGGAAATCCACATCATCTCCGTCGTGGAGAAGCTTTGCAGGAAAAGCCCCCACCCTGCTTTCATTGCACCTTTTGACATTTCAAACTTTTACCAAAGGATCAAATTGTCTTTGATTTTATTTTCCAATCGAAAGGAAGCCTTTAAAGTGGCTTATTATATCGCAATGCACATGTGGGGAGCTATAAATAATCTAAACAGTCAAAATTTCGGAACAAAATAGTTTTTATTCAGTAATTTAGGATCAGGTATCAGTATTGTCACACGCCACGGCCCGAAAATGCCGAGGTCCGGCTCATCGTGAAAGAGCACCGAAAAACAACGGTGACCAGATGATTAAGGTGCTGTAGCTGAGTCAGATCAGGAGGCTTCTCCTGCAACTGATCACCATGGAAACCAGTATGATGTTTTTCACGTGGCGGAGAAAACCACCACCCGCTGGGCTGTACTTGCCCAAGACACACCACAGGAAGTGGTGCCCCTAAAATCTAGGTGGTTAAGGGATCTGTGAACCGTGAACCGTTTCTAATGTATGAAGAGGTACTGCCATCTACCTCCTTCCTGTTCAAACTATGGTGCGTGCTGGACTGACCAGGTGGTTGAAGTATTCTCTCAGGTCCAAAACCAGGCCTTCTCCTCCTTGTAACCCAGGCTGATGAAGTGCAATGACAAATGAAAAATATTCCGACCGAAAATGCCCACATCCGAGAGGCATCTTAGCAGCCCCAGCCACTTTCTAATGAATACATTTGCCGGCCAGTCCAGTTTGATTGCCGGTTAGGAAGGGACATCGCTCCACTTCAGTGGCCACATTACTTGATGGTATGAGTATGTGCTGATAGCACCTTACTGTGTATTTGCCTGGGAGCTGGATCCAAATGATCCTGGACAGGCCTTTTGCCAGTTACTTTCTCAAACCCTTTCCTCTGTTTGCTGGGGAACATACTAGTGGGATGGCTTTTACCAGGTCACCGACTTGCTCCCTTATGTGCTTCTCAAGCTCTCCCAGTGAGATCTCCAGTTTTCCACTCTTCTTATCCACCAGCAGTCGTTTTGCATGTTGAAGGGGATCTTGAAGAAGTTGCTTCACTCCTTGTGCTTCCTCTTTCTGCATTGACAAATCCGCTTTGCCCACCTACGGTTGGAGAGGCTTGACCTCACTTTCCCGACAGTGACTTCAAGCCCCCCTTCTCTTCCTTGCTTGCTTTCCTCCACTGCTTTCTGAGTTGGCACTGTCTCCACACAAAATCCTCAATCTTTCTTTCCCTCTCCCTTTCTCTTGGAGGCTGCTCTTTGCCTCTTTACCACCACTCCTGCACTCTTTGTACAGTATGTCCCTCCTAACGTGTTTAGCTAAGGGCTCCGCATGGCCGTGGAGAGAATGAACCAAAAGTATGGGGATGTCAATATCCAGCCTATGCCAGACACCTGACTCATTTGATTTGGCCACTCGATCGCCTGCCCACCCCAAGGTTCTTTTTTCTCCTTCTCCACCTCTATTCTCTCCTCCCGAGGAACAGTTAGCTCCAGCAGGCGGACCGCCTTGGTGGCTACCAACCACAGCATCATGTCTGGCTGCAATAATGTTTCATTGATCTCCTTAGGAAACTGCAACTGCCTCTTGAGGTTGACTCTAATCTTCCACTTTCAGCCAAGGGAGAGGAGCCTTCTCATGTTTAATGGACGATAGGCAGTGATGTTTTTGCCAGCCCTTGCAAACTGGTGGTGTATCTTGATGGGGTATCTGGTTGGCTGTTGTTTTCCTGTCGACACGCTGCAAACACCTCTGTCAGTTTTTTCAGCACAGCTTCATTCCGACATCTGTAGCGGCCTTCGGACAGTTGAGGCACCCCAAGATGATGTGCTGAAGGCTAGCATTAATGATATTACACAGAGGGAAGATTTCATGAGTGCCAAACCACAGGTGGAGATTTTGGGGACAACAACAATAAAGTACAAAAGTCCAATTTAAAAAACATAACGAAAAAACATATTAAAAAGGTCAAATTGTACTCTCTACAAAATATTTTTTTTATTTCACTGTCTGAGTATTATTGTTTCATTTTTTGATACATTTTCAAGAAGAAGGATGCCTCTCGTCTCAATAAACTGGCTAGGAAAGCGAGCTCTGTTGTGGGCAAAGAGCTGGACAGCCTAACAACAGTAGCTGGGAGACGGGCACTGGAAAAGCTGCGGTCAATCATGGACAATCCATCGCATCCACTACACAGCATTATCTCCAGACAGAAGAGCAGTTTCAGCGACAGACTGCTGTCACTGTCTTGTACTACGGACAGACTGAAGAGATCTTTTCTTCCTCATGCCATGAGGCTCTTTAACTCTACCCGGCAGAGTAAAAGCCCACAGTAAACCACACCACCTACATTGCATATTACCGAATCTCTTTGCAATATGTATTCTGTGTAGCACTATTTAGTTATTCTATATAACACGCTACAGTGGGCATTTGCACGTCACACTGGTATTTGTATATTGTATTATTTTTGCTTTATTATTGTATTGTTCTCAGCTCAGGGATGCTGCTGGAAATGTGAATTTCCCTTCGGGGATGAATAAAGTATCTATCTATCTATCTATCTATCTATCTATCTATCTATCTATCTATCTATCTATCTATCTATCTATCTATCTATCTATCTATCTATCTATCTATCTATCTATCTATCTATCTATCTATCTATCTATCTATCTATCTATCTAAATGGCACTGTTGTGAAATGCGAGCAAAAATCAGTGCCACAGCAAGCAGAATGACAGCAGACAAACATGGCGCTGACCTTTGGTTTGGATTCCACAATGTGAAAGAAATACACATTTCTCCACCTTTTATTTTTTGATAAAAATAACATTGGTATGATAGTTAATATAATTTTGTCTAGTAATAAAATCATTTTTTTAATTTTTAACAGAGTGAAAGTTATTTGTGCCACTAGGAGGCCCTAAATATCACACACCTTTAAAAAAAGATTAATTAAAATAAAACGATCAAACGATCAGGCCATGAATGCACTAAGGGTCAAAGTGGACTTATAAGGAAGCCGAGGTGAGTGGGCGTGGCCTAGCTCGTCAGATCGCGCCTGAGCGGCCACATCATAGCGAGGACGTTGCTTGATGTTGCAAGGTTGGCGGGACGTGACCCGGCACAAAGGCCACGCCCACTTGCACACAATGTGCATGATATTGACATTGGCAGAAAGTCGGTAAGTTAAAAAGTAAAATAAATGAATTGAATATTTTTATTAGGATTAAGGTCTTAATTATTTTGCTGGTGTCCTAATATCTTAAATATGTTTTAACTATTTTGATTTATAAATAGATAGAATAAATAAATAAATAAACAAACCAATAAATGATGTCAATTACCCTCCCGGTGTCTCCACAATGTGTGCGCATGCGCTATTGCTCCACTCTCTTGGTGACAGGAGATCGCGCAGCATCTGCGCTCATTCGTTGCTTGCCGGCTCAATCTTCAACATTCACCTAAAAAACAAAAAAGTAAATTAAATATATTTGATATTCAATAAATCATATTTCTGGATCATTTACTAGCCTTATAGGCTCGTTTTGGACAAGTTTTCAGCATGAATCAAACCGCTGGGGCGACCAACGCGTACCGGAGATGCTCCAAGGCAGGAAAGGTCGGAACTTTTCTTCATTATTTTATTTTATTATATTTTTATCCTTGTTTATTTTAAATTTACTTCTGAAGAAAACAAAACGGGAAACTGTGAATCTGTGCGCGTGCTTGTCACCTGTCACATGCACTGATATTGCTCTCTCTTTTGCTCTCTTTTGCTCTATTTCTCTCTCTCTCTCCCTATTGCTCTATTTCTCTCTCTTTCTCTATTGCTCTATTTCTCTTTCTTTATCCCTCTTTCTATTTCTCTTATCTTACCCTCCTTCTCTCTCTTTCCCTCTCTTTCTATCGTTCTCTCTTTCTCTGTCTCTCTCTCTCTCTCTATCGCTCTATTTATCTCTTTTGCTCTATTTATCTCTCTTTCTCTTACCACCCCTCTCTCCATCTAACTATTACTCTCTCTCTCTCTTTATATTGCTCCATTCCTCTCTTTCTATATAGCTCTATTGCTCTCTCTCTCTCTCTTTCTCTCTCTCTCTTTCTTTTTTATTTCTCTCACTTTGTCTCTCTTTTGCTCTATTTCTCTCTCTCTCTCCCTATTGCTCTATTGCTCTCTCTTTCTCTATTGCTCTATTCCTCTTCCTTTATCCCTCCCTTTATTTCTATTCTCTTTCCCTCCTTCTCTCTCTTTCTCTCTTTCTCTTTTTCTCTTTCTCACTCTCTCTCTATCACTCTATTTCTCTCTTTTGCTCTATTTATCTCTCTCTCTCTCTCTTCCCCCCTCTCTCCCTCTATCTATTGCTCTCTCTCTCTCTTTCTCTTTCTATTGCTCTACTGCGCTCTCTCCCTCTCTCGCTCTATTACTCGCCCCCCCTTCTCTCTCTCTTTCTCGCTCGCTCTATTGCTCTCTTTCTCTCTCCCCCCTCTCTCTCTCTCTCTCTCTCTCTCTCTCTCTCTTTCTGTGTCTCTCTTGCTTTATTTCTCTTTTTATTTGATTTTAAGGAAGCATTTTTAGGACAAGGAATATGGTAGGAATAAACTTATGGACTCCATCTAGGGTGTGTAATGGAGCATCAAAACAGAGGTTGGGGCCCCTTGTGGAGTGGTAAACAAATTGGAAGTCATGATTTTTCAGGGGGCAGCACTGCAGGGCAGTGGTTAGCACATGTGCGACACAGCCCTGGGGTCATGAAATTGAGTTTTTTTGTTCCCGTTGAGTGCTAAACAAATTCTATATTTTTTCCTTTGTGTTTTCCATTCTTTGATTGCGTGTTACGCCTTTTAGATTGTTACATTGAATTTCAAATGTCCATTTTGTGAGTCTGGTCTAGTGTGTGTATTCCGCCTACACGTCAACCACCCCCCCAGGCGAGCTTGTCAAAGGCGCCCGACTCTTTGATGAGGCGTCCATCCGTCTATTTGAGGACACGTTGACAATTGGCCCATGGGGTTTCGTTCCCGCGTAAAAGGCGTTGCGGTGTGCTGCCGACTGCCTTTGAGTGCGGAAAAGTCCCACCGGGAAAAGCGTGGGTGTCCGAACGATGCCCGCTGGAAAACGTGGGTGTAAAAACATCAGCAACTTTCACATTATTTAGATGTTGAAGTTGCAACAAAGTGTCGCTGTTAAAAGACTGCTAATGTGCTTGTGTATTTGGATGTTTCGGTGGTAAAATGTGGGTGTGCTATCACAACAAAAACCTTCACCCCCAAAAAGGGTTAGTGTATTATCAACTATTTTTTATCTACCGGTATATATTAGTGGTGTAGGGTGTAACACCAGTGAGGGTTTTAAAATGATCAACGGCAAAAACATGGGTAAAACACCCATACAATAATCTCTTTAAAAACACCCACTGTTTAAAAATGTGGCTGTATATCCATCCATCAATCCATCCATCATCTGCACCTCTTATCTTCAGTAGGGTCGCAGGGGTGCTGGAGCCCATCCCAGCTATCTTCGGGCAATGGGCAGGGGACACTCTGAACTGGTTTCCAGCCAGTCGCAGCGCACATAGGGACAGACAATTCGCTCGCTCATTCACACCCAGGGACAATTTGGACCGGCCAATTCACCTGACATGCATGTTTTTAGAATGTAAGAGGAAACCGGAGCGCCCGGACGAAACCCACACAAGCACGAGGAGAACATGGTATCTTGCTCCAGTCTCCAGTATCCTGTATTTATCCCGTCTGTCTCGTCCAAGTCCGGTGTCTTGCTCCAGTATCCAGTATCGATCCCGTCTGTCTCGTCCTGCCCGGTATCTTGCTCCAGTCTCCAGTATCGATCCCGTCTGTCTCGTCCTCTCCGGTATCTTGCTTCAGTCTCCAGTATCCGGTATCGATGCCGTCTGTCTCGTCCTGTCCGGTATCTTGCTCCAGTCTCCAGTACCCGGTATCGCTCCCGTCTGTCTTGTCCTGTCCGGTATCTTGCTCCAGTATCCAGTATCCGGTATCGCACCTGTCTGTCCTGCCCAGTCTGGTACCTTGCTCGTGTATCTGGTATCGATCACGTCTGTCCCTTCCCTTCCCGTATCTTGGTCCAGTATCCGGTATTGATCCCGTCTGTCTTGTCCTGTCCGGTATCCTGCTCGTGTAACCAGTATCCGGTATCAATCTCGTCTGTCCCGTCCTGTCCGGTATCTTGCTGTTGTATCCAGCATCAGGTATCGATCCTGTCCCGTTTCTTGCTCGTGTATCCAGTATCAATCCCGTCTTTCCCGGCCTGTCCGGTGTCTGCTTGTGTATCCTGTATCTGGTATCGATCCCGTCTGTCCTGCCTGGTTTCGATCTCTTCTGCCCAACGATTGCAGAATCGCTGGCGTTTCTGTTCCCGTGCATGACTGCCCCATTCCCATAAAATAAAGCTTGTGTGAAAACGTTACGCATCTGGGTCCACCGTCTTTTCGGGTTCTGACAATAGTGTGTTAATGTTAACAAATTTTCCTTGTAAAAGTGTGGGATTTGGAATGTTAGGGTGGAAATAATGTGGGTGTAAAATTAATTAAAAAAAACACCAACCCAAGAATCTCTCCAAAAGTATGGGTGTACAGTACATAAACTTTACGTTTGATAATGGGAGTTTTTAATAATCTCAAATGATCTTTTATTATTGATCAATTATGTCTGTAAAAGTGAGGATGATGGAACGTTAGGGTGAACAAAATGTGGGTGTGCAATCACAGTGAAACTCTTCACCCGGAAAATGGAGAGTGTATATCATCTACACCCATTCCTGGTGAGGGGTGTGACACAAAAGAGTTGGTTTTAAAAAGTCTGAATGACAGAATTGCGGGTGTAAAAATGAAAAAACACTTTGCCCGAAACACATTAGTGGCAAAACGTTTTGGTATTATAAACAAACTGTGTAAAATTCGGGTTCTTTAAATTATGTTCACGTTCTTCATGAGTGCAATTTAAAGATGGTGATCTAAAAACAATCTTTTAAAAAAATGTTATAATATATGAAGGAAAAATGTAGTGGTACAGGTGACAAAAATTGCCAGATGCCTTGCTGTACAGAACAAAGTGGTAAGACCTAACTTTGCCACTAGGTAGCAGGGCAACACCACTTTTTTTTAACCAATGCATGAGCGACGTTATTTTACGCGTTCCTATGCCGTAATATGTATACTATCTATATAGAATATTCTTATGCATGAAAGAGTGAGCAAGTTAATTAATAGTAATGTGACTCTTAATAAATTAAGTCCTTGCTAAATAATCTACATTGTTATGAAAAAAGGGTTTTATTCCACGTGTCAATAAAGTTAATAATTCAGTGTTTATTTCATTTTTTTTTGGTTGTTATTCCAGGGATTTTATTGGGATTCATCATTATTATAGATTTGTATTAAAGTATCATTCCATTATTATGGGTTTTATTTAGCCTTCTAATCCGAGAGTTATACCAGCCACATTTCGAAAATTATTTGCAGGTTTAATTCAGGTCTTTGTTCAGGTGCAATTGAGCAATCATTGTACATGCTTTTCTTGGTTTTTAAAAAAACATATTTTGAATGAGTTATTCCAGCCATATGTCTGGGAATATTCTGATTTTGTATGTTATTTGTGGTTTTATTCCAGGTATTTATCCAAGTGTGGTTATGGCAATAATTTCAGATGTTAGTTTTGTTGTTGTGTGTTTTATTCCAGGCAGTATTTCTCATGTTATTGATTTCAGGGATTATTTAAAAGAGTATGTTTGTATTTTGTAATGCCCACGTTCTTGGATTTTTCACATTCTAGTCAAAATTCAACACAGTATTGTATTTTTTAATTTTATTTTGCAAATCTTTTTCCTGTGATTATTCCAGGAGTTCCCCCAAATTATTCCAGGGTTTATTACTTGGATTATTTAATTTTTTTTCTGATGCCCTGTCCCTGGATTTTTCACATTTTTGTAGTCCTAATTCAAAACAATATTTTTGGATAATTTGGAGAATATTTCCATATTTTATATCTGGTGTAATTCAAGAAATGATTCCAGATATCATTCCAGGAGTTTTTCTTGAAATATTCCTGGGATTCTACATTTTTGATCCCTGTTCCAAGATATTTCACATTAATAATCATACTTCAAAACAATATTTTTGGTGATTCGAAGAATCTTTCTAAATGCTTTCTAAATGATTCCAGGAGGTTTTCCCAAATTATTCTAGGGATTATTCCTGGGATTATTCCCGGGATTATTCCTGGGATTGCTCCCCATTTTCTGATGCCTTGTTCCTAGATATTTTACATTATTCCACTTATAATTCAAGATAATGTTTTTTAATTGATTTTGGGAACCTCAACAGTTTTTATTTCCTGCATAATGCCTGAAACTATTATAGCTTCCCCCAAATTATTTCAGGGACTATTCCTGGGATTATTCCACATTTTCTGATGCCATGTTCCTAGATATTTCACATTATACCAGTGATGATTCAAGACCATATTTTTTTAGATTGATTTTTTGAATCTTTGGAAGTTTTATACCTTGCATAATCCCCAAAATTATGCTAGTTTTTTTCCCAAATTATTCCAGGGATCATTATTGGGATTATTCCACATTTTCTGATGCCCTGTTCCTATAAATTTCACATTATTATAGTCATAGTTCAAGATCATATATTTTTGATTGATTTGGGGAATTTTATTACCGGCATAATTCCTGAAGGTATTTCAGAAATGATTCCCAGATTAGAATTGAGTGGTGTAGTATCAACTAAAACAGGATTGTTAACTACCATGATGCGGGCGGCTCGTATTGTGTTTGTACGCATACAAAGTATAAAAATCTGTTTTTGTCTGCCCACGCAGTCAGTTTTGAGCTCGAATGAAGAAAAATATTGCAGAATATGCGATCCCCCCCTTTTTTTAAAGCCCTCCCCTGGCCTCCTTGCTCACATTTCTTGTTGTATCGGATATTTGTTAGTGCGCGTTCCCGGGTGGCAAGATAAACAGCCCCATCTGCAATATTTATTGGGCCATAAAACCTATACAGGCGCGAATCAAGTTTTTATAGCTCGGGTGGAATTATTCATCTTTTATTGAGTCTGAAAAGAAAATTCCTAAAGCAGATATCAGCACGACTGCAGATGAGATCAATAAATAAGAAATAAAATAACGGCGCTACTTAATATTTCTTGCATGCTTGGATTACTTTTTTTTTTCTCATTATGCGTGAGAAGTTTTTTTCTTTATTGTTTCAAATGAAGGGCGGCACGGCGGCTGAATGGTTAGCACGTACGCCGCACAGTTCCGAGGTGGTGGGATCAAATCAAGCTACCAGCCTTGCTGTGCGGACTTTGCATGTTCTCCCCATCTCAGTTTGGTTGCGGGGTTGCTGGAGCCCATCCCAGCCATTGTCAGGTAGTGGGCAGGGGACACCCTGAACTGGTTGCCAGCCAGTCGCAGGGCACACAGAGATAGACAACTCACCCGCTCCTTCACACCTAGGGACAATTTGGACTGGCCAATAAACCTGACATGCATGTTTTTTTTGGGGAATGCTGGAGGAAACCGGAGTGCCCGGACGAAAGCCACGCAAGCACAGGGAGAACATGCAAACTCTGCACAAGAAGGTTTGGTTGCTGGATTTGATCCCATAACCTCAGAACTGCGCCGCAGACGCGTTAATCACTCAGCTGCCGTGCTGCCTATGAAATATCATACCAACGTGGAACCCCCATTTAGGTCAGCGCCATATTTGTCTGACATTTTGCCGCCAGGCTGTGCCTTGTTTCACTGGCCCTCGCTCGTACCAGACAAAACAGTGCCATCTAGTGGTCAAATACTACACATTGGGGTTTTAATGTGTTCAGTAAAATCACAATAATAAGTGTAATTTACATTGTTTTTTTTTGTTACGGGTATCTACCACTGATGCCCACTGATAAATGTGTTTTATCGAGCAACAAACATTGCAATTTTGTTGTTCTTTATTGTCATTTATTTATTTTTTGTCATTTGTTAGTCATCCAGTAAAAAAACATGTAGCAGGGTTTATTTTAATTTATTTGTTTTTTACATTTTTAAGGTATTTTGCAACTAATAGATGTATTTGATTTTCGCTGTGTAAAGTGAGTTAACACTGAAGGTTGAAGCAGGAGCAACTAACAATAACAATAGCGGCTTGTGACAAGCCATAGCCTGCAGCCAATGACTACTATCAGTGGCTAGAGAAGGAAACAGTGATCAAAAAAATCTTGAATAACTGCAGGAAAGTGACAACTATGAAAGAGACACTTATGATTTTTTTTCTCTTTTAAATGTTTTGGTACATTTTTAAGATATCCACCACCAAATATAGCATTTTTTTTAACTTTCGTTTTTATTATCTTAATTATTTTTTGTACATTTTTTAAGGCATCCATTTTTCTTATTTTAAGGTGTCCAGCAAAAAATAATTAAAACAGTTATTTCAAATGTTGAACGCATCTAGCAAATAATATAACATATTTTTTTTTTTAAGTTTTGTACTTTTGTAAGGTGTCCGCCAACAAATGCAGTTTTTAAAGGTACACAAATGTAGCTTTTGTTGTCTATATGCTATTCTTTATTTTGTGACTTTGTCTACCTAAAAATGTCTTTTGTTGTTTCCCTTTTTTATGGTATCTGTCAACAAATATAGCATGTTTAATGGTACATAGCATTCAATTGTACCAGTTCATCTGTTTTTAAAACTATTTTTAAGGTGTTTGGGAAAAAATATAGTGTTTTTTAAGGACTTTGATTTCATATCAATAAGGGGAAATAATAAACTGAGTTACGAGTTGAGCGAAGGAACATATTCAACTTGTACGTCAAGGTAGCATCGTTTCCAGCAAGCAGACACGGGCAATTTTCTGTATTTATTGCAGAGACGTTGATATTTCTTGTGCTCGTATGCGTGTACGTGCTTGGCAGCAGGAGGCAAGAGATACAACTTGAGTTGACGAATGCCGGCGTGTTTCACTTGTATACATTTACAACTTAAAACATATAGCATGTTATTGTCTTTGCTAAATATTGACGTTTGCCACCGACAAAACTATCGGGATGCATTTCCAACCGGGAATATTTGTCACTGTTCAAGTATTGCGGATACATAAATGTACAATGTGTAAAATTTCACCACAGGAGGTCGTTGAAGCTTAGAATAAGACTGAAGTGTTTGCTTAGGAAGAAGACACGATGCAAAAGTCCAAAAACCGCAAAATTACCAAACTTACTTTCGTATTTTCTCAAACAAGGATGACATGAAAGCTGGATACACCCGTAGTGGCTGAAAAGAGTCAATAACCGGAGTTGATCTTACCTAATGGTTGATAATTCGAGAATTAAGTGTGAGACGCGACTAAAAAGGCGAGTCAAAGATTAATTTTGTCAAGCAACCTGATCATATAACTAATAACATCATTTAACTCAGCATTATTAATGGCGAGAGAAAGAAACAATAGAAAAAAGGTTGTAAATGACACACACCATGGTCCTAAATCACGGGACTTTGCAACATTCACCGTGGAAGGCTAGTGATACTCTAGGATGAAGCAGGAGCAGATAACAATAACAATAAAATTAGCAGCTACTGACTGGCCATATTCAACAGTAAAGTCGCTAGAAAAGGAAGAGTTGGAAAAAAAAAACCCAGACATCTGATTCATAAATCTCTAATACGTTCAGCTTACAATAGCGGCTAGTGATGAGCTGTAGCCTACAATAAAGTTGCTAGAAAAGGAAACGGTGTGTTAAAATGGCCAGCTGTCTGAATCACATGACTCTGACACCTTCGCAGTGAAAGGTGGGTGACATTGAAGTGGCGGATCACGTGCAATGAACAATAACAATAGTGGATAGTGACGAGCTGTAGCCCACAGCAAAGTGGCTAGAACAAGAAACTGGGGAGAAAAAAACACAAGATGTCTGAATCACAAGACTTGGCAACGTTTGCTGTGTAAGTTGAGAGATACTTTCGGACAAAATAGGAGTAGCTAACAATAACAATAGAGGCTAGTGACGAGCCAATTAATACTATCAGTGGATAGGGAAGAATATATATAGGGCCGATGAGTGGTAAGCGCGTTCGCGGCACAGTTCTGAGGTCATGAGATCGAACCTTCCTTTGTGGAGTTTGCATGTTCTATCCATGCTTGGTGTGTTTCCTCCGGGCACTCGGGTTTCCTCTCACATTCCAAAAACATGCATGTCATTGGCCGGTCCAAATTGTCCCTAGGTGTGAATGACAGAGTGAGTTGTCTGTCTCTGTGTGCCCTGCGACTGGCTGGCAACCAGTTCAGGGTGTCCCCTGCCCACTGGGATGGGCTCCAGCACCCCCGCGACCCTACTAAGAATAAGCGGTGCAGATAATGGATGGATATGAATAAATATTAATTTAAAAAAAAATAATCATAAATATATATATATATATATATATATATATATATATATATATATATATATATATATATATATATATATATATATATATATATATATATATATATATATATACTGGACTGTCTCAGAAAATTAGAATATTGTGATAAAGTTCTTTATTTTCTGTAATGCAATTAAAAAAACAAAAATGTCATACATTCTGGATTCATTACACATCAACTGAACTATTTCAAGCCTTTTATTATTTGAATATTGCTGATTTTGGCTTACAGCTGAAAAAAACTCAAAAATCCTATCTCAAAATATTAGAATATCATGAAAAAGTATACAAGTAGGCTATTCAACTAATCACCTGAATCATCTAATTAACTCGAAACACCTTGCGAGGGTTTCCTGAGCCTTAAAAACACTCAGCTTGGTTCAGTAAACTAAATCACTGCTGATCTGACTGCTGTCCAGAGGACCATCATTGATACCCTCCATCAGGAGGGTAAGACACAAAAAGAAATTTCTCAAAGAGCAGGCTGTTCACAGAGTGCAGTTTCAAAGCATATCCACAAAAAGTCTGTTGGAAGGGAAAAATGTGGCCGGAAACACTGCACAACCAAGAGAGATGACCGCAGCCTTAACAAAATTGTGAAGAAGAGCCGCTTCCAGAATTTGAGGGAGCTTCAAAGACAGTGAGCTGAAGCTGGAGTCCAGGTATCAAAAGCCACAGTTCACAGACGTGTCCGGGAAATGGGCTACAATAGCCGTATTCCCATGGTCAAGCCACTTCTGAACTCAAGACAACGGAAAAAGCGTCTGACTTGGGCTATGGAGAAGAAGCACTGGACAGTTGCAGAGTGGTCCAAAGTCCTCTTTTCAGACGAAAGCAAGTTTTGCATTTCATTTGGAAGTCAAGGCGCCAGTCTGGAGAAAGGCTGGAGAAGAGCAAAATCCAAGTTGCTTGAAATCCAGTGTGAAGTTCCCACAGTCAGCAATGGTTTGGGGAGCCATGTCAGCTGCTGGTGTTGGTCCACTGTGTTTCATCAAGTCCAGAGTAAATGCAACTGTGTACCAAGAGATTTTAGAGCACTACATGCTTCCATCTGCTGAAAAGCTCTATGGAGATGAGTATTTCATTTTCCAGCATGATCTGGCACCTGCCCACAGTGCCAAAACCACCAGTAACTGGTGCACTGACCATGGCATCACTGTCCTTGATTGGCCTGCTAATTCCCCTGACCTGAACCCCATCGAGAATTTGTGGGGTATAGTTAAGAAGAAGATGAAAGACACCAGACCTACAAATGCAAATGAGCTGAAGGCCGCTATCGAAGCATCCTGGGCATCAATAACACCTCAGCAATGCCACAGGCTGATTGCTTCCATGCCACGCCGGATTGATGCAGTAATCCGTGCAAAAGGATTCCCAACCAAGTACTGAGTGCATCAATGGACATTTTCAAATGTTTGATTTAGTTTTGCTGTTATAAAATTATTTTTTTTACTTGGTCTGAGGAAGTATTCTAATATTTTGAGATAGGATTTTTGAGTTTTTTTCAGCTGTAAGCCAAAATCAGCAATATTCAAATAATATAAGGCTTGAAATAGTTCAGTTGATGTGTAATGAATCCAGAATGTATGACATTTTTGTTTTTTTAATTGCATTACAGAAAATAAAGAACTTCATCACAATATTCTAATTTTCTGAGACAGTCCAGTATGTACAAACTATAGTCAATAATAAATATTTTGTTATTATCATGCAACTTCTCGCCTTTTCTCTTTTGTGGTGCTGCAGAATTCTTTAAAAAGCAGTAACGATCCGTCCTGGGCGACAGCTCGGGGCTAGCAAGGTTAGCGTCGAACTTGCGCCACAAACGAGCTCCATGTTTGACTTTCATGTCCACGCCAATAATACTTGACATGCACGATAGTTGGCACGTCTCTAATATTAATAGGTCGAGAAGTTGAAAAAGGAAACGTAGACCGAGTTCCTCACTCTGTAAGAAATACTCGAAAGAGGCCTCAGAAATCGTGCTTTTGGCGTTTTTCGAATTTGGAATTGTGAATATTTGAATTTTTTAAATTGGAGATGGAAAATAGTTGTTGTCAGAATCAAGCTAGTCTAAATACTAAACTTTTACACATGCTCATCGGCTAATCAAAAAGTACTTAAGCCAATGTAAATTCGTAAACGTTCGGATTCATGCAAGCAATTCATGTCACTGTTTCTCATGACGCCCAAGTGGCCCCGCCCATTTGGCGCCTGCTGTGGCTCTGTGACTGATTGCTTCCCTCCTATTAAAGCTCAGTGCTCTCACTTACCCTTTGTCAGTCCGTCAACGAACCTCTGCAACAGCAAGATGTGTGTTTTGACTCTGTTCGGTATCCTGTTTGTGTATCCTGTCCGGTTTCGATCCCGTCTATTTCGTCCTGTTTTGATATCGGGATCCGGTCTCCAGTGTCTGGTATCGTTTCCGTCTACTTCGTTCTGTCTGATTTCTGTGTCCAGTCTCCTATATCTGCTATAAATCCTGTCAGTCCCAATCTGTCCAGTATCGACACCATCTGTCCGGTATTTGCTCGTGTAACTGGTATCAATCTCATTGGTCTCTGGCTTCCTGTTGTTCCACGCCAGACTCCTGTCTTTCTTCTTCCGCCCAGCGATCGCTGAATCATTGGCGTTTGTGTTAATGTGCATGACTGCCCCATTTCCGTAAAATAAAGCTTGTGTGAGAAACCTTACGCATCTGGGTCCTCCTCCTGTTCCGGTTCATGACACTTCAATTTATCGAGACACGTTCAAGCCATTCTAATTGCATGTAAACTTTTCCACATCAGTTTATCAAACACTATTCAAGCCAATCTAAACGTACCTTAACTTTCACATGGGCCAATGGATAATTCGAAAAGGATTCAAGCCGATATAATCGTACGGAGGCTTTTACACTTGCCTATCAGTTAATCAAAAGTAATAAAGTAGATCTAAATGTAGGGCACTGTTTACGCATGCTAATTGATTCATCGAAAAGCAGAGGTGGGTTTTGGGAAATTATGTATATTTAGGAGTATTTTTTAACCGCTACACTTTTACTTCTACTTGAGTAATATCATTCTGAAGTAACAGTACTTGAGTACAATCTTTGGTTACGCTACCCACCTCTGTCGAAAAGTGTTAGGACCATTCAAATTGAGTGTAAAGTTTCACTCATGTATATTGGTGAATGAAAAAGTAATGGAATATAAATTTGTTTTACATTTTGGAACCACTCTTTACAGATGCTTGAAAAATGTAATTGCAAGACAACTTTTACACAAGCTGATCTGTGATAGAAGAGTTCTCAAGCCATTTTAATTACACATCAACTTTTGCAGATGCTAGTTGGTTAATCGAAAAGTATTTGAGCCAATTTAATTGCTCGTCAACTTTTACACATGCTTGTTAGTAAATGGAAATAATCGAGTATCAAGTTCTTTACATTTTGAAACGATCGTTATCTATCTATGCAGAATTTTAACTGTTGTTCTCATAGATACTGATGCAGATAATGGTGGCATTAATGTCAGAAATTCCCTGAAAACCAACAACAAAAAGATTTCTTAAAGGGACAGTGTACTATTTAGTGCATCTTAGTGTTACAAAAAATAACAATTAAGTTAAAAAACATTGATTTGAATACTAGGCAAAAATACATGAACTATCATACCGATGGTAATTTTTGTTAAAAAAAATCATAGGTTAAGAAATTTGTATCTCTTTTACATAGCGGAATCCGTACCCAGCAGTCGCCACCATGTTTGTCTGGCATCTTGCTGCTATGCTGGGGTTATTTGACACTATGTCCTATTCGCAATTGACAATACAGTGCCATCTATCTAGTACGCCTCTTTTTTTCATTTAGATACACTTTTGGATTCAATTTAAAATTGTATTAAAATGAAAAAATATATAGTAGATAAAAACACTTTTTACACCCTTGCACATTTTCAGTGGAATGGAATTGTATTTTTTTCTAATTATTCACTGACATTGGTGGCCAAAACGTTTATGGCATGATATTACTCACTTCCATTGACGTCAATAGCTGTCACTGGCACTGAATGATTTTATTTCGACCAAGTTATTATTTGTTTCCCTGCAGCAAGCATTTTGGTAACCTTCCATTCCATTAACAGTGCCAAGCTCATTTATGTTTTTGGTAGCTTTCACCCAAATGTTGCTAGTGGGCTAGCATGTGCCCAAGAAGATTTTTGCTGCTAGCGCCTGACTTGGCTGCTATCCCAGCTGAACATTGTCCAGTTTTTTTTTCATCATAAAAAACTCCAGTGAAAAACCCAGCAAAAAATACAAAATAAGATCTTAGAAAAGGAGTTATTGACAGAATATGAATTAGTAGCGGGTATTGTAAAGAAACAGAAAAAGGAAGTTTACTAGGATTTCTGGAATTCAAATACTTCAAATCTACTACAACACAGGCTCAACTACGTATCCCTGCCACATAATGTTGTAACACTAACTCCATCTAAATTAACAAAAACATAAAACAATAATCAAAATATGTTGTAAAATAAATTATCTATAAATGAAAAAAAAACATGAAAGTAAGGCAAATGTGATCTGCAGGAATACAAACTAATTTCAATCTAACAAAACACAGAAGAAATAGGATGCAAGGAACATGTTCACACATGGATAAAACACCTACAGAATGTTACATGAACCATCTCTAACAGAACAAAAGATGAAAGAAAGATGACACATGCAACATTCCCAGAAGTATCAACAATGAGAGCGCTGCAATGAAGAGACAATCAAATATTATACAAGGATGCTAACAAACTCTAACTGAACAAAACATGAAAGGAAAACAATGTAGGATATGTAGGGACACTCACTCCATCTGATAAAAAAAAAACATGAGGAAGGAAAGTGCAGGATATGATAGAGCGCAGGATATGTCGGAATTCTGGCTACTAACTGAATACATCTCCTAGAACAAAATGGAAACATACCAAAGAATAGTTTGAACAACTACATACTATTATTGCTGTAACGGAACAAAACATGGAAATTCACAATGCAGAATTTGTTTGAATACCGACTACCTCTAACTGAAAAAAAACATGAAAGAGGAAATACAGGGCATACATGAGACCTCTATCTTTACCTGAAAAAAACGTGAAAGTAAGAGAACATAAGACACTAACTACAGTATATCACGAATGTGAGTACACATTTCTGCAGAGATTTTGTTATAATGTTTAATGGAACATGACTGAAAAAAATATCACTTTGACTCAATGAAAATAACTATGTAAACAAAGGTCATGACTTACTGGAAAGATATTTTTTAGTCTGATGAGACAAAGATGAATTGATTTGGCTCATATATGTGAAGCATGCTGCGATTGGCTGGCAACCAGTTCAGGGTGTCCCCTGCCCACTGCCCGATGATTGCTGAGATGGGCTCCAGCACCCCCGCGACCCTACTGAGGATAAGCGGTGCAGCTGATGAGATGAGATGAGATGTGAAGCATGTTTGTCGGTAACCAGGTGAGTAGTACAAACATGATTGTCTTGTGCCAACCATGGTGTTGGGAGTGTCATGGTTTGGATTTACAATATCAGAGGAACTATTTAAATCTAAGCTTAAAACACACTTCTGTTCTATAGCATATGGATAACCTATATTTTATGTTGACAATATCTGTGTATTGTTTGTTATTGCAACATCCATTGCAGCTTGCCTGGTCATTCTGGAAGGGGGAACTCCTGTGCGGTCCCTTCTCAAGGTTTCTTAATTTTCCTTATGTTGAGGTTTTTGAGTTTTTCTTTGCCCTCGTGTAGGTTTTAAATCGGGGGAATGTGTCAAAATAGTCTGTGGTTTGCAATAAGCTGTGGTCTGTACAGCCCTTTGAGACTCTTTGTGATTAAGGGCTATACAGTACAAATAAACTTGACTTGACTTGACAAACATCACTTTTACGTAAGGGTGTACTCCTTTTTGTTACCAAGGGTCGAGCTACTAATGGCTATATTTTAAGCATTTTTGAGGTGAAAAATCAATTTACGCTGCTACATAAGCCTTACAAAGACTTGCTTTCATTCCGTTATAGTAATGTTTCCTCAGTTGTTCAATTTAACATTAAGATGAATTCTCTACAGAAATGTGAGGGTGTGCTTACTTTTGTGACAACTGTACCTTTAATTGAACAAAAACATAAACGAAAGACAACACAGAACACACACTAGAACACTGTACCTAAACAAAAACATGAAAGAAAGACATCACAGGACACATCTTACAACACCAACTGTAAATGAAAAAAACATGAAAGGAAAACAGCACAGGACATACACTTGAACACTAACTGTAACTAAAAACATGATAGGAAGACAACACAGGACACATTACAACACTAACTAACTGAACAAAACGCGAAAATCACAATACAGGACGCACATTAGAACGCGGACTGTAACTGAACAAAACATGAAAGGAAAAACACAAAACATAAGACAACACGGGACATACATTACAACACTAACTGTAACTGGACAATGATATGAAAGGAAGACAACACAGGACATACATTACAACACTAAATGTATCTGAACCAAACATGAAAGTTAGACAACACAGGACATACATTAAAACAATGTAACTGAGCATAACATGAAATGAAACACAAAATATATTAGAACACTAACTGCATCTGAACAAAACATGACAAGACAAAACAGGACATACATTGGAACAAAAACTGTAGCTAAACGACACATAAAAGGAAGCCAAAACGGGACATTTATCACAACACGAACTGTAACTGAACAAAACATAAAAGGAAAGAAAATATGTTGCACCACTACTTTAACTGAACATATTGTGAATGCTGATGCAGGAAACGAGTTCGGCTGGTGTCTTGCTTCCTGTCAACAGTCCAGCTGGAGTGGTAGCCCCCCTCCCCAGCTTGTTTTGACACCGTCATTGGTGGTAATTAATACGTTAAAACCCCACAACAACACCCCTCTCCCTCTCAGCTCTTGTCATTTTGCCAGCTAGCTGAGCACCTTTGATGCCAAACGCGTAATTGTTCACTTGGCGCTCGTCTAGCCATCACGCCTTTTAATGCACTGTCTAAATTCACACTTTGAGGGTTATTGATTTATGGAGCAGCCTGAGTTCAAGTCAGGGGGGTTTGGCGGGTGAGGGTTGTTGTTTGCCTAGTCTTCTAGAACTGGCCCAAGTGCTTTAAATTCCAACCACAAAATGGTGCCAATTAATGGCGGTCACGGGCATTGTTGTTGTCCATCTTTTTCACTTGCTGCATACAAAGGTTTTTCATTTTTTTCCCTCTACTACACAAACTGCAGTTTTCACACAAAAATAAAATAACTTTCGTTGCTAAATGTGTCCAGTGGAGGGCACAGTATTTAAGAATTATTACCCAGTTTCTTTTCACCATTTTTACACTTTTACATATAAATGAAAACATTCTAGTTACACTATTACTCATTATGCCACAAAGTGCCGAAACACTAAATATATCTAACTGAACACGTGAAACGTGAAAGGAGGAATACACAGCATATGTTGAAAAACAAACTAATTCTACCTGAACCAAATGAATGAACACAACGTGGGACATGTTGGTATACTGAATGGTCCTAACTGAACGAAACACAAAAGAGACAGGACAGAGGTACACACACTCATGCGTGGATTGAACAACTAGCGATAAATCTGACTTGACTCTTTCACAGCTCTAAAAGAAAGAAATAGATTAAATAAAGATAATGCAGGATATTTTAGAACACTAACTTCTTCTAAATGAACAAATCTTTAAGAACTACAAAAGATAACTGAACAAAAATAGAGAAAGATGATGCAGCATATGTAGGGACACAACACAAATATAATATCCAACACCAACCAGCTCTAACAGAACAAAACATAAAAGTAAAACCAACTAATTTTAACTGAACAAAACACATGGACACTAATGAAAGGAACACATTCATATATGGACAGGAAACCCACACAATGTTCCAGCACCAACTAGCTTTAACTGACAAAACACGAAAGAGAAAATAAACATTCCCACACATGGACAGGACAACAATGAGATTGCCATAGGACAGTGAAATATAATGAAGGCACATTAACAAGCTACAACCGAACAAAACATGAAACTAAACATTACATTCACATTTGGGTGTTTGGGCCTTTGGGTTGGCCATGGTCGAATCTTATGAATTGTTTTGCTACTTTTTCTTTTCTTTGTTTTTGTGTATGTGTTTGTCTTGGTGTTGGCCACCCCTCTCGAGAGATATGACCAGGGGCAGATAGATAGAAATATCACATGACATATGGATAACGAACTAATTAGAACAAAACATTGAAGTTTGACAACACAAAAACACATTCCTACATTAGGAAAGTGTGCAACTAAGATGAGACTGGGAAAATTGAAGGCTTGAAAATTAACGTACTGAACAAAACATGAAAAAAGACAACGCAGGATATGTTAGAGTAGCAAACTACCTTGCAATAAAATGAAAGGAAGACAACACAGGATTTGTCGGAACATCAAACAGTTCTGACGGAACAAAGAATGAAAGGATAGGTTTTTTTTCTTCAATAATATGTTGCCCTGGAGAAGGCTGGACTTGCCCATGACACACCACATGAAATGGTGCCCCTAAGACCCTAGTGGTTAAGGGATCCAACCACCAACCAACCGATAAATGAAAAATGAAAAATGATACATGTAATTAAATCAAAACATTTGCAAAATGTTTCAATTAAAACTCCTTAAAACAATTTAAAATCAATCCGAAATGTGTATTCAAAAACCATAACAGCGATTGTTATAAATATCACCAATAAATGAGACACAAACAAATCGTTTTCAGGAATAATATCTACAGTGAAAGTCTGCCCCTCATTGCGCACGCGCATCTTTGCGCACAAATAAATAAGATCGCACGCGGCCACGTCACTTTCACGCGGACACACACACATGCAAGCGTTGCACGCGCTTGCACGCACGTAGGTACGTCCTGACCGCGAACCAGAGGAACCAAATGAGCGTTGCCTTTTGTTTTCCCCCACGCAAGTGAACCTTCTTTGTTTTTGGAGGGAGTTTTCACGCAGACATGAAGGAGCACAAACTTATTGAGACGGCCAAGATGCAAGGCAACGTTTTGGTGAGTGAAAGGCGCATCTTTTACACTTTCGGTTTCGTTACATGCGTGCAGGATTTTGTCCTGACGCTATTTTGCGTGCGTAATGACGCGCGACAATCCACTAACACTACTGCTTTACGCATTAAACTAGTGCTCATCGCCCCTTAAAAACGCCCTATAAAGAAATCTACTGCTTTTCAAGTCCAAACAACAACAAACAAACTTGACTCAAGACTAGTATTTTAGTCTTTAACTGCTTTATTTTAAAGCAGGGGTCGGGAAACTATGGCTTGCTAGTCAGATATTGCTCTTTTCATGAATCCATATGGCTTGGAGATAAACTTCTGGACATGCACATTTCTTCTTTAATGTTCTGATAAGTGCAGAGTTGAGTGGGGTGCGTGCATTCCCAACATAACACTAGTAGTGTGAAAATAAAGAGCACCGAACTTACTATCATTTACAGTCAAGGAGTCACAACAACAAACCCTGTTTTGGCTATATATTGCTAAGGAATCCTTAATATGGAAGCTCTTTATGTTCACTGTTAAGACACTTTATAAAAAAACCTCACAGAACAAACTGTAAACACTCAAAACCGCCAGCCAAGCACTCAGAGTAACTTGATTGCCATCATAAGCAAGGGCTGCTTTGCAAACTTTGCAAGTAGTGTTTTTATTGGCCGTATCCACGCTTATATGCTCCAAAACTTTAGACGTTTAAGTACACTTTGTTGACGTAGACGCCGCCTTTACCGCTCGAACCTGACACGCTATCACATTATGTTCATATAGAGATGGCTCTCTCAGTTGAGAAAAACATGTCTGGCGACAATAGTTGACAATTACATTCATTTTCGACTATTCCTATGATCGATTTTTGTCATCAATGTCGAATAACTGTTGTACCATTCTTATCAAGTAATAATTTGACTGTGAGTGATTACGGTACTAGAACAGGATATCAAATTTAAATTTCAGTGGGCGCAATTATTCTAGGGCCTTCCTACCGTGCCCAAGCATGCTTGCTGCTAAAGTCAGGATTTCCATGCCCAATCTCCAGTTGGGCCTACCTTTGTAGAGATGGGCCAGAGCACGGTACGATTGGCTGCATATGCATGCAGCCGGGGGACTAGTCACCGCCCGAAACATAATCATGATGTAATAACTTATATTTTATGTTAACAATAGCTGTGTATTATTTGTTATCGCAACATCCATTGCAGCCTGGTCATCCTGGAAGGGGGATTACCTCATATTCTTCATTGACCTCATGTTGAGGTTTTTGAGTTTTTCCTTGCCCTCATGTAGGTTTAAGATCAGGAGATGGGGTAATAATAGTCTGTGGTTTGCAATAATCTGTGGTCTGTGCAGCCCTCTGAGACTCTTTGTGATTAGGGGCTGTACAAATAAACATGACTTGACTTGATTGTGTGAGCAATAGGGGTGGGCAGAGCTATACATACAGCGCTGTCTGCACCGACGATAAGTACGCTAATTGTTATGCGCGAATAAACCACTCCAACGATCACATTAGATTTGAGTTTTGGTAAGTTTGCCATTTCCGATTTTAAACAAGCATGTTTGTTTTTTGTTTTCAATACTCTGGAGACAGATTATTTTTCACGCATAAAAATAGAGTGTGTGATAACATCTACCACTTTTTAATGTCAAAAGGTTGGCATGGATGCCATCCGCATTCATTTGAAACTACTAACTTTGGTTTTCTTTGAGATTTTTTCTCTTTCACTTCATTATTAGACCAGCTCAGTAGCCTAGATGGTAAGGCACCCGCTTTGAGACTGGGAGGTCGGTGGTTCGCGCCCCGGCCGAGTCATTCCTAAGACTTAAAAAGTGGTCGGCGGCGCCCTCTGTTGGCTGCGGCTGCATCGGCTCGCTACAACGGGTCAGGTGCAATCGACATTTTGTTCTGTGTACATTGTTACACAGAATGACAATACGAGGAAATTATTATTATTATAATAATAAGAATGTCCTGAATTCAATTCGTCTGATTTATGATATTTTTAACCCTATCAATTAACATATTTCCCACACTATAAACCAAAGTGGATATAAAAATACCGTATTTTCCGCACTATAAGACGCACCGGGTTATAGGGCGCACCCCGAAAAAATTGTTTTTGGTCCTATTTTTGACATACATAAGACGCACCGGATTATAAGGCGCTACAATGGGAACGTGGACAAAACTGTCAGATAGTTCAGTCCAACTTATTACCCCCTTAACATTCCGAAAGCTTGCAAAGACGCAAATACGTGTCGAGAACACGTGCGGATGCGGTGTCCGTAAGATGTCACTCAAATGCATCGTTCCATCATTCGGAAGGTTAAAGTCTTGGGATTCAAGAAATGCTAACCATTCTTTAGTATCTATTTTCCTTTTCGCTCGCAACTTTACTGTGCATATGACAATAAACACTTGGAATTGAGTTTAATTTAAAAATAGACACTCCATTCCATCCATTATCTGCACCGCTTATCACAGAAACATCAAGTTCAGTCTGAAACAAGATACAGGGACAATATAAAAGCCGGAGTAAGCTCACCGAAGTTGTTGTGTTCATAATAATGTGCAGGCAATGTCCTCTTATATCCGTGAGGGTAGTAAATCCAGGAGAATACAATATTTACAAATACAGAATAGAAATAAATGCTTTCTCTATGCCGTCAGTCACATGCCATACGCATTCATCTTTTTCGGCCAATTGCAGGCTTTGTTTCGCCGTTTAAGCCAATGGCAGCCTGTAAATGATAAAAAGGATCCGCCTCTTGACCTCCGAATAACTTTAGCCAATAGTGATCGATTCAACTGATGATTGACACATCTTTTTCGGCCAATTGCAGGCTTTGTTTGCCGTTTGAGCCAATGCCAGCCTGTAAATGATAAAAAGGATCCGCCCCTTGACCTCCGAATAACTTTAGCCAATAGTGATCGATTCAAATGATGATTGACACATTGGTTAGCCAATGAAACGCCGCTAAATAAATCCCAGCATACACCGCGTACTACTTGGCGTTCGGGGGGAAAATCTAGTCGGCGGCTGCAAGTTAGTTGGAAAACTTTGCAATTTTAAAATTGATCCATAAATAAGGCGCACTGTATTATAAGGCGCATGGTCAGCTTTTAAAAAAAAAAACGGCTTTTAGGTGTGCCTTATAGTGCGGAAAATACGTTAGTTTTCATATGTAAGGCATACTGGACTGTAAGGTGCATTGCAATAAAACTACCGTAAGAACTAGAGTTGCATAAAAAATTAATACATGTATTTGAATCTAATTTATTTATTTTATAGCACACATATTACAGTAACATTATGATGCATGGTTTAACCGATAAAATTTTAGCAACTAAAAATTAACATGTTAACCATAAAAGGGCACTACTGTATTTTCACAACCATAAGGCGCACATAAAAGTCTTGTGCCCTGTGTGTGATGTAAAGCATTTGACCTAGCTGAGGACACCATGAGACTGCTAAAGGATGAAGTGTGTGCGCCATTGCTAAAGGGTGGGGTGTGGGCGTGTGTATAGGGCTAGATTCAAACTGCAGTGCTTCATTCCGATTTTTGGGTGAAATTTGATGTTTTTGTGAGATCGATAACATTTTCCAACTAAATGCGACTTTTGCGTCTCCTGGGTCAACGCGACAAGTGTCCCGCTTGTGCAGAAGAGGACACGTTACCTCACGCGCAATACGTCCATTGACTGCGGAAGTACTCATGGATGCTAATGTGGTTTATTTCGCAATTTCAAAGTTATTGTACTACCGGAGACTGAACAGAGTTAAATGCAAACCTCATGTTCCCTCTATTGAATAAGTCCTATGTTTTCGTCGACCATAGTGTGATTTCTCAGAAGAACATGGAAACATACCAGCTCCGAGAGAATTGAAGATTAATGACTCGATGGTTTGCAAGTGGAGGATGCTAATAATTGAACTCCGACAAGTTTTTATCCATGTGTTTTACTTTGCAATCAATACTTAAATAAACCACAACCTAAATGAGTTTCACTCCCGGTGTATTTTTAAATCCGTGCACTTGTAAGCTTGTCTGTGTTGTTGTAAGGCAGCAGCAGGAGAGGGCACCTGTGCCCAGTAATCAGGTCTGCCCTGTTTATGAGTTGAATAGAGAAATAAATCCAGCTACGACTACTGCGCCTTTTAACACGGTGCGCCCTATGGTCGTGAAAATACGGGATATATTTCTCAAAGGCAGAACAGTTGCCGCATGTAGTATCATTTAACAACAATTCAGGCTAGAATACCTAATTTTGTACCTTTTTTTTACCATAAACAAAAATTTTGATTCATCACAATACGCTTCATACTTATGGATAATTATTGTCCAAAAAACAAAATAATATTTGCAAATATTGTTAAAAAAAATTGAAATTCTGCCTTTCTCTCTTGTTTCCTTTTGGAAACTAACAATGAACATGCTAATCACCACCAAGAGGGGACTCATTTTCCTACTAATTCTCCACCAGACTTCCCCACAACTTATTTTTCTCGTTTAAGCCCCAATGTGTAATAGTTGACCACTAGATGGCACTGTGTTGTCTGGTACGAGTGAGGGCCAGCGATGGGCGGCACATCGGAGCCAGACAGATATGGCACCGACTTAAATGGGGATTCCACAGTGTTAAAGAAATACAAATTTCTCAACCTATGATTTTTTTTTAAATGGGTATTATTGTTCATGTATTTTTAAGTTTCAAATCAATGTTGTTGTTTTTTTTAACTGGGTGAAAGTTCTTCAAACAAACAAACAAACACGTACAATATTCAAAATTATCTGCAAGTTGGGCTGGATTCATATTATATTTTATACATTAATATTATAATATTTATCCTATTTGAAATGTATATTTTGATGTTATTTTCTTAGCCAATACATGTTTGCCGTATTTCACAGAGCTGCATAATCTTAACTAAAACAAAGATTCACAACTTTTGGTGTGTTTTTTTTGTTTCGTGAATATATCATAGAATTTATGAAAAAGGTGTAATTTGTGACAGTGTTTTTAACTTTTTTTGATCCAAGACACATTTATTTCATTAAAAAAATCCCGTGGCCCGCCACCAGTCGATGGTGTTGCATCTCTGGCTAAAGCAAATCCAATTGAATGATAGCTTCTGCTAGACCGTGCAGGCACGGCGGATATTAACTAATTTCCCATGGCACAGTACAACAATTAATTACTGTGCAAAAACAGTGGTTGAAAAATACGGGTTTATTGTATTGGTCTCTAGAAGTGAGAATTGATCACGTATCAGAAGGAAAAAAACTTCATTCCAAAGAGAAATCCTTTTAAATGGTGGTGGTTGACAGTTTTTTGTCATAGTGGGAGGTCTGTAACCAATAACCCTAGTCTTTAGTTAAAAATGAGTTTGAAAACACCTTGTAGGTGTTTTATCGCTTTCTGGAAACAGTGCTGAGCTAGCCACAGCAAAGATGCTATCAAGGGAGTATAGTGAGCACGCTAATGTGGACGTGAGCATCAGATGGCGTTTCCTGATGAGATGAGACGGCAATGACCACACAGTATCTGCCTCCGTGTGAACCGGTTCCCGGGTATCGATTCTCCTGGGACCAATTTGTCTCGATCCATCGTGGTTGATTTCCACCCTGCCATAAAAGAGGACACAAGCTATGTAACTACCTGAGCTAACCCGTTGCTATCATCAGAAATTTGCTAGGTAGTTGCAATTACTTTTAACAAATTGTTTCTGTTTATGTTCAGGGTTCCTACGGGTGCTTGCAATCCCTGAAAATGCTTTAATTTTAATGTTGTGTTTCAAGGATTGAAATGTGCTTGAGTTTTGGGTGAAGTTCTTGTAAATGCTTGAAATTGTTGCCATGTTTCTCAACTAGTCTGTTGGGGGCTTTACTTTGCCATTGCATTTTTTCTTTCCTCGTGATTAACTGCAGCTCGCATTAGTCTATACCGGGTTGTCATAATAAGCGTCATCACCTCCTATGGGTCACGCCCAAGAGGACAGGAAGAACTTCCTGCAACGGAAAATATAAGCTACATATTATCATGTTTACCCAACACCTACATGGGAAGAGAAAAAATATATATACTCCCGATTTTCCCTAAGATTTAAATATCATATGTCTTGAAAAATGCACATCCTAGATTAAAAATTGCATATACAAATCACACATATATTTGTGGCTCTGCAAAATACACAATTCAGAGTGGATTTTTTATTTTAGTGGTTCTGGAGAAAATGGAAAAAAGGCTTTGGAAAGCTTTAAAACGTGCTGAAATGTGGCCATGAAAAAAGGTGTCGGGATCCTGTATGTTAGCATTGGCAACATTTGTCTAAGTCAGACTGTTGCCATGGCTCACTCAGCAGGACTGCTAGCTAGTCAGCACCATCTGGAAAAAGATCGTTTCACACTGCTGACTTGAGGCCTATGCTATCATTAAAAATAACTAGCTAGGTAGCTATGCTGACAGGCTAGCTGGTGCTTTTTAGATGACGGTAATTCAATATTGCTTATTTTGGTGTTTAATGCTAGCTTTAGAAATTTGCTAAGTAGCCAAAGAATTGTTATTACGTGAAGATTGGGATTTTGTTTCTGTTGTTGTTGTCACAAAACAGAACGGGAAGCAGGAAGTAGGAACTCATTTGCGTAGAGGTCCTCACACTTTAATTGAGAAAGAAAAGTTGTCCAAAACACAAACGGACCACACCAAAAAACAAAACGGAACAAACATAGGCAAAACTACAAACTAGGCATTTCCATAATTAAACAGAACTTGGAGGAATCTCTCAGAGTGTTACACCGAAGTGCAACAAGCACAACAAGTATAACCAAGCATAAACAAGTTTTCAACAACGATTTGGCCAAGCGCAGTTCAAAAGAGAACGTTTAAGTACCCACAGAAGTCATCAGAAAATGCGAGTCAGCCGGTGTCAAGGGGCGGTGCCAGCTGGGCCCCATGAAAACCGTGCAGAAACTGCAAGATTAGCAAGCACCATCTAAAAGGAGATTTATTCACAGACATAGGTGCTATGTAACTGAGAAATATTTGCCAAGTAGTTACAATTTTTTATTGGGAAAATCGTAATTAAATCACTTCAGGGTGAGTGTTAGTGACATTAGCAAAACCTGTCTAAGTCAGGCTGTTGACAGTTTTACTTATCCTGCTTCTGCAACGGCTTGCTTAGCATGTCTGCTAGCTTGCTGGGACTCTTTAACAATAATTTCACATTGCTGGCTGGTGCTATACTAAGCTGTTTATTTTTTTTCTTTTTACTTGAAGAATTGAAATAAAATCCAGATATTGATTTTGTTTCTGGTGGTGTTAGCATTTTCAAACCTTTCAAGATCAGGCTACAGAGAGGCTAACGTGACTCGCTCAGCATATCTGCTAGCTAGCGCCTCTTAGAAAAAGATAATTTCACACAGCTAACTTTGGCTCTCCTCACTGATTGCCGCCATTCCTTTTTTTGTAGCTTTATATGTTATCACTGTAAAGTCAATAGATGCTAGCGCTGTTAAAGAAATTGCACGCCTGGGAAATAACTCATTTTTTTCTGCTGATGTAACAAAAGCACTTTTTGTATTACTTTGCAGTTAGCGTTTCTATTCTTGCCAAGGGAAGCTGCCATGTCCAATCGCGTTTAACGTTATCCAGGGCGGGGTGCGGAATTCAATTAGCTTTCCAGCGCACATCATTGTCTGCATTTTGGTCCCGTCCTACCCTGCTAAAGACCCCTCCCTCTAAAGTCTCTGTAGCGCTTATTTAATGAGATCATCAAAGCGAGCTTGCAACGCTTGTGGGACATTGTAGGACCTTGAATAAACAATCGTACATCCTTGCTTTTTTTGCAATGTTGCTATAGATGTTGGATAATCTTTTGATTAATTGCAAGGCTTCAGGGTAAGTAGGTTAGGGTTTACGGTTAGGTTTAAGGGTTTGGCGTAAGGATTGTAGGTTAGGTTTGGTTTAGGGGGGGTAAGATTTGGAGTTAAGGTTAGGGGTATAAGAGTAAGAAG
Source organism: Urocampus carinirostris (assembly GCF_059441175.1). Lineage (NCBI taxonomy): Eukaryota > Metazoa > Chordata > Actinopteri > Syngnathiformes > Syngnathidae > Urocampus > Urocampus carinirostris. Next base: position 6,817,131 of record NC_142366.1, read on the forward strand.
ATTGTGGTTGGGAGGTTGAGGGTTAGGGGGATTAGGGAGATTACAGTTTTGGGGGTTTGGGTTGGAGGGATTAGGGGTTTAGTGTAGGGTTAAGCCTTAGGTTAGTGGTTGAAGATAGTGTTATAGGGTTAAAGGTTTGGTGTATTTATTTTTAGGGGTTAGGGGTTAGTGGTTAATGTTAGGTTTACGGTTATGGTTAAAGTTATGGTCAGAGGTTAGGGTAAGAGCCCTTTCCACTGCATAATTGTGAAGGGAAGACTTAGTTTTCTGAAACTTATCCTACTAAAATGTCATTGATGGCTATAAACTTCAAGAGTTACAGATCTTTCGGTGCTATCGACGGGTCTGGGCTGTCAACTGGCTTTTGTTATCTGAATAGGAAAATAGTTTGAGTGGAGAGGATTTCAGTCCCGATTCCCGGAGACGTTTTCAAAGTTGCACCTGAAAGCTGAGTGGGCAGCCTTGAGTCATGAATTACAGCACTGAAGCTTCCAGGGACGAGCGCGCGTGCGAGGACGAAGACGTGAACCAAGGACCGTGTCGTATCTTCTGAGAAAAAAATGAATCGTGATTTATTTGTTGTCAAGTACAGTAGAACTCTAGGGTATGACTTGGATCGGTTCTGAAGTGAGGTTCTCAAAGTGAAATTGCTGGAAAGCAGGGAACAAAAACAATGCTAATTAGTTTATGCCTTCCAAACCCCAAGTTAATCCATTTTCAAAATATTCTATTTATTAAAATGTGCATGTAATGGAAAAAAATTGAGTTATCTTTGGTGTCATGTGACTTGAGTTGGTTGAGTGGAGTAGCAGGTGGATATAGGGGAGGTGGGGAGACGGCTGACTTAAAATAAACAAACATTTCCACTTACTATTGTCGATTGCCAGGGTAGCTGTTTTGTGTATTGTCTTTGTATTTTATGACTATCGTAAGCTTCATTTCATTGATTATCCAAAAGAAGACAGGCTTCCTAGAGACGTAACTCATCAATACGCACCAACACCACAAAATTGGATTTCTTCTTCTAAGTTTTAGGACACAAGGACGTGTTTGTTGTTGACATTGCATAGTGGGGGAACTAACTTTATGAGAAGTTGAAAAAACCTCTTATTACACACCGTAAAGTGAAAACGTCGTGAGATGGGGGTTGCCATTAGGGTTGTTAATGACTATTTGAATAGTTGGCTAGTCACATACTGTTGAAACAGTTACTCAAATAATTGGATAATCATTAATTTATTCTTTAAATGAGCATGGAGTTGATTTAGTAATGTGGAAAACAAAAATAAATCAATGAAAAAGAAATAGCATGAAATAAAATAATTAGAAATAAGTCTTTTACTGAACATGCTGCCGATCTGTACGAAAATAAGATTTTTAAAAACAATTAGGCGCAGGTGCTCAGTCCAAAGAGACATAATGTAATTCCATAACTGAGCCTCTGTCCATTTTCTAAGGACAGGCAAATAAATAAAATAATAATAATAAATAGATGTTACATTAAAATGAATTCAACATTTTTTTGTCCTTGTAAATGTAAACCATAAACAAGCTCATTAGCAGCAGTAGAATACCAGGTAGAACAAATATTATGTGCATTTTGTGAAGTACATTCAGTGGTCAACAGCAAAGTCTATAACAAAACAACTTGACAATTCTCAACCATTTAAAATCAAACTCTTTTTACACCTGATGTTTGTTGTTTTTAACTGATGTTTGTTCTTATGACTGCATGCATTTAATTGAAAATTCATTTGTCAGGCATAGTCTGGCAGAGCGCTCAAGCTCTATATTATAGCTAATCATACGTTTATAAAATGTACAATGCATGTCATGAAAACCTTGTTGGCTTGAATGTAACTTGAATATGACCAAGGCAAATCAAACTCCGTTTTATTCAACAGGAATGTACTTTTTCGTGCGTCACAAATCTACTGCCATGATATGCAAGGTCTCCTTTGCAAACCTTGCAAGTTGTTTTTTTTGGCCATATCCAGGCTAAAAGGCTCGCAAATGTATGTTTGTTTTGGTATGCATAGTGTATGATAAAGCCGCCATTTCTGTGTGACTCTCAGCAGAGCTACTATTCTTGACAATGAATTCCATTATCGACTATTTCCATTAACAATTTTTGTCGACAATATCGACTAATTCTTTGTTGCTATATCCTGGGGTTTCACTGTACTTTTCCATTTATCTTTCTTTATTCCTACTTCTCGAGTTTTCCTGTTTGAGACCTCCGGTTGCGTCGGTTCATTTCAAGCCGGTGATTCTGTGAAGCGGAATTAAACAGCATCTTCCTCGTACCCGTCGACCGACTCCCTGCCGTTCGGGCAGCCGCTCGCGCAGCCGTTCGGGCCGAGGCCGCCGCCGACATTGCCGGCAATCTGCTCGCTCGCAGGGCGGCGATGCTCATTCATGAAGAATGATTATGGTTCGATCTGCCTTGCCAAGGACTGCGCTGCCTTGCTTGGCACCTAACTGCCTGTTTTATGTGCAAATGGAGCTAACGGGTGGCTCTACGAGTTGTCCGCATCAACAATAGTGGACGCAAGCCCAAATGGTGATTGTACTCGCTGTGCTTGTACTTCTGCGGAAAAAACAAAACAAAAACTCATTTTTTGGGGGTTTCAGTAGTACTTCATTTTTCTTGGGGATTTCATTCAAAAAATGTCCTTTAGTGCTCAAAACCAGCAATGAATAAACTAATATTTATTTATTATATAATCTTTTATATACCGAAGGCAAAGAACAAACAGACTAAAGCATTTGTTGAACAACTAATTGTACTGTACTTTTAAAATATTTTTTTACATATTACTTCTGCATTGTCACGGTATAATGTCAAGATAAAAAAATATTGTATTTTTTGTAGTTTATGTATTCACTATGGGACCAAGGCTTACACTGATGCTAAAAATAGAAGCAAAAACATGATAATGGAACGTAACCTTGCGATTATTAAGAAATAAGAAGAGGGTACATACGTCAGTAACAATTAATGATCAGAACTATAATGAATAATAAGGAGGCGATTATAGCAGATACATCTTTAAAGGCCATGACAATATACGCAAATGGAAGTTTTAAAATTAGTTTTATTTTAATCTGCCTTCTCTTCCCCATCTCTGCATCCACCTGTTACTCCAATGTACAAGGTCACGTTGCACCAAAGGTAAATCTTACTTGATTTTTCATTTACCTGAATATTTCTAATGTTATCTAATTCATTTAAACGTATTTCACATGTAAGTATTACTTAATCTGTACTATCTTTTAGTAATTCTCTTTATCTGCGTGTTGAGAAGGCAATGACTAATTGGTATAGGATTCTATCCCCCACTATACTTCAGTTTGAGATCTTCACCTTAGAATGGATCCATTAGAACTGGCCTTTCCATCTCTGACCATTAGCAAGTTGCACTAAAACGAAACTGAAAAGGTTCTTAGAAGGCTTCAATTCAGCCGTCTTTAGAAATCCCTTAGAGTTAAACCCTTTTTGTGACCTTTTCAAGTATTATTCATTAAATTATCCTTGTGTTTTTCTATTACCTATATTGGATTTTGATTGTGCACCAAAGAAGTGGTTGTTAATGCATCTCTGGATAAGACCGTAGCTGTTTCGTGGCCTAGAAGAGTGCCTGTTATCAAGTCCAATTCATCAAACAGCATCAAGTGGCTGCAACGTGCACACTTTGTGATTTTCCAAGAAAGTCAGTCAGAGAAGCTTAAAAAGTACGATATTTTCCACACTGTAGGGTGCACCAGATAATAGGGTGCACCCCCAAAACATAGTCTTGTGTCATATAATTTTCATATATAAGGCTCATGGAAATAAAAGAGCTACCGTATTTATTCATGTATAATCGTTGTGCATTGTATACACTTACAATTTATATTATCTAATCAAATGTATTTGTATAGCACTTGAAGTGGCAATAAATTGCCTCTTGAAGTACTGTATAAAAACATTCAGTGTATGAAAATACAATCAAATCCCTCATTTATCTCCACCCAACAACACCAAATACAAGGAGGCACACAGTGGTTAAAATGATCAATCATAAAAACAAAATAGATAGAAATAAGATATGATTATGACGAGGCACAGACTAACCAAGTGAGGAGAGGGACCTGTGAAGTTTAAAAATGTCGCTGACCAAAATCGAAACACACTGCATGCAATGGGAATTGAACCCGGGTTAAGGTAGTGAGAGTGTTGAAACCTAACCTCTAGACCAGGGCTCCCTAGATATTTTTTCGATTAGGGCAAGATAACTGTTCCCTTCTCTAATAAGAGGCTGGAGTCAGTCTGTTACAGAAATTTTTTGAAAATTGCAGAAGTGCCAGAAGTAAAAAAGCATTATTTTCCACAGAGCCTCAATAAAATAACCCATTCTGAATTCTTCACAGAACAAATGTCAGAAAATAAATAAAAAACAAATAACACTTCCTGGATTCTTCACGTTATATGTGTGTATAGAATTGTTTCTAACTAATGGTTAGTAATGAAAATAGTTCATAACTGAGGATAATTTTATTGAAAAGGTTTATTACCAAATACACGAACCGTATTTTCCAGACTTTAAGTCGCAGTTTTTTTCTCATAGTTTAGCCAGATGAAATTAGTACTCTGGTGAGACTTATACAGTGGACCTCGGTTCTCGGCCATAATCCATTCCAGAACCCTGTTCGAAAACCAATTTGTTCGATCATTTTTCCCATTAAAAATAATGTAAATCGTTTTAATCCTTTCCAACGCCCTGAACGTTTACCTTGAATGTTTAACGTTAACATAAAGCTAACCCAGGCTAATCGTACGTTCGCGTTATCGTAATCTTCCGTACGAAAGATTACGCTAACACGAACGTGTAAAAAAAAAAGGGATAAAGAAAAGAATTATGAATAGGATTTCTTACCTTTGTGGTGGTCAGCAGATGGCGCAGGCAAGATCAAACACTCGCACACCTTATATTTTGCTATTATTTCCTTCTTAAATGCAATAGTTATACGCACTACTTTTCTTTTTTCACCTGTAGCAACTTTGCTGCTTGCACTGACTTTCTTCAGAGGCATAATTAGGGGCTAAAACACTTCGTACACCTATATTAAAAGCGAAAGCAAAACGAAGCACGTCCGCACGCGATAACAGTTGGTCACGAAAAGAGCGATCTACACCCGTACGCCGCTCAGCATCGCACCCTAGCGTACGCAATCACGCATTACCGGCCTTAGAACTCCGATTTTTTGACCTAACAGCGAAGCAAGACGTTCTCAAAATTTTTGGTCGGACTCTGATTTGTTCTAACTGAGAGGCGTTCGAAAACCGAGGTTCCACTGTATGTGACATTATTAACACATTATTACATCATTTAGTTTTAAATTCGTATAACAAGTACTGTATATCACTTCACATGTTATTTTCACAACAAAGCAAAAAGTGCGCTCTGGGCCTCTGTTGATAATTTCAACAATTGTTTACCTCTGGGTCCAACCGGGAGTTGTTTACCGGTAAAAGTGAAACAGAAGATGAAGATTTGATTGGATTTAGTGTTTTGGAGAGAAGCTGATAGTTTGGAAAGCACGTTCTTTATGCAAGAGTTATTTGAATAACTCTCAATATGTTACATCATTACTGACAAACGTGTCTAAGATATGCACATACATGTAATGTTAGAATTCTCTATTTTATTTCTATTTTCAATTGCCTTTCAAGATGACATGTATGTTTTTGATGTTTGATTTACACATTTTTCCAACACATTTTCCCCCCAAAATGCGACTCAAACCCAGAGTGCGACTTATACATGTTTTTTTTACTCCAGTGAGACTTAAAATCCGGAACAACAACAACAATTTGACACACAAGTCACACTCCTGGTCAAACTATGAAAAAAAACTATCATCCGGAAAATACGGTATTCAGAAATTTACGACGGGCCGGATTTAATGATCCAATGGCCCAAATCTGGCCTTTGGGCCACAGGTCTGAACTTCCTCTTAAAGTCTTTAAAATATGGAACTTTGAGCATCTGGTGATGGACCTATGCACATTTCAGAGGTGCTTTTTCACCTTTTGGCTGTACTGTATTTTCCCTACTATAAGTCACTTTTTCTTATATATGGCCAGGGTTACGATTTATACTCCGGTGAGAGTTATATTTGAAATTATGAACACAATATTAAATCTTTGAGTTTTACATTTTTATTAAGGGTGCTATATATATCACTTCAAATGTAGTTTCACACTAAAACGCAAGAAATCGCTCTAGGCCAGTGTTGATAATTTCAACAATTGCCTACCTCTGGGACCTACTGTGAGTTGTTAACCGGTAAAAGTGAAGAAATGATTGGATTTAGTAACTCAGAATTAATTTGATCATTTGGTAAGCATGTTTTTTTTATGCTAGTTATCTGAATAACTCTGATTATGTTACGTCAGTACTGACGAGCGTGTCTAAAATATATAAGTTGTTACTGATATGCACATCCGTGTAATGTTAGTATTTTGTGGTCTTTATTTAATCTTGATTTTAAATGGCCTTTCAAGATGTCATGTATTTTTTAGCGTTGGATTCTCATCAAATAAACTTCCCTCCAAAATGCGATTCATACTCTGAGTGTCATGAACCGGAACAGGACCCAAATGCGTGACATTTCTCACACAAGCTTTTATTTTACGGTAAACGCCGAGTCATGCACGTTAGGCAGCAGTCTGGCGTGGAAAGACAGGAAGCCAGAGAATGACGAGATCGATACCAATTGCCCGTGCAGATATCGGACAGATGGGGGCGATACCGGACAGGACGGGACAGACAGGATTGATGTTGAAACAGGATATCAAAATTAAACAGGACAAACAAGACGGGAACGAAAATAACAAACAGGACAAAATAAACAGGAACAATACCGGACAGGAAATACCAACAGGAAACAGGACCGAGTCAGAACCCACTTTTTGCGGGGCGGAGGTTCATTGACGGACTGACCAAGGGAGATTGAGAGCACTGAGCTTAAATAGAAGGAAAGCCAATCTGTCAACGAGCCACAGCTGGCGCTACACGGGCGGGGCCAATTGGACGCCATGGCAACCGTGACACTGAGTACAATTTATACATACTTTTTCCTTTTTATTTATTCCTTTTTTAGGCTGGTGCGACTTATACTTTAGAGAGAATCATAGTCTGGAAAATATGGTCTTTTCCGACAAATGTGACAGGAAAAAGAGCTTGGTTGTAACGGCTGGCCGGCTTCCTTTCATCTGAGTTCACCTTGCGCCGAAGCGCTCCTTTTACCCTCCGCCTGCGTGACATCTTCTTCAAAAGCGCCGGCACGCCCGTGACATTTCCATTTTTTGCTCCGGGCAGGAGAGAAAAAAGTGCACGGATTGATGGAATTTGGACATAATGAGGCGGTTTTAGTCGGAGTCTGTCAGGTGAGAGAGTCTCCCGGTGCGGTTTCGAAAGGTCATGGAACTTCTTAATCAAACATCAGGCAAGCCGACCCGGCTGGCAGACGGGTTCGGGTGCACCCCCGCCGGGTTTAAAGTTCACTTCTCTACACTCTCAGAAAACTGGCTTGCAAAATGTCCCATGTGAGTGAATCCCTTCTGATGTCGCCTTCTGTGACCTTGACCTGAGCCCCAGTTGTGGATTCTGAAGATCTTGACTCTGACTTTTTGCCTTAAGTTCCTCTGGTTAGGGAAAGTTAGTAATGTAGATCCCTTGGTTGCGATGTCATTTTCATATTGATTCTACGGCAGGGGTGTCAAACTCATTTTAGCTCAGGGGCCACATGGTAGAAGAGGCATTCCGTCTCGTAAGTAAGTTTTATGAAAATGGTCCTCAGCTGTAGGGTTGGGGATATTTTGGAGGCTCACATTAACATTATGATTCCAAGGTGTAAGATTCGACTATAAAACGATTACTGAGGTTCTTCCTCAATTTTGTTTTCAGTCTCCAAGATTTAATCTCTTGTAATGTTTATCAATTGTGCATTTGTAAAAAAAAAAGCAACAAAATTACACAATTTCCAAAACAGTTAAAGGGACAGTGTGTAATTTATAGCACAGGGGTCTCTAACCTTTTTCAAGCTGAGAGCTAATTTTCGTTACTAATTAGAACAAAAGGCACCCTGTTTGATATGCATGTCTAAAATAGCAACTTAGCTAGATGGCTTACTAAATAGGTACAAATTTAGCTCGATAGTAAGCTACAATGGCAAACGGGTAAAAAACTAAAAGAGAGCTGGACAGCTAGCTAAAAGAGTAACAAATAGTCAGATAGAAAACTAAAAAAAGCTTGATAGCTAGCCCAAAAAAGGAGGCTAAAATTTAGCTTGATAACTAGCAAAAAATATCAAATGTTAGCCAGAATGTCAAAAGGAATAGAGGCCACTACTTCACTGTTGTGGGCACAGAGCTGGACAGCCTGACAACTGTAGGTGAGAGACGGGTACTGAAAAAGCTGCGGTCAATCATGGACAATTGATCACATCCACTACACAGCATCATCTCCAAACAGGAGAGTACCTTCAGTGACAGACTGCTGTCACAGTCTTGTTCCACGGACAGACTGAGATCATTTTTTCCTCATGCCATGAGGCTGTTTAACTCCACTTGGGGGAGTAAAAGCCCACATTAAACCACACCCACAAATTTGCATATTACCCTATTTTTATTACAGAATGCATTTTATGGAGCACTATTTAAATATTCTATATCAACACTTTACATTGGGTATTTATGTATTATTTCCTTTTCCTTTATTATTGTCTTATTTTCAACACAAGAATACTGTTGGAAGTGTGAATTTCCCTAAAGTATCTATCTATCTATCTATCTATCTATCTATCTATCTATCTATCTATCTATCTATCTATCTATCTATCTATCTATCTATCTATCTATCTATCTATCTATCTATCTATCTATCTATCTATCTATCTATCTATCTATCTATCTATCTATCTATCTATCTATCTATCTATCTATCTATCTATCTATCAAGTTCTGTCCCGCTTCTAGTTCACGTTTTTGTTCCGCAATGTTCCATCCATCCATCATCTGCACCGCTTATTTTCAGTAGGGTCGCGGGGTGCTGGAGCCCATCCCAGCTATCTTCGGGTAGTGGGCAGGGCACACCCTGAACTGGTCGCCGGCCAGTCGCAGGGCACACAGGGACAAACAACCACTTGCTTATTCACACCTATTGACAATTTGGAGTCACAAATTAACCTGCCCAGCATGTTTTTGGAAACTGGAGTGCTCGGAGGAAACACAGGGAGAACATGCACACTATGCACGGGAAGGTTGGATTCGATCCCATTATCTCAGAACTGTGCTGCGCACGCGCTAACCATCCGTACTCCGTGCCGCCCAATACACAATGTTGATAGTGTTTTTTTTTAGAAGGTTGGAAGACCAAGCAAAAACATAATAATAATCAAGTGCAGGTTTTAATGGTTTTTAGCCAAAGGTGGTTGCTCTACACCCATTCACATCCAATTGGCGCCCTCCTGTGGTAAAATAGCGTGCCAGATCCTGAAAGACCTTTGCTTTCATTTCTATAGTTTATTTGCAGAAGAGAAGGTGGACGAGCACTAGCATCATAATGAGGTGCAGGTGTGGACACTGATTAGGTTCAGGTGGGCACTCTCCAGCCACTCCCCCCAGCCTAGCACCCACGAGGGGGAATTGAACGGACAGATCCTGAAAGCTATTAGTGTCAAAAGCCTTCTTTGCTTTCATTTCAAAAGATTATTTGCTGAAGAAAAGATGGACGAACGTTTGCGTAATAAAGAGGTGCTGTGGTGGAAACTAATTAGGCAAAACTCTCCAACCACTCTCCCCAGGGTAGTGCCCTCTAAAGCGGAAAGAGTGCCAGAACCTGACAGCTGCATATCAAAAAGCAATGGAGACACAAGTTTGGTCTGCATTCTAGTTTACGTTTTTATCTCCAAGTGTCAAAATCTTTCATTTCGGGAGTTTATTTCCGGCCAATGAGATGCATCGAAACCGCGCCGTAGCCCCAGAGTCAGTATTTGCCTAGTTTATGGTGCCTCGTATTCCGTTTTAGCCTTCGGCAAACACGAAATCCGCCGTCACCGCCACGGGACATTTGATATCTGACTCGTAATCGCATATAAACAGCGATAAAGCAGGCTAGCCGGGCGGGATGCAAATGATCCGCCGCCAGTAGTTGGGCAAACGGCGCTAGCTAGCATCCGTTGGGACGCACTTTGTTTGGAGTTTGGACAAACATTGAACGTGTCTTTAAATAGCTGGCTGCTTGTGAACTCGCGCCACGTTTTACCTTCAATGCCCGGGAGTCTCTTGCGCTTCTTTTCATCTTTCAGTGCTTTGTCCACCATGTCGTTTTCGCTTCTAATCTCCGGGGAGTGCTGTTAGAGGACAGGTGGGGGACATCACTCACTCCATGTGTGCTAACAAGGATTTGCTTGACTGGCAGACCATTCTTTCCCTTCCCAGGTTATTTTAAGGACACACAGTTCGGTTTTGCGATGTTGAATTCTAGGGCTGCATGATTTTGGAGATCTGTATTGCGATATTCGATATAAAAAAAGTTCTGTGCTAGTTTTGTTTTTATGAGAACTTAATCATAGTGACGCACAAACTTACCTCGAGATGATGTCATTACCGACTGAGTATACAGTACGACTGTAACAAGATATCTACAAATACAAACAGAAATGGTCTTTATTGTCATTATACAAGAACGGTTAGCTAGCTGCAAGCTAGCATTAGGTAGCCGCAACTTCAGGAAGGTGTCCGCGATAATTTAAATACAAGAGCCGCGAATTGTGGCGGTTTTCCATGAGTTGTAGCTTAAGGTCATCTGTTTCATAGGTAATGGATCTGGCGTTGGTTGGATACAGGCTCGGAACCGTTGGCTAAAGAGAGTTGTTAGCCTAGTCGTAGCAGTAGGCAGCCACGATCCTGCTTTCTCTCCTGAAGCCGCCTTAGACGATTCCTGGACGCAATAACAATTCATGAAGCACCTGCTGGTGATCACCATTTCTTTTCGGCGTTCTGAATTTCCTCAGAGTCCGATTTAATAGATGAATTTCTTTTTAATATAACGAACCGCCAAAAGCTAGTTCTCGTATTTGTTTTGTTGGCCATTTGTGTGGCTGACAGCATACACCAGCCTATTGCATGTCCCCCCGTGCCTGTTTGTGTTTCCACCGGGCACTCCGGTTTCCTCCCACATTCCAAAAACATGCATGTTAGGTTAATTGGCTGGTCCAAATTGTCCTTAGATGTGAATGAGTTATTTGTCTGTCTCTGTGTGCCCTGCGATCCGCTGGCGACCAGTTCAGTGTGTCCCCTGCCCACTGCCCAAAAATGGCTGGGATGGGCCCCAGGGTGCAGAAATGGGATAAATTGATATTCTGTATCCATTTTACATTAAATAATATTGGGATGGGCATTTCCACAAATCTTCTCAATTTGATAAATAGTCGTCAACATATACAAGATTTGGAGTGACGCATGTTTTTTGCAACATCCAGTGGACATATTTAAAAAGTCCAAACTCTCTGGGCAAGTAATAGGGACACAAACTTACTTACGGACGAGAAGCAGCTCATTTTTTTCTTTTGCTTCTCTCAGCATCGTCTCCTGAGTCGGATTTAATTGGTTGACAGGCCTGATATGACCTGTGGGCTGTAGTTTGGTGAACCCTGCTCTAGAGAAAAAATTGCTGCAGTTTAATTTTACTGAGAATGTTTTATCAACTTTCATAAATCAGATGAATCAGCCTTAGGGTTAGGGTTAAGGGGTAGGGTTATGTTAGGGTAGCAGCAATGAGGCTCGGCAAAATACATGATTAACGCTGGATTTTTGTTTATGTTTTAATGGTAGTGGAGAAATTGGGAACAATGACTTTGACCTTTAAAAAGTGCTTATATTTGGCCACAAAAACCTTTTCGGAACTCGGAGCATTTTGGCGGTTATTTTCTGGGAGTTGTTTATTTTTAGGACGCAACGAGAGACCTTTTTGCTTCCTCCTTCTGCTGCCTCAGGCTCGAAGGTTGGATGAGCTCCAGTCCGAGCAACAGCCATGATGATGATGATGAAGAGGATGAGCAGATGGGCGAAACCAGAGTAGCTAGCTTGCGCGACCAGAGTAGCTAGCTTGCGTCTGGCGTTGATGCGGAGAATTCAATTTTGTTCGCTTGTCATATTGCGTCTGCGCCTGCTTGTCATTAAAGTCCTGCAGGATCCTCTCCAGATCCATCAGTAGGACGACGGGGCGCTCTGACCTTGAATATGACTGAATAAGTCGTGACACAAATGGTGTACTGCATTCATTTTATTCACTATGTAAAATAAATAATCAAATGGAAGACAAATAATAATACAATTGAAAAATATTCAATTTGAAAAATAAATATGACATAATAATTAAATAGAATAACGTAATAAAAGGATTAGAACATATATTGTTATCGTTATTACAGTATTAACTAAATTTAAAAAACACTATGCCAGGGATGGGCAAACTTTTGAAATCGTGAACCAAATTAGGTTAAAAAAAAATGGCACAAGGGCCGGACGGAAAACAAAAATTGGGGGTATTCTACCAATATAGTCTCGAATCTGATACCTCGACAATATTTGAAGGAAAAAGACAATTTAGGCCTATTCAATTTTTCTCACATCCTAGCTGCCGTTTCTATTATGATTACTGATGTGACTCAGCTGCGCCTGCTCATTTGGCACCAACAGCCGCGGGTTCTGATTGGCTCCCTGTCACTATTTGAACCTAGTCCTGTCAATTCCCTTTTGTCAGTCCGTCTGTGAAGCTCCGTGTATACAAGGCAAGCTTTTTTCGACCCTGACCACCGCCGTTTTGCTCCCGTTTGTCTCCGGCTACAACCCATTTTTGATCCCGATCACATCTTCTCTCCCGTTCTGGCTTACGACTCGCTTCCGACCCGTTTTTGCTCTCCTGTCCCAGCTACCGACCCGCCATCGCTCGCCAGGGAAGATCCACTTCCGTGTTCGGATCACAGGCCAAGTACGATAGCAAACACCGGATCGTGGGTGCAGCCCTTCCTCGTTCCTTTAATAAAACTTGTGAGAAACGTTACGCAAGTGGGTCCTGTCTCCGTTCTGGTCCTGACAGTTTCAAAACGAAGTATCTCTATTTTGCTGGATATTTTGATTTTTTTCATTTTTTGCACATTCCATTCAGGCAACATTTCTAAAAATGACAAAAATTGAGTTCATTATTTTTAGAATAGCAGCAACAATGTGCGTTCATGAAATAAATTAACATGTAAACATTTAAAGTACATGCTAGATTATGTTTTGCCTGTAACTAAAACATTTAAACAAATTGGTTTTGAAATGCTCAGAATTAAAAAAAAAAATATTCATTTTGTCCATTTGATAATGTGCATTGAAAAACTCAAAAAGCAATACAAATAAATGAATACCTATAACATAAAAAAAAACATATATAATACATTATGAAACTACTCTAATTAATCATGTAGCCATCTATTTAAATATTGGGGACACAGTGGATGATCAGAAATTTTAATTACAGTACTGGATTTTTTTTTTTTTTTACTTTTTTTCTACATACTGTTATATTTTAAACGTTTTTGTTTGGTGAGCCGGAAGACAAAGTCCTACAGGCTGCATGTGGCTCGTTTGCCGTAGTTTGCCCAGCACTTCTTTACACCTGAGTTAAACATACGATAAAAAAATAAAACAAAATGGGCAAAAGTACTCAAATCAAATAAGACATGTATTCAAAAAGCTACTGTAATGATTACTTTAATAAAATTAAAAAATGAATAAAACATATAAAAAAACTATTTCAAAATAGAATTAAAATACCAAAATAAAATGACCAAGGACATAAGAAAATGGAACAGGCAAAATAGTTTACAGGAATAAGTAACTACCTTCAAAAGATCCATATGAGATGATAATAAAAAATTAGAAATCAATACATTCTTAAAAGTAAGTAAACAACAACTACCATTGTGAATATGCACCTATTCATTATGTCATCATTTATATTGGGGGTTTTTTGTGTCCTTTTTCACATTTCTATCTTTTCAATTTGTTCTACTTGCATTGAAAGGTGAAACCATCTTACTTCGTTATACTCATATAATGTGAGTGGGACAATGGGGCACTCTGTCCTTGGATATGACTGAAATAGTGGTGACGGAAAAGGATTGCTGCGTTCATTTATTCTTTATTTATAATGACAATAAAGGCCTTTCATTCATGCATTCATCTAATTGCCTTGACACAATGAAAAATAATCAAATAAAGTAAAAAAATAGATTAGAAAAAATGGATTCGAAGAAAATAAAATCCCATACATCTAAATAAAAAACACAATTTCAAGCTTGAAAACAAAAACCTAATGATCAAAATCCACCTTGTTTTTTTTTTTTTCTTTTATTGGTGGCTACTGAGAACTTTGACAGACGAAATGTCGGAATTGCTTCTGCAGACCTCCGGGCTTTTCTTCTTTTTTTTTTCTTTTTTATATCTTTTGTCTCCTGCACTCTCCATTTTTATTGCAGACCTGAGGCGGCATCGACGAGATGAAATGAAGGCTGTGCCGTTGTGGGTGTCGCTCGGCGTCATAGCTGCAGTCATTTTTAGAGAACTTTTTCAAATCGAGTCAGAGAGTTGAATTGAAGGTAATCGAGCAACAGTGGGGGGCTGCCCACTTTTGCAACCGCAAAGCCTCACAATACTTTTGTCTCCTGGTGGCGTCACAATACTTTTGCATCCTTGAAGCGTTGCTGATAAAAATAGAATATATTTATTTTGGTACACAAAATAAGATCTAAAAGAAAAACATTAAAAAAATAATATGACAATAAATCAAACTCTCAGTAATAAGTGAATTTGTAATTGGCTTACACTTACAAGAAAGCGACAGCGTGTATTATTTGACCAGTATTGTGGTGACAACCAAACACAAGTGCTACAAAGGTAGAAGACATGCTACGGAGACTTAATGTGAGCATTTTTCTTTTTCTTTTTGCGCAAACCTTTTGGAAGAACGAAAAAAAGTGTCATGATTACTGATATGACTCAGCTGCGCCTGCTCATTTGGTGCCGACTGCCGCGGGTTCTGATTGGCTCCCTGTCAGTATTTGAACCCATTCCTGTCTGTCTCTTGTTGTCAGTACGTCTGCGTATCTCTGTGTATACTAGGCAAGCTTTTTTCGACCCTGACTCAGACCTGTCCCTTTTTTTTGCTCCTGTTTGTCTCCCGCTACGACTTGTTTTGATCCCGACCACGTCTGCTCTCCCGTCCCGACTTACGACCCATTTTTTATCCCGACCACGTCTGCTCTCCCGTCCCGACTTACGACCCATTTTTGATCCCGACCACGTCTGCTCTCCCGTCTTATGACTCGTTTCCGACCCCGGCCATGTCTTGCTCTCCCAGTCCTGGCTACCGACCAGTTTTCTGCCCCTGACACCGCCATCGCTCGCTACGGAAGATCCACTTCCGTGTTCAGATCAATCCCAGTACAAGAGCGACTTGCTTCCCGCGCCCAGCGGACACCGGATTGTGGGCGCAGCCCTTCCTCTCTCTTTCAATAAAACTTGTGGTAAACATCACACACGTGGGTCCTGTTTCCATTCTGGTCCCGACCAAAAGAGGAAAAAAGAAAACAAATAATTTAAAGAAAACAAGGGGGAAAATGAATGATGAGAAAAAAGGGAACAAAGAAAGAAAAAAAAGAAACAATTCTAAACAGACTGATGAGAGCAAAAAAAAACTGTTCAAAAGGAAAATTATAGAACGTGAAAATGAGAAAAAAAAGAAAAAAAAGAAAAACAAAAAGAAGAAAAAAAAAGACAGATTTTTGTATCTTTTGTAGTGTCAGGAAGAAACCTACGCAAGCACGAGGACAACAAGCAATCTCCGCACAGGAAGGTTGGTAACTGGATGTATATATATATATATATATATATATATATATATATATATATATATATATATATATATATATATATATATATAACGTCGAGGAGACTGTCATTAACTCATTAGCTGCCAAAAAGGATCTTGGATGTCTTTTGTCGCCATTTATAGATGTCTTTGGTCCACTAAGCGGATCTTTTACGGTATATATATATATATATATATATATATATATATATATATATATATATATATATATATATATATATATATATATATATATATATATATATATATATATATATATAGTTCTAAGGTCTTGGGAACCTCCTGTGTGGGTTCAAATCCAGCTACCTACTGTGCGGAGTTTGTATATATATATATATATATATATATATATATATATATATATATATATATATATATATATATATATATATAAATTGATGATTTAACTTCTACTTTGGACCATGAAAGTGTCAATTTAATGAGAAGTTGCCGTCTGACAAACAATTTTTGCCATGGCTAAATTCTGTTCCAGGTAATGTGTACGAGGCACCATTTATTTTGTACAACAAATATTTGTGTTTATTTATTTTTTTGTTGTAATTGTTTTATTTGTCGACTTAAATTTGATTTCAAAAGACGTTTAAAAAGTGTTGAAAAGTCTTGAATTTAACTTGCCTTAAGCCACAGGTGTCAAACAGGTGGCCCGCGGGCCAGGTCAGGCCCGCTAAGGGATTGAATCCGGCCCGAGAGACAACACGCAGAGAAGCGCTAGAGAAAAACAAGCTGCATGTTGAATTATGTCAACTTGATGTTACCAAAGCCAGGTGCCTTTCACAAAGACTGTACTTGTATTTATCTCTCTCTCTCTCTCTCTCTCTCTCTCTCTCTCTCTCTCTCTCTCTCTCTCTCTCTCTCGCTCTTTCCTTTCCACCCCTTTTCTCCCACTCTCTTTCACTCTCTGTGTCTCTCTTTTTCTCTTCCTTTGTTGCTCTCTGTGTCTTTTAACCTCTTTTGCTCTAACTTCCTTTTTTCCCTTTTCTCTCTTTTCTATTTCTCTCTTCCTACCCTTCGCGCTTTCTTTTCTCTTTTCTCTCCTTCTGTCTTTCCATTTCTCTTTGGATTTCTTTCTTCTTTCTTTTCCCCCCTCTCTCAGGACTTTTTATCTTTTGTTTTTTAAGCTCTCTCCCTCTCTCTGTTTCTTTGTCCCGCCCTCTCTCCTTTTCCCTCCCTCTTTCTCTTATTTCTTTATCTCTCTTTTTCTTTCTCTTTAATCTACTAGTCCGGCCCCCGACAGAATGTTTGTTCTATTGTGTGGCCCCTTAGTTAAAATGTTAATGTTAATGTTAATGTTAATGTTAATATTTCGGAAACCTAAAGGCGTCCCAACACTTTTGCATCTGAGCGTTAACGGTGCCTGTTTAGTGTTGACACTTTGTTTTTGTCTGATTTTATAAATAATAAATAAATAAAACTCCAATAAATCCACGCTGCCCGTCCTCCGTAGATCCTTGGACCCGATTTACGAGGGCGGATGCCCGGTACGCGGATAAATCTCGGCGCTCTGATTAAATGGAAATGTCAACGTCGTGTTTGGCAATTTCCAAGCGTTAAATGCTTTTTAAACTAGGCAACGCGGGGTACGGTCATTTTTTTACTCTAATTTAGGGATTAAGGTTAAAAGGTAGGGGTTTGGGCAGGGTCTGGTAACCCAAAATGTCAAAGGAGCCATATTGGACAAAAAAAAACATGTTTGGTGTTGAAAATAATTCAAAGCCCTGTTAGCCTTAAGAAACCATCTCATTTTCCATTATCAAGCATTTTTAAAAATGCGGCAGGGAGCCATTAGGGAGCACCGTATGCAGCTCCTGAGCCACATGCAGCTCTGAAGCTGCTTGTAAGGGTAAAAGCAAGACTTTAAAGGGATTGTATTTGAGTTAGGGATCGGGTATTGGGGGTTAGGCATAACATTATCTTCAATAAATAGATGCAATAAGGCTAGCTCCTCCCATGAAATTCAATAAATACCTAAAAAGCAGGACACAGCATTTACTATGAAATTTGAGAGCTGACAGACCACAAAAAAAGATATTTATAAAATGTCTGCAACAATGAGGCACTCTAAAGCAGCGCCTTCCTTAAGGAACCCGTCAGCCATTTTTAAAAACTAAGGAATTTGTCCAGCTGTGAGTAAAAGAATGTAATAAAAAAACCGTATCCACAACAATGAGGCACTCTAAAAAAGCTTTGACTTTTTTTTATTAATCCTGTTTTTCTCCTTTAGGCAGTCTTCAGACATACTACATTGAAAATTACCGTATTTTCCGCACTATAGGGCGCAACAGGTTATAGGGCGCACCCCCAAAAAATAGTTTTTGGTCCTATATCTTCCATAGATAAGGCGCACCGGATTATAAGGCGCTACAATGGGAACGTCGACAAAACAGTCAGATGATTCAGTCCAACTGATTACCCCCTTAACATTCCCAAAGCTTGCAAAGAAGCAAATACGTGTCGTAGACACGTGCGGATGCGGTGTCCGTACGATGTCACTCAAATGCATCATTTTAAAAAATCCATAAGGAATAAAGAGAGAATATGAGTCAAAAAGAAAAGAGAAAATAGCACCATGCTTTTCTTTAAAATTTTGTTTTGTTTCTTATGTTGTCCGTCATTTTATTTTGAAACTAAGGAATGTGTCCATCTGTCAGCTGTAAATCTAAAGATATGGACATTCCGACAACAATGAGGCACTCTATAGCAGAATTAGAGCTTTTTTTCCCCCCTTTTTTCAATTGTGTTAGGTCCTTAAGGAGTCATCAGATTTTTTATTTTGAAATTTAATTGAATCCAAATAAATCTAAACTGGGCAATTTGTCCATCCGTCAGCTGTCAATTAGAAATATATAACTTGTCCACAATACTGAGGCACTCTACCACAACAATGAGGCACTCTAAAGCAGAATTAGAGTTTTTTTTCCTTTTTTAATTGTATTAGGTCCTTAAGGAGTCATCAGCCTTTTTATTTTGAAATGTAATTTAATCCCAAAATTCTAAGCGGGGTCATTTGTCCATATCTCAGCTGTCAATTACAAAAGATAAAACTTCTCTACCACAATGAGACAGTCCAAAGCAGCTCTCTATTTTTTTTCTTTTTAATTCTATTTTGTTTCTTAAGTTGTCAGCCATTTTATTTTGAAGTTGGGTTCAATCCAAAGATTCAAAAGTAATGATTTTGTCCATTTGTCAACTGACAAGAAAAACACAACAGGCCCCCTAAATCAGGAATTTTAAAACCTTTTTAGAATACAATTTGTTCCCTAAAAATAATCAATTATTTTATTTTGAAAATGCCATCGTTGTCTCTTCCCTTCACAAAATGCTAAGTCTGTCAGCTGTCAATTAAAAAGAATGTTTTCCTTAGTTGCTAGCTGTTTTGTTTTGAAGTTCGGCTCAATCCAAACATTCAAAACTAGGGGAAAAAAAGATAGAAAATGTCCACAACAACGAGGCACTCTAAAGCAGTCATATTTTGTTCCTTAAAGTAATCAGTCCCTTTATTTTTCGGCTCTATCCTTCAAAAAATGCTCCCAAGGAATCTGTCAGTCTGTCATCTCTCTCTTGAAAAAATAAAAAAACGTATCCACAACAACGAGGCACTCTAATACAGCACTGCAGTAATTTTCTCTCTCTTCCAATACCTTCAAACGTGTCCTTTTCGAAATTCACCTCTCAAGTTTTCTTTGTCCAACTCAACAAAGACAAAAACTGAGGTGGAAGATATTTTTCTTATTTAGCGATGGCCTAGGGGCCCCCTAAAAGGCGCCCCCGGGATGTCCGGGGCCCCGGAACCAATCCCTGCGCATCGGAGCGTGGCATGATTGATGGGTGCGTTTGGAGCGCTATTCGCTTAGCGCACCGCTAGCTGTGATTTATAGCCAGGGGGGTGCAGGTGAGGGCTGCAGTAATCCACCTACTGTCAGTTAAGTCTGTCCCCGGAGAGCTTTTTCTCTCGCGGTCGCTATCGGAGCTAGTTCGCGCATGCTAATTAGCATTAGCAAATCCTCTTCATTATCACGGTTAAGATGGAAAGATTGAAAGAGTCCCGGTCAGTCCCCGTCAAATGAAACACTCTTCGTGTGCTACGAAAGCTCGTAATTTGTCGGATGCTAACGAGCTAGCATCGTTCGTGATTTGTAGCTTGATTAGCTTATCGATCACGCTGATCGATGACTCGTGGTGAAGTTCAGCCTGCCTTTTTAGTGCTGAAATTGTGCTGATTAATATGATGAATGTAATAAATAGTGATGACAACAGTGTAGAAAAAAATCTCAGGGGGGCGGCGGAGTAGATTAAAAAAAAGAAAGAATGGCAGGGAGACAAAAAGAAAAAAATGGAAAGAGAGAGAGAGGGAAGAAAGAGGGCAGAAGAGAGAGAAAGGGGAGAGGGGAAAAAGAAAGAAAGAGGAAAAGGGAGAAACAGAAAAAAGGGAAAGATAAAAGAAAAAGACAACCAGAGAGTGAAGATAAGAAGAGACAAAGAGAGTAAAAGAGAATAAGAGAAAGCGAGAAGAGCTCCAGTTGCTTTGTGAGTGACATCAAGTAGACGGGACAGGAGTTTAATGCAAAAAAATTATCGGCTCATTATCTAATACAAATAAAATTAACTAGTGTTCCGTTGCTAACGTGGTACTGTTTTAAAGTTAACATACCGGTCGTTGAGTAACTAAACCAAATCACCGAGACGAAATTTAATTTCAATTAAATGTACTACTCATATGGGTGATTTGATAAATTACAGTAATAAATATTAGTACCGCAGCTTTTGTGATTGCTAGTATGACAGGATATTGGTTCTTCTTCCATGGTATTTTGGAGGTTGTTGTAACATGCAATTTACAGTATGAGGTACAGTTAGGGCCCATGTCCACTAGTGATTGGAATTCCGGGTCTTTTTAGAGACCCGACTCTTTCGGCTCGGCTCAGTGAAAAGAGCTGGCTCTTTCGAGTCCCAAACACCTCTTCAGATAATTTTGTTTTGTTAAATGATATATGGTAAATGGTCTGGATTCAAATCGTGAAGACCTCCCAAAGCGCTTTACAATGTGCTCTACATCTACCCATTCACACACACACATACGCAGATAGTGGCGACAGCCATGCAAGGCCAATACTAATGATAATGAAAGATTAGGCACAAAAACTATTCAAAATTAAATTTAAGAATGTAACATGCTACTATGTAATTATAGCCCATGTTTCACTCTACAGAAAACTTTTACCTAATTTAAATATTTAAGTTAATTATAATAGTTAGGTATCACAGACGATCAAAATGTAAAATAAAGTTATTACTAGTTACTTTTCAGTGTATCAACCATTAGAAACGCAATAACAAAGCTTGTGTATTTTGCTGTCTTTATCCTCTACATAGACAACCTGATATTAGCACAGCACTGATAAGTTCTGATGTCATAAGATGTTGAGATAGAGAGAAAGGCTCTAATGTGCCACTAGGCTAACATGACGCTAGGCTCAAGTTCTGCTAGATTAACATGCATAAATTGTCGGAGTACATCCCAGCTCATTAGCAGCTTCGCTTGGCTATAAACAGTTGCAGCTCTTTCTGGTCTCGCATTTTGATTTTTTTGTTGAAAAAAAAAAGTTTATCCTCTCCATAGACAAACCGACATTTGTGCAACAATGTTGAGTTCTCAGAAAAGTTGTGACATAATGAAATGTACACTTGTACCATTGGAAAGATGCTAACAACTAGTGCCAGAATCCATCCCAAATCTTTGATAGCTTATCATGGCAAAACTCTAGCTTGCAGTTGCTATGACAACAGCAACTTTGTTTTTTTTTAATACAAAATGTCTTTATCCTCTGCATGGACAAACTTATATTAGTGCCGCACTGATGAGTGCTGAGGAAAGTTTAGTACCTTGAGGAAAGCGCTAACCCACCACTTTGATAACGTGCTGCTAGTTCTGGAATCCATCCTAAATCATTTCTGGCTTCCCTTGGATATAAACTTTGTCCCCTGCATAGATAAACTGATAACGCTGTTAAGTTCTGAGAAAAGAACACCTTCATGAAATCTTCATGGTACTGTGAGAAAGATGCTAACATCTCGCTAACGTCAAAATCCATCGAAAATCTTTCGCAGCTTAGCGCTGCAAAATCTCTGGCTAGCGGTTGCTATGACAACAGTAGCAATTCCATTGGAAGTCGTCCTGCGTCGGACCTCGGCGTTTCCAATCGCACAATTGTCACTCAAAGCTAGCTCGTCTTTTCCGAAACGCTCGGGGAACAGCGCTGAAAATTGGCTTCGGAATCCACCCCCGCCTCGGTGGCCCCTCCCCTTAAGTTTATGACAGTACCTACGCTGAAAAATGGCCCCCATCAGAGGAATGTGGCGGCAGTTAAAATTCATGGCTTCTCTCTATGGCTTTTTCTCGCGCTCCTGAGATTTCTTTCGATTTTTTTTTTCCGTCACAATTTTTTTTCCGTCGGGGTCAAAGTTTACTCGCTTCCTGCTAACGGAAGACTTTTTTGTAGATATCGTCAATGGGGGAGGGGCTTCAAATAATCGTCCCCTTCTCTCACTCCCATGAACTTATTTGTGTCCAGCCCATTTTCGATAAAATACATTTTTTCGTGAATACCTGTCAACGGCAGTAAATGACTTCAAAGTTTGTCTACGAAGGCAACACTAGAAGAAAAATCACAACTTTTATCGAAATGAGGCTCTTAAGGCTATCATTATTTTCATAATCGATGAATCCATACCTGTCAACCTGTACGTTTTTGCCGTACAAAGTACGTTTATTATGCATTTTAAGACGTGTGCAACGTACAAGATAATCTGTACGGAAAAACGCAAATTTGTCAATTATGGGTACCATCAGGTATACACCGACTATCACAAATCGGCAAATCAATCAAGTCAATCGAGTTCGAGTTGTGTAGTGAAAGGAAGTCCGTCTCTTTTTAGAGAACCGGCTTTTTCGGCTCCACTCATTAAAGATAGCCGTCTCTCAAACAGCTCATTTGCTTTGATGCATTATATTACGATGTTGTATAAAGAAGTTAAGAAAAAAATGGAAGTATAAAGGACAGGTTTGTGGTTATCATTATATTACCAACAATGACTTCATGCAGAAAATGAATTAACAATTTGTATAAGAAAATGTATTATTCTACTTAATTATATTTGCATGTATTTTTTCCTTCTACAGTGAAAGTCCAAGCTACTTAATTTCTGAACTTTTTTTATAATAAACCTCATTCATGTCGAGCAACTTGGTGTCTCACAACAAAATGTTAATTGACAATATATATGATAAAACGAAACACATGTACAATATAACATGTTAAACTACATAAATATGAACGTTTAAAAAAAATTATGGTGTAAGAATTTTGTATTTTGTAAGGGAAAATACGACAGTTTGTAAGGGCATGGAGGTTGACAGGTATGTGAATCAGATTCTTTAACAAAATTAATTCAAATATTGAAGTTTGGGGTGGATAGAATAATAGTGCACAAAACAACGGACTAATTTATAATATAAAACAATCAAAAAAATACAAGGGTTTGCCAATTAACTAGACACTAAACAAAAATACATAGAAATCCACTTGCAAATATATAAGATACTCTTTTCCCACCACCTTATCCAAATATTATTACCGTAAATTCCGGACTATAAGCCGCTACTTTTTTCCCAAACGTTCAACCCTGCGGCTTATTCAGTGATGCGGCCAATTTATGCTATTTTTCTAACGGCCGCCAGCGGCGCTCGAGTACAAAAGGTAAGATTTAGACCGGTGGAATATATGCGCCGAAGAAGACTGCAACTTCTTGGCTAGTGCACAAGTTACATTAGCGTTAACATACCCTCATCATGCAAAATGCAAAAAGAAAGGCAGATCAAAAAATCCACCATCCTCAACGGGTTCCGAAAAGCCAGTCTGCTGCATGACGGAAAGGAGGGCACAGAATCAGCAGTGGATGGGAGCGTGGGACGACGTCTATATGACACTGTTTCTTTCCGACACTGAGGAAGACGACTTTGATGGCTTCAGTTCTAAGGAGGAAGATGAGGACGGTTTACCGTGATTTTTACAAGTACGGTATGTTTTTTTAACAGACCCGTTTACTGCGTTGCGAGCGTGTTGCTAGCGTATTGCTACCTGTCACAGGCACCGTTTGGGATGAAAGTTATATTATTATTATTAAAGCTTTGAAAACTCTTCCCGGTGTACCGTCTTTCTTTGTAAATATGTGTAACCATGTATAATATGTATATTTTTGTAATGTATTTATTCCAGAGACTTATTCTGATATGTTTTGCACGGGCGAATCAAAAAGAAGGGGCGAAAAAAATGGGGGCTGATGGGAAGTGGAGTAAAGGTGAGACGTGTTTGTGGACGCGGCGGACAATAGTGAATATGTATTTTACCCACCCTTACCTTTGGAAATATACACTTTTTTCCTCGGATTACTTACAACGGGACCCGGACTCTGCAGGTCTGCATCAAACCTTAAGTACCGGTATCATTTTCCGTTCATTTTGCCGGCTGTGATTTTTGACTGTGTACTTTAATGAAGGACATTCTGTTTCAATCGCGGGACTTAAAGTCGGGTTTGGGTTAATTTTGTGTTTGTGTTACATTTTTTAATGTGGGCACATGCGGCTTAAATACAGGTGCACATTGTGTAAGTACAAAATCGGTTTTCCTCTTACAATGTGGTGGGTGCGGCTTATAATCAGGTGCGATCTATAGTCTGGAATTTACGGTTTATTAAATATTATATATGGAGTTATCATACAAAACAAAAATATAGAGCAATACATTTCATTTTATGTAGCAATTCTTTTTAGAGAGAGCGAGAGAGAGAGAGTATAATAGCTCAAGTTGCTTTGTGAGTGGCTTGGCCTGGCTTTGTCAACATCAAGTGTACATATTCCAAACTGCAAAAGATTTTTCTCTTGCTTACCTGTAACTGCCCAGCGGGCTTCTTCTACCTGTCTGAGATAGTCAGTAATATTATAAATAATGATGTCACTTTTCATCAGTTTTTCAAGAAAGAATTCCCTACACGGCCGCTGGCGAGAAAAAGACGCTAATAACCTTTTAAGAGTGGATTCAAAATGGTGGTGATGTATGAGGAAGTCAGAAGCCCTGTACCAACTACACATAGAAATAGATTCAGATTTGTGAGAGATTATGGTATAAAGAGAATATACAAAAGAGTCACCCAGCACATCAACTTCACGAAACGAGAGGTCCTATCTCGATGACTCCGGCGAGGAACATATGGAAACTACATCCCGAGCCTCACAAACCCCATACACCTGATCATGTACTGCACATCCTATCCAATAATTTACAAGTTTTACTTTAATCACGAAACGCCACCTTCGCTTATCTTTGTTTTTGTAAAATACCAATGAGGGTGCAGTGATTTACTCAAAAAAAGTGCAAGTGAAGCAACCGCAGTAACTTACAAACTTCTCTCACTGACAACTAACCGGCCCAACAGCAGCACACTAAAAATAAAACACTCACTGTAGAACAAACAACATTGTTTCGGTGAAGCTGCTAGCATGCCATGCATTGAGTGTGATACAAAAAGGGGCAGGGCTGTCGTTTGCCTCGCGTTCTGATTTGCTGAAAACAGCGCTGTCGGATCCATTAATTGAGTGCACTCTTGTATGCATTGATTTAACATACTCAGTCGCTGATAAATCACATGATACAAACATATTGATGATTTCTTTAGTTACTTTCAATAATCAAATTTAAATTGATTGTATTGATTAGTTGTTGCAGCCCTACTAGAAGCAGTTCTTTGAAATTCCGTTAGCATTACAGAAAAAAAACAGATCTAAACTGGATTGCATAGCTTCAAAGGTTGTCTATTGATCAACATCAGAAAAAAAGTCTCTACATTTGTCCTGATGATTTTAAGTCATTTTATCATTAGCTAGAACTCGCTTCTCAAAATTCTGTTTACATTAGAACAGAATTAGGATCCAAACTGGTTTCAAACAAATGGCTACTTTTGTCTTAAGTCTCTTCATACAAGTTTCTCAAAATTATTATAACATGGCAGCTGTATCTGAATCCAACCAAACTGGATACTCAGGCAATGAATGACTTCAAGGATTAATCATTTTCAACTGATGCCAAACAATATGAAATTTATTTTTTTACTATTTTTGTCTAAATTGGGATCTTAACTTATTTCCTCATTAGCTAGAACACATTTATCAAAGTTCTGTTTACAGGACAGCAGAATCCAGATCCAAATAAGAATCTAAGACATAGAATGACTTCAAAAGTCAAAAGTAAAAATAACATTTGTCTGAAGGAGGCTCTTAAGTCACTGCTTACGAGTTTCTCAAAAGTCTCCAAACTGGATTCAAAAGCAGAGAATGACTATTGAGGCAACACGAGAAAAAAATTCTTACTTTTGTCTGGAATAGGCTCGAGAGTCTCTGCATGTGAGCTTCTTGAAATTCTGTTTACACTACTGCAAAATCCGAATCTAAACTGGATTCAAAGTAAGCGAATCACTTTAAAAATTAGCAGTGTGTGGTGCCATTGTATAAGGGTAAAGGTGATAAGTATGAATGTAGCAATTCGAGAGGCATCAGTTTGTTGTCTGTTTTGGGTAAGCTGGAAAAGTCTTAATTAAGAGAGTGAGAGGAAGAACGAATGAGGTGGTGATGGAGGAGCCTAGTGGTTTCAGGAAAGAAAGAGGATGTGTGGATCAGGTGTTTGCAGTACGACAGGTGTGTAAAAAGTATTTTTTGCTAAAGGTAAGGATGTTTATCTGGCTTTCATGGACTTGGAAAAGGCGTATGACAGAGTTGATAGCGGGGCTTTGTGGCAAGTAATGGTAATGTATGGAGTGGGTGGAAAGTTGTTGGAAGCATTGAAGTGTTTTATGTGAACAGCAGAGCTTGTGTAAGAGTAGGGAGTGAGACAAGTGAGTGGTTCCCTGTGTTGACTGGTGTGAGACAGGGGTGTGTCACCATGGCTGTGACCAGACATTCTCTAGTGCATTGTCACCATGGCTGTTTAATGTGTACATGGATGGTGTGGTGAAAGAGCTGAATGCAAGAGTATTTGGCAGAGGTGTAGAGATGATGGATAACAGTGGAACGATGTGGCAGGTAAGTCAGTTGTTGTTTGCAGATGACACAGCGCTTGTGGCTGATTCTGAGGAAACATTAAGAAGGTTGGCAATGGAGTTTGGAAGAGTGTGATAGGTGTAAGTTATGTGTGAATGTTGGGAAGAGTAAGGTGATGAAGTGTTCACATGATGGAGTGGACATGGCGTTAGAAATAAGGTTGCATAGACAGGTGCTGGAAGAAGCTGAAAGGTTTAGGTACTTGGGTTGTTATGTGGCTGCAGTTGGTGAAATGGAATAAGAGTTATTGCACGGAGTGAATCAAGGAAGAACGGTTTTGGGTGCTCTGAGGAGAGTGATGAGCAACAAGAGTATGAGTATGGATGTTAAGAGGTGACTGTATGAGAGTGAAATTGTGCCGTCTGTGTTGTATGGTGCAGACACTTTAAGCCTGAACGCAGATTTAAACCAGAAAATAAATGTTTTTGAGATGAAGTGTTTGAGGAGTATGATAGGAGTGACAAGAGTGGATAGATTCAGAAATGAAATTGTGAGGGACAGAACTGGAGTTGTAGTGGAACTGAGCAAGCGTGTGGATAAGAGAGTAATCGGTTGGTTTGGACACATGGAGAGGATGGATGAGGAGCGAATGTTGAAGAGGATCTACAGAGCAGAAGTAAATGGAAGGTGATCAAGAGGAAGGCCGCTATTGACGTGGATGGATGGTGTTATGTGTGCACTGCAGGAATGCGGTTTAAATCTAGTGGAAGCTAGAGCTTTTAATGGTGATAGGAATAAGTAGAGAGGTGTTGTAAAAGGATAGTGGGATGTTTAGATGCGTTCTAAGGGATGGGCAGGGCACCTGTATGACGGGGCAGGGGTAAACCAGTGAAAGCTGTCAGGCACTGCTGTTGAACAAAAGAGTGTGTTGTGTCACCCTGACCCGAGTGACATGGCCGTTTTCTTGTGTCCCGTTTCATCTGGAGGGACGAAAGCGTGACAAACTTTGGTGCCGAGGTGCCTAACCTCAGTGTTCATCTTACCTCTGAAAAGTGATGGGTCCCGGGGACTCGCATGATCAAAAATCTATGGGTCCCAACAGAGACCTATGGGTCCCCAATATTAAGTGTTATCGAGGTTGAAATTGTAAATCGGCGACAAATATATAATATAAATCTATCTATTCATTCAGTTTTAATCATCCCAGTTTATTGGTAATACAAATCAGTTATCACTTCAAGATTTTTCAGTTCACAAATATATCGTACATTATGCAAAATAATATTGCTGAAATACTAGTCTATATATTCATGCCATTTTGACCATCACAGTTAATTGGTAATACAAAGCAAGTTATCAGAAATTTCAGTTCATATTGTCTTCGTGGTTTGCTGTGCTGCCACAGTTGTAATGCCTTCTCAAGGTCCAATCCATTATCATCCTCCACATAGCGTAACCAGGAATATAATTTAGTCCATTTTGGCAGAAAAGTCCTTTTCTTGCTAGGTGTATTCTTTTGTTTATTTTCTTTCGTTGAATTGTTTGCTTCAACACACGTGTTTTCCTTGCGATCTGCCGAAGAATTTCTCCGCCGTTTTTTTCGTGCCGGAATTATTGCCGTTGTTCTCACTTTCTGTATAATGTTTTGACTTATTACTGACACTGAAGAAATTACCAATTCTGTGTTGATTTTCACCTTCACTCGACGACCACCACCACAACAATGATGTAATCTCGAAGCAACGAGATCTCGTTTGCCGAGATCGGCGTGTGGACGAAAACTCGAACCACGAGACCAAAACAACAATGGCGGATCTGCCTGACGAAAAGTTTGGAGTGCGGTAAATCTTTGTTTAAAAAAAATGTAATCGGGTAATAATGACAATTTTGTGTAAAAAAAGTTGCGTCCCGAGACGCACGTTGATTTGACACTATGCGTCCCCAGTAAAAATCATGCGTCTAGGATGCAGGGACGCGGGCAAACAAGAACACTGTAACCTGTTTGGGCATTTGGGTTGGGCATGGTCCCATAACGTTTGTGTGTGTTTTTTGCTATTTTTTCCCTTTTTAAATGTCTTTATTATTGTATGTTTTTGTCTTGCGTCTTGAGGGATATGACCAAGGTAGATAGATAGATGGATAGCTTAATGTCACACAATAAAAATGTACTAATTCTACCTAAACAAGGTTTTGCATCATTAGCTTGGATGAATTCATTCAAATTCTGTTTACATTATAACATAATTAGGATCCAAACTGGAATAAAAGGCAGTAAACGACTTAATGGATTTCTATTAAGGAAACACTAGTAACAAATGACAACTTTTGTCGCAAATAGGTGAGTTTCTCGAAATTATGTTAACATGGGAGCTGTATCCTGAACTGGATTCTGAGGCAGTAAATGACTTCGAAGGTTAATAATTGTTGAGTGATGCAAAAAAAAAAAAAAAAAAAATCACAACTTTTGTCTAAATAGGCTCTCAAATCTCTGCATATTAGTGTCTCAATATTCAGTTTACATGACATGACTTAAAATGTTGTCAATTTAAGCAGAACTACAAAACAAATCACTATTTTTTTCTAAATGAGGCTCTTGAATCACAACTTCATTAGCTGGGACGGATTTCCCAAATGCATTTACATGTCAGCAAAGTCAGGACCCAAACTGGATTAAAAAGGGATCAGACTTCTAGACCTCTTCACTGTTTATCCCTTAAAACATTTAAATTGGTGA
The DNA here is from genome assembly GCF_059441175.1 of Urocampus carinirostris. Classification (NCBI taxonomy): domain Eukaryota; kingdom Metazoa; phylum Chordata; class Actinopteri; order Syngnathiformes; family Syngnathidae; genus Urocampus; species Urocampus carinirostris. The sequence goes on from NC_142366.1 coordinate 6,846,961, forward strand.
CAAATCTTCAGCTTAAGAGATGAGGAAAAATATATATTTAAAAAAGTATATTAGAAGCCATCTTCTGTAACCAAATTTGATTTTAATTGGATCGGACTGTTCTTCTTCTTTGCTTGAAAAACTATATTGTTGAAACCTAAGACCTAAAAAATAAAAATTGGAAAAATAATTATTCAGGTATCGTGTAGGGCAGTGGTCATGAAACCTTTTGACCCAAAGAGCCATAAAATATTGAGATTTTTGGGGGGAGAGAGCCAAACTATATACAGTGGTACCTCTATCCATCCATCCATTATCTGCACCGCCTATCCTCTTTGGGTCGTGGGGGTGCTGGAGCCCATCCCAGCTATCTTCGGGAAGTGGGCAGGGGACACCCTGGACTGGTTGCCAGCCAGTCGCAGGGCACAAAGAGACAGAAAACTCACTCGCTCATTCACACCTAGGGACAATTTGGCCAATTAACCTGACGTGCATGTTTTTGGAATGTGGGATTAAACCGGAGTACGTGGAGGAAACCCACGCAAGCACGGGGAGAACATGCAAACTCCGCACAGAAAGGTCTGGCAGATGGATCTGATCCCATTACCTCAGAACGGTGCCGTCGACGCGCTAACGACTCATCCGCCGTGCCGCCTGTGAACTATCATGTCAACGATAATTTTTATAAAAAACAAAAACAAATCATAGGTCGAAAAAAATATATATTTGTTTTACACTGTGGAATCCCCACTTAAGTCAGCACCATATTTGTCCGGCATTCTGCCGCCGTGTTGTGCCGTGTTTCACGGTCCTTCGCTCGTACCAGACCTCACAGTGCCATCCAGTGGTCAAATACTACACATTGCGGCTTTAAGCTGTCTAGCAAAATAATAAAATAAATATAATTGACAATGTTTTATGTTTTTGTTTTGTTTTGAACCCACGACCTGAGAACTGTGCCGCGGGCGGGCTAACCACTCAGGGCACACAGAGACGGACAATTCACTCGCTCATTCACACCTAGGGGCAATTTGGACTGGCCAATTAACCTGACATTTATGTTTTTTTGAAATGTGGGAGGAAACCGGAATGCCCGGAAGAAGCCCACGCAAGCACGGGGAGAACATGCACACGTGCTAACCGCTGCGCCGCCGCGCTGCCCCTGTTTCATTTAAGTTCATTTCAAATATTAATTTGTTTAAGGCAGTTACATTCTTTGTTTGAACATGAAAATATCAATTCAATGCATAAGAGAATGCCTGAAAGAGTGTGGGATGAACTAAAACAAAGGATGTCTTATCCACCATGAGAAAGAGAACATTGTATTTTCGCTCAACACACGATAGTACTATCTTAAACAAAATATAGTAATTGTATTTATATTTAGTGTCTTATGTCTTTTATCAACATGTTTGGTATTGGAGTTATCCCAAGTAATTGAGTTGCATTACTCTAATATTATGGTATCCGGATGACATATTTTAGCAGGTAATTTGTAACTGTACCAGATTACATTTCCAAAGTAATCCCCCAAACCAGGTTGTCAGTGTTGGCTTGGCTTCACATGTAACAATACAGTAAATAATTAAGCAATTTCTATTTTATCTCTGAGCCAGATGTATCCATTAAAAGAGCTCTCGAGCCATGGAGATCAGACCGCTGATGTAGCGGATAGTCCAGATCCAAACTGGATTTCAATGGTACCAGACTGTTTGGCTTCTTTACTATCCTGTTAAAATGTGGTATTTCCAGATGCCAAATGAAGACGTGGAGGATTTTATTCATTTTATTTTTATTTGTTTTTAGCTGGAAGGGCTTCTGGACCCCTTACGCAAGCGAGGTTCACCATAGCATGAAATGAGAAGGCAACCGTCATAAATCACAAAGCACTTGGATGCCCAAGCAAATTTGAATTTTCTTCTTCTTTTTTTTTATTTGATTCGTGCCGAGCATGCGCAAAGGCCCTAGTGTGCTCTTGGGACTCTTCATTAAGCACACCTGCGATGGTTCATCAAGGTTTTGTAGTATATAATATTTGGCACGTTAGTTTTCATATTTTTGAAAAATATGTTTTGTTTGTCATCGAGGGCTCTCCATTATATTCTGACTTCTTTTTCTTGCTGCTGCTAAATGTCATTGCACTGTTGTTTACGACGCACTCTTCTTTTTTACTCATGAACATTTCACTGTTATTAAAACTTGGGGCAGTTGCTTTTATATATATATATATATGTGTGTGGGTTCAAATCCAGCTCCAGACTTCCTGTGCGGAGTTTGTATGTTCTCCCCGTGCTTGCGTGGGTTTCCACCGGGCACTCTTGTTTCCTCCCACGTTCCAAAAACATGCATTTCAGGTGAATTGGCCGGTCCAAATTGTCCCTAGGTGTGAATGAGCGAATGAGTTGTCTGTCCCTGTGTGCCCTGTAATTGGCTGGCAACCAGTTCAGGGTGTCCCCTGCCCACTGCCCGGAGATGGCCGGGATGGGCTCCAGCCCCTTCCGCGACCCTAATGAGGATAAGCGGTACGGCTAATGAGATGAGATGAGATGTTTATTATTTGACCACCAGATGTGGCTGTATGGTGTAGTGCAACCAAAAATAATTATAAAACAAAATAATACGCATTGTCTCCGTAATATATATATATATATATATATATATATATATATATATATATATATATATATATATATACTATAAATACTTTACTTGACCAAGACACACCACAGGAAATGGTGCTCCAATGAATGTAGTGAGTGGTCAAGGGAACCAACCAACCAACCGACCAACCATTTTATTATTATTAAAGGACAAAACTATTTAAAAATTGATTTTAAAGGCACTGAAGACCTCCCAAAGCGCTTTACAATGTGCTTCACACTGTGTTACATCAAGGCACTGTAAAAATAAAATACAAATTAATCAATATTAAAACTGATGTTGCTTTATAGTTATTATTAAATGATGACAATTATTTAAAATTACCAGCTCAGTAGCCTAGATGGTAGTGTGCCCGCTTTGAGACTGGGAGGTCGCTGGTTCGCGCCTCGGCCGAGTCATACCTAATTGGTATAATGGCGGCGCCCTCTGTTGGCTGCGGCTGCATCGGCTCGCTACAACGGGTCAGGTGTATCGACATTTCGTTCTGTGTACATTGTTACAAAGAATGACAATACAAAGGAAATTATTATTATTATTATTAAAAGTGGGGTGCAGAATTTGAAAACTTAAGGCTGCAATCATGACCTTAGATCAGGAGATGGCGCCACAGTAACACATGACTTACGTGCATTTCTTAGACGCACCCAAATAAACAAATTTTTCATCTTTTGGGGGATTTTGTTCCGCTCCAATCAGGCCAGACAAAAGTAAGATAAAACAGATAGGCACAATTGGAAATAAAGCATAAGGTCTCTTTGGACTCAGTTGGGCGTTGTTAACACATACCTAATACATAAACTATGTAACTCAATTTTTAAGGACACCAGAAACCAAGCACGCCGCCTTTAAGTATGCGTATGGTAGACTTTTTTAATTATGATTAAGAATGTATATTTGAAGCTTGACTACCTTTTTCTGTGTGTGGTGTTATTCAAAATGCGTGAAAAATAATTAAAAATTTCAAATATAGATTATGATTTTATTTTTGAGGGCAGCACGGCGGCACAGTGGTTAGCGCTTGTGCGGCACAGTTCATGTCATGGGAACCTGTCGTGGGTTCAAATCCAGCTCCAGACTTCCTGTGCGGAGTTTGTATGTTCTCCCCGTGCTTGCGTGGGTTTCCTCCGGGCACTCCGGTTTCCTCCCACGTTCCAAAAACATGCATTTCAGGTGAATTGGCCGGTCCAAATTGTCCCTAGGTGTGAATGAGCGAATGAGTTGTCTGTCCCTGTGTGCCCTGCGATTGGCTGGCAACCAGTTCAGGGTGTCCCCTGCCCACTGCCCGGAGATGGCTGGGATGGGCTCCAGCCCCCCCCCCCGCGACCCTAATGAGGATAAGCGGTACGGCTGATGAGATGAGATTTTATTTTTGAAGATACACAATCAATTTTTAGTGTAGTGTGAAATGATGGATTCATAAAATAGTAAAAAAAAAAGGAAGTCTTAGGCTGTAATTGAGTAGGAGGCTGCCTTTGTTTGGATATTTTTTTCCATCACGACAGGAATCTTATCTTCAAGACACTATAAATATTTGTTTATTTATTTTACTTTTAGTCTACTCAAGCAAGGATAAGTTTTGAGTGTGGTTTAAAATGCCTTGCATCGTTTACCCACAAGATGTCACTGTTGTTCCCTTACTACTTTCTAGACTCGTGAAGCAATCTTTCGGGACTGTGGAACTGTCTGAGGTGCTGAGACACAATGCGAAGAATTCTGATCGCTCCAGGAATATTTGTTATTATAATTATTTAACTATTTTCTATTATTATTAGAGATTTTATCAATGTTTCTTATTTTTCTCATTTTGATGTTTTTACGTTTTGAGACTTTTTTAAAATAAATACCAGGTGTGATCATTACAAAAAATCCTGATGTACTCGTGGATCCAAGAAGTAGTACTAGTAGATCACAGGAAACTGGATTCAGTGCTTTCTATTTGTATTTGACACGCTGCCATTTAGCGGACTAATGTATCATTTTAGCATTACAGTGTTTGTGATTATTTTATTGCAGCATCGTTGGCCTTGAAAAAAGACTGAGTTGACACATTTTACAATTTAGTCTTTTATTTTTGAGTGAACAAGTGTTATTTGTTTGGGCTTGCTTTGAGAAATATTGACAGCATTCAATTACACAAATTAGTAATGCATGTTTAATGCAGAACTGAATCTTCATTTGTTTTAGTTAGTATTTGGTTTAATCAAATAATATAAATAGAATCCTAAAAGCAACCCCAAATACTTAGATGTTTTGCATGGTAGATTATTTTGACGTGCTCATTTCCAAGTAGTTTGTACGCTCTAAAGCAGTGTTTTTCAACCAGTGTGCCGGGGCATTCGAGTGTGCCGCAAGTAATTGCCCAATATGATAGCATGCGACTCTTTAGTACCTTTAATTTTTTTCCAATCATCAGCAGAATAACTGTAGCATCCATCCATATCAGTAGGTGGCAGCAGATTGCTATTCTTTTGTATTCCTTTTATGTACTAATCATATGCTCACCGGGTAGTACAGGGACATATATCTAATAACTTATTTTATTGTAGATAAAAATTATAAATTTAAACTTTGGTAGAGACTCAAAGTAAGGTGAGAAGACATCAATGGATTCTGAACTTGCAAGGAGAACAGGGAGAGAAACATTCAAGTAAGGAAGTCCAACCTGCTCTAAAGCCTTTTCTTTTTCTTAAAAGTTTGCACAGAAAAATAACACTAATACATCAAAAAAATTAAAAACCTTGCACGTGATTTTTCTGATGTATTTTATTTTATTATTTTATTATTTTGTAAAATTAAAGAAACAATATAGATAATAGTAAAATAATTTATCTTGCTGCTATTTTTCTCTTTTAAGTTTTTTGTTTTTGTTATCTTTCTAAAAAAAGTTCCAAAATGACAGCAAAATTGTGCACCAAAATAGATAAATGGTAACCACAAAAAATAAAAATAAAAACTATACTGTCAATTCAAGCAATATGATAATTTGAGCTAAACAACAACAATATGAAACTTGGTGCAGGGGATCAATTTTTAAACAAGATTTAAGATTTTTTAAATGAAAAAAAAGTTTGCCTTAGCACAAAAAAGGTTGAAAAACACTGCTCTAAAGTGTGAGCACCCCTGGACAAATTATCGTAACTTAATGTGACTTGGATCTTTTCTTGAAAACCTGATTTTTAAATGCTTGCAATTCAAATATTCCTCCCGTCTTGAAGCCCTGCACAACTTCTAATGAGGCAACCTCTTTTGTCGGCGGTGACATTTGCGTTCCATCAGGATAAAGGAATAGCCCTCATAGTGAAGAACTTGAAAAAACAGAAAACCTTTTGACTCCCTTTTGAATTTTTTTGAATGGCGTCGTTTGCAAGAGAGTAAAAGAGCGAAAAATCATTCTTATTGGAAAACTGCTAGTAAATTTTACCTTCATCCAGGTGATTGATTGATTTTTCTGAATGCTCAATTTTAGTTATAGTACCGTATTTTCAGAACTATGAAATGCACTGGATTATAAGGCGCAACCCCCCAAAATAATCTTTTGTAATATGTCTTCCATACATGAGGCGCACCGGACTATAAGGCGCTACAGTAGAACCGTCAACAAAACAGTCAGATATGTCAGTCAAACTTCATTCAGCCTTTCGTGTTCCGACGGCCCGACTGTCTAGGAGCAAATGCATGTCTCAGTCACGTACAGACATGGTGTCTGTATGATGTCCCTAGTCACTGAAATACGTCATACCACATATCATTGGAAAGCTTAAACTCTTGGGACTCGAGAGATGCTGATCATATAAATATATACTCGTCAGAGAAACATCACGATCAGTCTGGAACAAGATACCCGAAAATTATAAAGCTGGGATAGCTCACCAAAGGCATGGGCTTGCTGCCATCACGTTGAATGATAATACGTAACCATTGTCCCCTTACATCTGTGAGTGTAGTGAATCAAACCGTGTGCTATATTTCCGTACTCCAAAACAAGTGAAAATACCGACAAATCTGGCAGAAAGCCTCTCTGCATTAATGGATGTTGCTTGTTAGTAGCTGTCTGTTTAGCCCCATAGAATTCTTTTCTCTAGGCCAACCTAACTTGTGATTCACATCTTTCTTGGCCAATTGCAGGCTTCGTTTTACCCCACTTTAGCCTTTACGAACCTGTAAATGCTAAAAAGGACTCGCCTCCTTTACCTCCAAATAACTTTAGCTAATAGTGACCAATTCGAACAAGTCAGGTCAAGTCAGGTCATCTTTATTTGTATACCCCTTATCACAAAGAGTCTCAAAGGGCTGCACAGACCACAGATTATTGCGTACCATACTATTATGACACCATCCCCTGATCTAAAACCTACATGACGGCAAATAATACACAGATATTGTCAACATAAAATATAGGTTATTCATATGCTATAGAATACAATGATTGACAGCCCAGCATTTAGCACGGAGGGAAAATCGAGTCGGCGGCTGCGCACTGTAGTTGCCTCTCAATATTGATCCATACATAAGCCGCACTGTATTATAAGGCGAAAAAAGGTATATTTGTATATATATATATATATATATATATATATATATATATATATATATATATATATATATATATATATATATATATATATATATATATATATATATATATATATATATATATATATATATTTATTTATAGACATACACACATACATAACAATTTGTATTTATACATATGTGGATGTGTGTGTGTGTGTGTGCGTGTGTGCTTGTGTGTGTGTAGATCCTACATATTCATATTATAGGTATATAGATATATAATTTAATTAAAATACCTTTCTGTGTGCACTCTCTTCATTCGAAATTTGACGAATAAAAATGTTGGCAAAACGGCTTTATCAACAGAAAGCAACTCTAACCACTTTTCTGCTTACTCAACTGAAAAAAAAAACCCTCAAAACAACGAGCAGCGTTTTTCTCGCTGCCTTCGCTTACTATTTGTGAGTCATTCCTCACAAGCCGTTTAAGCCTCGCAACCCTACCCCCCTTCCTTGATGGAGCGCTTAAGAGTACAGACTGTTTTGTTCAGAGCCGTCTCGCTCGACTAGTTCTTTGAGCGGGAGGTCGAGGACCAGCCGGTGCAAATCGCTCTTGTGTCCCGTGTCGCTAGGCAACTGACGAGGGTCAAAGGTTGAGACAAGTGGAAAAAATGATGATGACTCATAATTTCTTAAAAGCCAAACTCAGTCTTAAAGCTCCATTGTGAAATCTGACTTTGAATCCATCTTGTGACCTGTGTGTGTTAGAAATCCCGCTTTCAAACCCTCATCTAAAGACCTGACTTGTTTGAAACTCAAATCCGTAAAGCCTAATATTGAACTGTAATCCCGCGTATTGGATTCCAAAATGGATTTTGCAATCTCCAACTCCTACTTAAAACCTCAATTTAAGACACTAATCCTCTGTATTTGATTACAATATAGATTTTTCAATCTTGAACCTCTGCTTAAAACCCAAATTTGAAAACCTACGGTTATACTTAATTTTTGATTCCAAAATCAATTTCTCAATCTCTGACCCGTGCTTGAACCCATAATTTGAAACCCTAATCCCACCTATCGGATTCCAAAATTGTTTTCTCAATCTTTAACTCCTCCTTAAAACCCAAATCCTCAATATTTTACTCCAAATGTTTTCTTGAAATCTATACCTGATCCTTAGAACCCAAATTTTGAAATGGAATCCTCCATACTTAATCCCGAAATCATGTTCTCAATCTTCAATCCCTTTCATAACCCTAATTTGAAACCTCTGTCCTGCCTATTTGATTCCAAAATCTATGTTGCAATCTCTAACCCGTGCTTAAAACCCACATTTGAAACCATATGAAATTCCAAAGTTGATTTTTCAATCTCTAATTCTTGTTTATAACCCCTAAACTCGATCTTTCTAGTTCAGACTATTATGTAAATCCCAAATTGAATGTGCGTGCCTTTGTGTGTTTGTTCATATGTGTCTTATGGGCTCTGAAAAGGCTAAACTGATTTTTCTGCAAACATACACAGTTGTACTTTAGGCCTCTGGGAGCGTCTATTGCTAGGTTTGGTGTCAATAAATACCAACAATATCGGTAAACATCTGATTACGAGTACAAGCACCTCTGGAGCTGCATACTGCTCTTTGGCACTCCCTGCTGGCTCTCTGGCGCTTTATCAACCACCCACGGCCCAGACAACCTTGTTAAAGTACAATCCACGGCAACGCCAAGCATGCCAAAATCAAATCTTTACGACTAAAATCTTTATTCCAGGATTGATTTTCAATCTCTAAATCCTTCTTAAAACCAAACTTTGAAACCTTTATCCTCAATTTCTGATTCTAAATCGATTTAGAAATATCTAACTCTTCGGAAATCCATATTTTAGACCCAAATCCTCCACATTTGATTCCAAGATGATTTTGGAATCACAAACACCGGCTAAGAAACCCCTCTACATTTTATTCTATAATCGATTTTTCTATTTTTTTTTAAAACCTGTAACCCCTGCTAAAAACACAAAATTGAAACCCCAATCCGCCATATAAGATCCTTAAATTGGTATTCCAATCTTTGTTATTATTTTTTAAAGCTTAAAGGAACAGTGTGTATTATAAAGTGCCTCCAAGTGGTACAACGTTTATTCAGTTAAAAAAAAAAATGAGTTGAATAATAGGCAAACATACATGATCTTTTGAAACCTTTCTCCTCTAAGTTTGATTCAAAAATCAATTTTTGAAGAGGAACTTTTCAGAATTAAAGCAAACAAAAGGATGGATTAATAGAAAAAATTAATCAATGTAACAGCGCTACATTATAATTTTAATACCGAGCACCGATACGCTTTGTATTTTTGATGTGAAAAACCAATAGTGTATCTTAATATAATTGGTAATTTTTCAGATTTTTGGCTATTTAGATTTTCGGCAGGTTTCACGTTCCTTTGAGTATCGTTAGCTGATACCGACATCGCCCTCAATGCTTTCAAATCACCAGCTTTGACTTCTTGTAAGCGGTCCAAAGTGTTTTTCGTCATTTCCTGAGCCCAATGAGCCGATAAATATATTTTTCGCCAACACGGCCACGGCTCATAAATAATAACCCATGCATACAAATGTAAAACGCGGTGCAACTCTCAAGTGTTTTACTTTCTAAAGTAAAATGTGGGTTATTTTGCTCGCTGAAGAATTGCGTAAAGCGAGTGAAAATAAATTTAGGGCCAGACTTGGTTGTTGTGGTCGTTATCCGCCGCCATCTGTCGCCGGCAGCAGACGGAAAGAAATGCAGAAAAAAACGTCAAACAAAAAAGGGAAAGTTTCCATTGTTTTTCTTCCTGAGAGAAATAATCTACAGTGAAAATGGCTTCACTTTAAACTATAACCTAGTAAAATTGAATCATTCGAAACTTTAAAACTGTCTTGAAACCCTGATCTAAATAATAATATTAAATGGTAAATGGTAAATGTCTGCATTTATATAACGCTTTTCAAGTCAATGAAGACCTCCCAAAGCGCTTTACAATGTGCTTCTCACTTACCCATTCACACACACACTCACACACCAATAGCGGCCATGCAGCCATGCAAGGCGCCGACCTGCTTGTTGGGGGCATTAGGGATTCAGTGTCTTGCCCAAGAACACTTCGACATATAACACGGAGGAGCCGGGAACCCTAACCATTTTTTTAAACCTGATTTTTAAAACCCTCTAGCTGATTTAAACCTTGTTTTTTTCCTGTAGTCGGTACCCCAATTTTTAAAACCCTAATCTACACCTTACTTTTTGCTCTACAATTTTAAAAACTAACCCTGATTTGAAAACCCAACTTTTAGTTAGAGTTTAAAAACTGATTTTCCTAACCCTAACCTTCATTTCAAACCGTATTTTTCATACATTCTGACATCTAATTTTTTTTAAAAGTGACCTTTAAGCGCATTTTTAAACCTTTAAACCTGATTAAAAACTTTACTTTTGACCTGATTTTAAAAAACCTAACCTGTAATTCTGTTTTGAAACCTGATTTTTCAAATTCGAAAGATGATTTGAAACCTTATGTTTAACTCTACTTTTGATTTAAACTCCAAACCTGATTTTAAACACTACTTTTAAACTTAGTTTGAAACCAGATTTTGAAAACCCTTACCTGGATTTAAAACACTACTTACAGCCCAATTTTTTTAAACACTTAAACCTGATATAAGACCGTATATTTACCCAATTTTCCAAAAGTAACCCTTATTTTCGAACCCATTTTAACCAAATTTTGATACCCTATGTATAAATCTCTCCATTTAACCCTACCTCAATCCCAATTTTTTTAAACCCTATTTTTAACCATATTTTGAAACCCAATTATTCAACAATAACCCCAATTATTGAACTCTAATGCTACTTTTAATACATGATTTGAAACCTATTTTGTAATGCATTTTTTTCAAATCCAAGCTCTCATTGTACTGTATAGCCAACTTTGAACCATAGTTTAAAATCTATTTTCGGACCCTAGCCCTAAATTTCATACGTATTTTAACCCTATTTTGAGAACCAACTATTAAAACCCCTACCCTTTTTTAAAACCCTAATCCCAAATTTAAACCACTCAGTGGCTTGCAAAACTATTTGGTCCCCTTGAACCTTGTGACCTTTTGCCACATTTCAGACTTCAAACATAAATATATAAAACTGTGATTTCTTGTGAATAATCAACACTAAGTGGAACACACTTTATTGAATATTTCCAACTTTTTTAACAAATAAAAAACGAAAAAGTGGCTGTGAAAAAGGATTCAGCCCCATTCAGTTAATACTTTTCAGCGCCACCTTTTGCTGCGATTACATGTCTCTATCACTTTTGCACATCGAGAAACTGATATTTTTGCCCATTCCTCCTTGCAAAACAGCTCGAGCTCAGTGAGGTTGGATGGAAAGTGTTTGTGAACAGCAGTTTTCAGTTCTTTCCACAGATTCTCAATTGTATTGAGGTCTGGACTTTGACTTGGCCATTTTAACACCTTGATATGCTTTTTGGGTGAACCATTCCATTGTAGCTTTTGCTCTATGTTTTGGATCATTGTCTTGTTGGTAGACAAATCTCCGCCCCAGTCTCAGGTCTTTTGCGGACTCCATCAGTTTTTCTTCCAGAATGGTCCTGTATTTGGGTCCATTCATCTTCCCATCAATTTTAACCATCTTCCCTGTCCCTGCTGAGGAAAAGCAGGCCCAAACCATGATGCTGCTACTTACATGTTTGACTGCGGGGATGGTGTGTTGATGGTGATGAGCTGTGTTGCTTTTACACCAAATATAACGTCTTGCATTGTTGCCAAAAAGTTCGATTTTGGTCTCATCTGACCTGGTGTGTTCCTCGTTCTTCATGATGCTCTCTGTGTTTTAAACAGACCTCTGAGACTTTCCCAGTGGTGGTGCATTTATACAGAGACTTGATCCCACACAGGTGGATTCCATTTATCATAATTAGTCATTTAGATCAACATTGAATCATTCAGAGATCCTCACTGAACTTCCGGACAGAGTGTGCTGCACTGAAAGTAAAGGTGCTGAATAATTTTGCACACCCACTTTTTCGTTTTTTATTTGTTAAAGTTTTAAATATCCAATAAAGTGTGTTCCACTTCATGATTGTGTCCCACTTATTGTTGATTCTTAATAAGATATTACAGTTTTGTATCTTGATGTTTGAAGTCTGAAATGTGGCAAAAGGTCACACAGTTCAAGGGGGCCAAATAGTTTCGCTAGCCACTGTATTTTGAAGCCCATTTTGCAAAACCTTACTCTAACTAAAAAACTCAATTTTACAATTTTACCCTATTTCCAAACTCAATTTTTCAACCCCTGCACCTGATTTTTAAAACCCTACTTTTAATCCTGTTTTGAAACCCCAATTTTAAAAACAAACCTTAATTTTAGCACTTGTTTATAAATCCTATTATGAAACCTGATTTATCAAATCCAAACCTTGGTTTAAAACTTATTTTCTACCTTACTTCAAAACCCAATTCCTGCTACTCATCACTTCTATTATCACCACTATTATTCTGGATGGAAGTAAACTAACGATTGGAAATAATGCATGGACTCAGCAAAGTGACACTAATGGACAAGGGGGAGTAGATGAGTGTGTGTGGGGGGGGTGGGCACTTAAGCAATTGCCCTTAGCAACCGCCTCCGATCACCATGGTTACGCCCATCGATGAAAACGTGTTGACCTCGTCGTTTTTCTTCACAGTTTTCGCTTCAAACCGCATTAAATCAGACGCCATGTTATTGTTATTTTGTTTTTGTTTTTGTTTGCCAAGTCACCAAAACTTAGGTCTATGTTAACATGTGAGTTGGCACTAAAGCGAGCATTGTTTTTGGAGACTACGAAATCTAGTCTCCAATGAAATCAATTTGTTGAAGCTTCCCTATATTGTTAATATCCATTAAAAAAAACAAAAAAAAACATATCTGGCCATATTTTTCACTCAATTAGCTGCAGTAACATTTGTTTTATATAGCAGAGGATAAAGAATATATGCTTGCTGATAATTTCGTTCGATGATAAATGATGACACCGCTGACTGATAGCGTTATGCTAGCAGATAATAACTTAAAACTTATATCTAAAGCACCAAGTTGAGTGATTGTGTAGTTTTGTTAGGATTATGAAGACAAAGCTAACTATGCTAACCATTAGCATCAAAATATGGTTGGTACATGGTCAGCAGATTTTAACCCAATTTAGATCCGTTTTCTAAAACACTTACACCTAATTACACAGTTATATTGAAACAGATCTCTGCTATCGATGCTAAACATTAGCATGTCTGTGTTGCCCGTCATTTGCCAGCATTTAGTGCCACCTTTTGTTCGATTTGATTCAAATTCATTACAAGAAGACAGACATATTAATGAAGTAGTTCTGTCTTTTAAGATATAATCATTTTAAAATTGAGGCCAACAATGCTAACCATTGGCATCTTGTTATCGTCAGCATATGGGCAGCAGATTTCAAGTCAAATTGTATGTTTTTTTTAAAACACTTTCACCTTATTCTATGTTTTGTTTTTGTTTTTTTTTCCCAAAACTAAGCTCTCTGCTATTGAAATAAATAATTGCTTGTGTGTTTCTCACGTTGTGTGCTAAATTTCAAGTATCAACTTGAGCTTAATTTGAGCCAAATTTCCTTATAAGAATACTATGACATATCAATGTGCTAGTTTTCACTTTAAAAATGTACGGATCATACAAACAAAGCTAACAATGCTTACCTATAGCATCTCGATATGGTTAGCATACATGCAGCAGATTATAAATCAAATCGGATGTTTTTTTAAAAGCACTTTGACCTCATACAGTTATTTTAACCCCCAGATCTCGGTTATTGATGCTAGTTGTTAATATTTCTGTGTAACCAAGCTTTTCTTAGCATTATTTTTTTTTCTACGGATTATTTTTAAGTGAGTTTTTTCCAATTTAACTCCTGCAGTTTGGAGATGTGTGGTGAGTGCGAAAACACATTTATTATTATTATTTTTATTTTCCCCCGCTCATGCTCTCAACGCTAAGTGCAGCCACAAAGCTAACCTAGTGCGGCGAGACGGGCGGAAAAAAACAGCTTGATTCTGTCTCCAGTGCCTCATTACCGGCCCTTTGATTGGTCGAACTCGAGACGACAAGAGCGAGTCGAAGAGGTGAAACGAGAAAAAAAAAAAACTATGTCTACTCTGAAGTTGACAGAGGAGTGAGCAAAAAAGGATATCCCAACCTTTGATTGCAAAAGAAAACATTTATTTCTGTGTTTCTTTCGGTCTTAACACTAACATTTTCAGAAATTGTCTTTTGATAATTGAAAGGGTTTGGAAATAGATCTAAGGTTGATTAAAAAAACAGGTTGCAAATTAGGGTTGCAAAATCAAGGTCGGGACTTGAAAATTCAGGTTTAAAACTAGAGTTGATTACCGGGATATAAAACAGGTTTAGGGTTTGAAAAATTTAGGTTAAAAGTAGGAATGGAAATTGTAGGGGTTCCAATCTTTGGTTCCAAATCACAATGAAAGTGTGACAAATTGGGTGTAATGATAGGGTTTTACAACTCGGGTTAAAAATCTGAGTTAGAGTTTAAAAAGTTGGGTTTAAAATTAGGTTCCAAAGTAAGAGTTAGGGTTTGAAAATTCAGGTTGAAAAATAGGATTAAGAGTAGGGATTAAAATCAGGTTAAGGGTTTGAGAGAGAGGGTAAGGTTTACAAAATCGGGTATAAAACTCCGGTGGAAAGTAAGGTTTAAAATTATGGTTAGAGTAGGTTGATAACTCTGGTCTAAAAGTAGGTTTAAAATTGGTTTTAAAACAACAGTTACAGTTTGAAAAAGTGGGTTTAAATTTATGGTTCTAAAATCAGGGTCAGAGTTTGAAAATTCAAGTTTAATGTTGTCTTATTAAAACGAATGAAATAGCAGCAGTTTGGAGCACAAATAAAAAATAAAATAAAAACTGGGAAAAAAACTGGTTCCATGTTGAATTTGTTCAATGTTATACTAATGTTGTTTATATAGGTTGTTGCCAAAGAAGTTATAATTTTTCGGATGGCATTAACATTTTAAACAGTAATTAACACTAGTAAAACTATGACTATTTGACCCCTTTTCTTCTTTTTTTGGTGTTCGTTACAACTTTTTTCCAGACCTGTATGCAACCCCGGAGATTCCATTGATACGTTAGCGCATTAACTCATTTTCTGTTCGTGGCGGTTATACAATGCTGTGAAAAAATATTTGTCCCCTTCCTGAATTTTGTTTTGGCATATTTATCACTCTCAAAGTTTTCAGAACATCAAACCAATTTTAATATCACACAGAGACAACCCAAGGGAATAAAAAAATGCACTTTTCAAATGTTGATTCCATTTGTTAAGGCAAAAAAATAATCACAACCTATGTAAAAAAAGCCTCCTTGTTAAATCAAAAACTGTGATTAAGCACAGTATTTACAAAGTTTGCTAAAGTTTGCTAAGTTCAGGCCACACCAAAAATTATTGCAACCGCCTGTGTTGTATCAAGAAATCACCTAAATTCAATCTGTTGGACAATGCAAAGTAGGCTACAAAATCTTAAAAACACAAGTGACCTGGCAAGATCTAAAAAAAATTAAGAACATTTAAAAAAAAAAAAAGTGTTTCAAATCCATCAGTCTGGAAAAGGTCACTAAGCCATTTCCAGTGCTGAAGCGCTCCAGCACACCACAACAAGAGCCATTATTCACAAATAGAGAAAACTGGGAATGGTATAGTAAACCCGCCCAGGAGTTGTTGACTCCAGGAACTTCGAAACACATTCAAGGAAACGCAGGCCACACTGGCGTTCAGTTAAGGTCAGTGTTCATGACGCCACTCTATGAAAGAACCTGGCCAAAAATAACATCTATGGGAGAGTACCCAGACAAAAACCACTGCTGTCACGAAAGAACACAAAGAGTCATCTCGCATTTGCCAAAAAGCATCTTGATTATTCTCAAGACTTTTGGAGAAACATTCATTCTTTTTGGAAGGTATGCAGCCTCTTACATTTGACGAAAAGAACATGATGCCAAGGCAGTGTGATGGACTCGGGCTGCTTTGCTACCTCAGGACCAGGACAACTTGCTGTGTTTGACAGAAATATGAATTCAGTTTTTTCCCAGAAGATCCCGAAGGAGAACACCAGGCCATAAATTCATGCCCTCAAACTCGAGCGCTCTTGGATTTTGCAGCAGGACAATGATCCGAAACACACCAGCAAATTTACCTCTGAATGGCTAGGAAAAAAAAGAAAGTTCTGGAGTGGCCAAGTCAAAGTCCTGATATAAACTCAATTGAAATGCTTTGGTGTGACGCTGAGATGCTAGAAAATCGTTCAATATGGCAGATTTCAAACAATTTTGCAAAGAAGAGTGGGTCCAAATTCCTCCATAGCGCAGTGTTCATTTTACCTCTGAAAAGTGATAGGTCCCGGGGACTCGCATACTCAAAAATCTATGGGTCCCAAAGGAGACCTATGGGTCCCCAAAATTTAGTGTTATCGAGGTTGAAATTGTAAATCGGTGACAAATATATAATATAAATCTATATATTAATTCAGTTTTAATCATCACAGTTTATTGGTAATACAAATCAGTTATCACTTCAAGATTTTTCAGTTCACAACAATATTTTACATTATACAAAATAATATTGCTGAAATAATTATATTAATCTATATTCTTTTGTTTATTTTCTTTTGTCGAATCGTTCGCTTCAACACACGTGTTTTCCTTGTCTCCGCAATCTTCCGAAGAATTTCTCCGCCGTTTTTTCGTGCCAGAATTATTGCCGTTGTTATCACTTTCTGCATTATGTTTCGACTTATTACTGCCACTGAAGAAATTACCAATTTTGTGTTGATTTTCACCTAATACTAACTGTTTTTTCTGAGGCATACTCATACCTGTCAACCTCCACGGCTCCATGCCCTTACAAACTGTCGTATTTTCCCTTACAAAATACAAAAAAATCTTACACCACATTTTTTTTCAAACGTGTTTATTTATGTAGTTTAATATGTTATATTGTACATGTGTTTCCTTATATCATATATATTGTTAATGAACATTTTGTTGTGGGACACTGAGTTGCTCGACATGAATAAGGTTTTTTATTAAAAAAGATTCAAAAATGAAGTAGCTTGGACGTTCACTGCAGTAATTAAGTAGAATAATACATTTACTTATTCAAATTATTAATTCATTTTCTGCATTAAATTATTGTTGGTAATATACTGATTAAAGGGATAACCTCAAACCTGTCTCTTTTCATTTTCGCCTTTTATACTTCCTTTTTTTCTTAACTTCTTTATACAACATAATGTTTCGTAATATAATGCATCAAAGCAAAGCTCTTTGATGAGTTGAGCCGAAAAAGCCGGTTCTCTAAAAAGAGACGGACTTTCACTACAAAACTCGAACTCCTTTGACTTGATTGATTTGCCATTTTCATGATAGTCGGTGTTTTCCGGATGGTACCCATGATTGACAAATTTGCGTTTTTCTTGTACGTCGTACACGTCTTAAAATGCATGATAAACGTACTTTGTACAGCAAAAACGTACAGGTTGACAGGTATGCATACTTAACCTTCCCTCGCCGACAACCACCACAACAATGACTTAATCTCGAAGCAACGACATCTCGTTTGCCGAGATCGTCGTGCAGACAAAAAATTCAACCGCGAGACCAAAACAACAATAGCGGATCTGCCTGACGAAAAGTTTGGAGTGCGGTAAATCTTTGTTAAAAAAAAAAAAAGTAATTGGGTAATAATGACAATTTTGTGTTCAAAAAGTTGCGTCCCGCTACGCACGTTGATTTGACACTATGCGTCCTCAGCAAAAATGATGCGTATAGGACGCAGGGACTCGGGCAAACGAGAACACTGATAGCGTTGTGAAAGATTCATTATTGTAAACGTTTGATTCCTGTTCTCGCTGCCATAGGTGGCCCAACTCGCTATTAGATTAAGGGGGCAATTACTTTTTCGCAAAAGTTGGTCTAGATTTTTTTTTGTACCCTAAAATATGGAATCCCCTATTCAAAACTGTGTTTTTTATTTCCTTTGTTTTTTTCTGTGGGATATTAAAATTGGTTTGATGATCTGAAACATTTATAAGTGATAATTGTGCAAAAAAAGAGAAATAAGAAAGGGAGCCTTTATTTTTTCAGGGCAATGTAAATGTCATTGACATGAACTCCTCCCCTTTGAGTGACGCCTATAGACGTCAACGGCAGTGAACACGTTTGTATTGTTTCCCGCCTTCGAGCGAAGTGTTTCAATCCGTAATCATTTCTTAGAGCATTTTTTTTTTAAACTCTAACCTTCCTATCAATGTCTATCGATGTCAACAGCAGCAAACAAATTATTTTTTTGTGGCGGCTGACAAGCGGGATGATAAACGATGTACGTGATTTCTGTGTGATTAAAGCTTGCTTGTTTTGTTGTTTTTTTTCCCTGATTAAAGTCTTTTTTTGTGTTTTAATGAGGCAACCCCGACTGGGCTGAAGATTCCTTAATTTAATTTTCCAAATTGAAATGAGATCAACTTGGAGATAATTCATCACAACTTTAGTTTTTTTTTCCATGCTCACACGGTAGTAAATAAGCAAAAAATTCAGGCTTGTATTTTTTATGATATGAAAAAGACACTTGTGTGGAAATTGTCTCGTGAACAAAGGGTTACAGGGGTTTCACGTCGGATTTAGGGTTGGGAAAAGTCAGGTTTCACGATAGGATTGCAAAATCTGGGTTTTGGAAATTCAGGTTAATATCAAGGGTCAAAAATAAGGAATGAAATCAAGGTTGAAAAATTGTGTTTAAAATAAGGTTGCAAAATCAGGGGAAAGGTTTGGAAAATTTGGGTTCAAAAAGAGGCTTGAATAGGGATTAAAATCAAGTTTAAGTTTTAAAAATCATATTAAAAGTAATGTTTAGAGTCTATGGTTTCAGACTCGGTGTAAAAATAAAAGCTAGGGTTTGAAACAATTGGTTTCAAACTATGTTTAAAATGAAGGTGTAAATTAGGGTGAAAATTGAGAATACGGTTCCAATAACAGGGTCAGGTTCTAAAATGTTTAAATTTAAAACAATAGTTAAAAGTAGTGATTACAATTATTAAAATGAAGGTTTCCAAAGAAGATGTTGTAGCAAACTTTGGTTAAAAGTAGGGTTTAATATTATGATTAGGATTTCCAAAAGTAAGGGGTTAAAGAAAGGGGTAGGGTTTGAAAAAATGGATTTCACGATATGGTCAAAAGCAGGGTCTATAATCAGGGTTATCGTTTGAAAAATGGGTTTAAAATAGCCGCCAAAAGTAGGGTTGCAAAATCAGATTTAGTGTTTGAACAATCAGGTTAAAAGACGGGTTTTAAAAAAGGTTATGGTTTTAACAATTGTATTTCATTTTATTTAAAAGTAGGGGTTTTAATCAGGTTGAGGGTTTGACAAATTGGTTTAAAATGGGGTGTAAAAAGGAAGTTGGGGTTTTAAAATACAGATTCAAGCAAGGGTTAAATGGTCCACAACCAGGGTTAGGGTTTTGAAAAACCTGTTTATAATTTGGGTTAGAAGTAGGGTTGCAAAATCAGGTTTAGTGTTTGAAAAATCAGGTTTCAAAATACAGTTGCAAAATCAGGATAAGCACAATTTAAAAAATATTTTTTGGGTGCCAGTTAAAAAAGAAGATGGATCCACAGAATGCTACTGGGTTCTTTCAATGCCGTGTTGATGCCCTAACCACGGAGTAAACAATTTAGCGCCGATTGTTCCCCGCGCGCCGTCTCCTTGGCAGGTGTTGGATTACCTCAGGCTGGAAAAAGTGTCTTGGAAGCCGCCCAAAAAGTAGCTTCCATTAACGGGCGGGGTTCTCGGAGGACGAGATGTTGTTTTTGTTGACGCTAATGGTTCGGGGCGGGGCGCTAACAAGGGGGGGAGCGAACCGTACCCGGACGGGTCAGAACGTCCGCGGCATCCAAACTAAAAGGACGACAAGATGTTGTTCGAGCATCCAATGGGGCCATCCATGGGCCTGGGTAGGAAACCCTCCAGGGTGGAGACGGCCAAAAGGTTCTGGAGGGTAAGGCTCACATTTTCATTCGAAATAAAAAGTAGGGTTCACGACGATGGTTAGGGCTTCAAAACTAAAAAACAAAACAGTTTTAAAAATATGGTTTAAGATCAAGGTTGGGGGTTAAAATTTAAGTGTAGAAATATGGATCCAAAATCAGGG
Organism: Urocampus carinirostris; assembly: GCF_059441175.1. Classification (NCBI taxonomy): domain Eukaryota; kingdom Metazoa; phylum Chordata; class Actinopteri; order Syngnathiformes; family Syngnathidae; genus Urocampus; species Urocampus carinirostris. The sequence goes on from NC_142366.1 coordinate 6,867,402, forward strand.
TTAGGGTTTGATAAATAGGTTTTAAAACTAAGATAAAAGTCAAGTTTATGGCTTAAAAATCGGATTAAAAGAAGAGTGTAAAATGAAGTTTAAAGTTTGCAAACTCTGGTTATCAAACTAGGGTTGAATAGTGTTTAGAATTATGGTTAAAGTTTGAGAAATTGTGTTTGAACCCAAGTTCCAAACTCAGAGTAAGGGTTTCATTCCTCAGATTTAAAACTATTGTTCAGAGTAAGGCTTCAAAGTAGGTTTTAAAATCGGCGTTGAAGTTTGAAAAATTGGGTGGATGTTTCAGAGTACAGTTAACTGAAATGTTTGCAATTGAATATGAGGTATTATCGTTTTTTATGTATCATTTAAATGATTATTAAAAAGAAAGAAAACTTAAAACAAGCAAATCATTGTACCAAAAAAAAACACATTTTACTTGAGAATTTTTAACCCCATTTTGTTACTCTAAAATATGAACCTTGCTGGGAAAAAAAAATCCTATCCATCATGTCCTACATTTTTGCACATGAATGGGAAAACAATATTTGAAAGGAGAAGCCTGTCAAAGACATTTAAATGTCGCTTCCAATTTGTTGCCCTTTAGTGCATTAAGATAGCCACCAAATGCAGGACTTGCCAACCTATTTTTTAAAAGCGTTGCTTCGACAATTGATCTTAAAAGACGATTAAAGAAAATTTTGCCATCAGAACAAGAACAATGTGTTCAATTCCGACACAAATTTCCTTTCTCGTCCCTGGAGAAGTCCGGCTAACAACAACAGGAAGCAATGACGTGCTGAGCTAAGCTAACATGCACTATAGGGTGGTCCTTATTTTTCGACTTTTAAAATTTCATGCTCTGACCCCTTGAATATGTTCCAATATATACAAAACGTAATTAGGCAAAGTTTCATCAAAATCAAAGGATATTTAGAGGTCGCTCAAGGCCTCTGAAATTTTGGTATGAAAAATAAGGATTTTTCGCACATTATATCAGACCTAGTGTACAAAGTTACTTGTAACTTTTCTTGTGTTACAATTATAAGCAATGGACTGAAATTGGATGTTCTAAAACGCCGTACACATAAGGTTAAGATTTCCGTTTTTTCTCGAAAATTGCCAAAATTTTACCATTTTGGGAAATTTCAAAGTCGTTGAGCTACCTCTAAATATTATCCAAATTGTTCAAAATTGCACACAGTGTGTTTTTATCGATATAAGAACATATGCGGGGGGTCAGAGCCCAATATTTCAAAAAAAAAAAACTCTACCCCCATTAAGGACCACCCTAATGCACTAAGCTAATCAGCGATGCTTAAAAGTTCATTATTGTCTTGGGGGCGTCCATCTCCTTTACTTTTGGCTAAAAAAAACTTGAATGGGCGCTAGAGAGTCCTCAGACACCACTTTGGGTTAGATGAAATATTTATCAACTGTGGCGGAGCTGTCAATCAAAAAAGAAACTATTAGTTAGTTCATGTATTGTCTTTTGTGTGTGTGTGTGTTGAATGTCAAAACTACAATCAAAATCCTTTCGTGCTACCTGAGTTTTTTTGGAAAGGGTCTATATAAAGCCTTAACTTTTCTAGCGTGCTAATTAGCCTAGCTCGCGCTGCTATAAAAGCAAAAAGGTTTTTAAAAATGGGCCCTTTCTTGTCTTGGTTTCATTTATTGAAAGTAAAATTATGTGCTGTAAAAATGCCTTACAAAAAGTATGATTTTTCTTATCTTCTTATATTTTGTTCTAGTTTGCAAAAAACCTGAATACTTATCTCTATAAAAGCATTTTTTAAATGAGATATTATGTATCATCTGCCATATTATATAATTTTGCAAGTATTACTTGTCATTTTTCAAATTTAAATCCAAATTGTGGCCATTTTAAGCAGTAATTTACTGGTTTAGTTTGGTTGTATGTATATATATAGATATATATATATATATATATCTATATATATATAGATATATATATCTATATATAGATATATATATATATATATATATAGACAGGGAGAGAGACAGAGAGATGAAGTTGGAAACATTGCTTAATTTAATTCGATTGAGAATTTGATATGGTATATAGTAGGTGATTTGGGGATGTAATATTTTGTTTTTCCTAAGTGTCACGCCCAGAACGGAATCAGGACCCAAATACGTAGCGTTAACTACAAGTTTATTGATAGAAAGAGGAAGGGCAGCGCCCGCGATCCGGTGCCCGCTGGACACGGGAAGCAAGCCGCTCATGCAATCGGATCGAGATCCGAATGCGGAAGTGGTTCGTCCGTAGCGGGAGATGGCGGTGTCGAGGACGGAAAAACAGATCGATAGCCGGGACAGGAGAGCAAAGACGTAGTCGGGATAAAAAACGGGTCATAAGCCGGGACGGGAGAGCAAACGTGGTCGGGATCAAAAACAGGTCAGAGCCGGAGACAAACGGGGAGATCAGGAACGAACAGGTTGAAAAACGGGTGCAAAAACGGGACAGGCGGGACTCAGGGTCAAAATGCTTGTAACAACAGAGGTTCGCTGACGGACTGACGAAGAGTGACAGGACTGGGCTTAAGAAAGGACAGGGAACCAGTCAGGTAGCCCGCAGCGGCCGGCGCAAAGTGAGCGGGCACAGGTGATACTAATCGGTAATCATGACAAAAAGTAATACTAACAGTATGACATGACAATTTTCCTCATGAAATCTGCCTTTTATATGAGAAACACCTAATTCAAGTTGTTGTAAAATAAGAAAAATAATACTTTCAATGAGCAATATACTTTTTTCACATGTGGAATTTCATATTTATACATGTATTGGTAATAATTTGCAGATAATAAAGAATGTGTTTATGTGTGTACATATTTCAGCAACGACTACGATCAAATATTTATGTTTTAATGGCGACAGTAATGAGCAGGGGACGCTCTGCCGCTTACTTAATGGTGTTTTCTTTGAGAAATGGTTGGAAGTTGAGGACGCGTGACGGCTTAAAGTCCATCCGGAAGCTTTCGTGGAACTTCGAGTCGATTAACGATTGGCGAAAATCGTTACGTGAGACGGAACTTGACATCAATAGCTAAAATCCTATAATGAACCCAACAGAAGAGTCATCTTCAGTCCCAAAAATACATCTATTTATAGATCTTAGTTCTTTTTACAGGAGAGCCCTTTTATTTTTTTTTCTGCAATTTGTCCCCAGATTTCGGTAAATTCTCTTGCATCATTTACCGCAACAAAACATATAAAAAAAAAATGTTGAATGGTGTATAATTGGGAGAATGCTTTAATGGTAAACACAGCTGAAATGTGGAGCAGTTGAAAGCCTGATTTATTTATTTATTACTCTTCCTTTTTCTACAATTTAGATATTTTTTGTGTATTTTTAAAAAAATGCATTCTTCCACAAGAAGCAAACAATTTTGAACAGTGAATACTCGGGAAAATGTTGTAATATTAAATGCAGCTGACATTTTGCGCAGTTGAAAGATTTTTTTACATTCAAGTTTCATGTATTTATTTTCAAACCTGCCCTTTGTGGACTTGAGATGTTTTTGGTGCACTTTGTAAAATCTTGCATCCTTCCACAAGAACAAAAAACGTTTTTACTTCCACAAAGTTTTGTTTTCAATGCTCTTTTTTTAAATTTTAAATATTTTTTTCATTTTTTGGGAAAAGTCTTGCTACGCCCCACAAGAAACAAAAAAACTAAATTCTGAATATTCAGCAAAAGGCCGTAATGGTAAACGCAGTTGACCTATTAAGCAGTTGAAAGGTTTTCTTCCATCACAGTTGTATTCATTCATTCATTCATTCATTCATTCATTCATTAACTGTGCCCTTTTCCAAAGACAAAATATTTTATATATATTTTACTCGGTAAAAACTTTGCTTCCCACAATTAAAAGATTATTCTATTGCTAGGAGGAAGAATGCGCTAACGTTAAACGCAGCCATCCCATTGAGCAATTAAAGTTTTCTTCCATCAATGTTTTATTTATTCATTTTTTTACCCTGCCCTTTCATAGAAGTTCTAGAATTTTCTGGTAAAATGTTTGCATCATCCCACAAGAAAATAAAAATTCTTGAACAGGGAACGCTCAGGAGATTGCTGTAAGAGTAAACGCAGATGACACGAGCAGTTGAACGTTTTTCTTACATTTAAGTTTTATTTATTTTTTTCAATTCTGCTCTTTTGTATGAACAAGATTATTTTTGTGCATTTTGTAAAATCTTGCATCTTTCCACAAGAAAAAAAAGGTTGAACCTTCACTACTTAGGAGAATGCAGTAATATTAAACTCAGCTGACATTCTTTCTTTATTTTATACAATATATATTTTTGTTAATTTTTGGGGAAAGCTCTTGCTGCACCCCACAAAAAAAAAAACTAAATTCTTGAACAGTGAATATTCAGGAAAATGCCGTAATGCTAAACGCAGTTGGCCTGTTAAGCAGTTAAAAGGTTTTCTTCCATCAAAGTTGTATTCATTTATTCATTTGTTCATTCATTCATTCATTCATTTACTCTGAACTTTTTTCAGAAACAAAATATTTTATATACGGCAGCACGGCGGCGCAGTGGTTAGCGCATGTGCGGCACAGTTCATGTCTTGGGAGCCTCCTGCGTGGGTTCCAATCCAGCTCCAGACTTGCTGTGCGGAGTTTGTATGTTCTCCCCGTGCTTGCGTGGGTTTCCTCCGGGCACTCCGGTTTCCTCCCACGTTCCAAAAACATGCATTTCAGGTGAATTGGCCGGTCCAAATTGTCTCTGGGTGTGAATGAGCGAGTGAGTTGTCTGTCCCCGTGTGCCCTGCGATTGGCTGGCAACCAGTTCAGGGTGTCCCCACTGCCCGATGATTGCTGGGATGGGCTCCAGCACCCCCGCGACCCTACTTAGGATAAGCGGTGTAGCTAGTGAGATGAGATGAGATGAGATATTTTATATACATTGTATTTGGTAAAAACTTTGCTTCCCGCAGTAAAAAAACAATTCCAGTGCTCTAGTACTAGTGCTTGGAAGAATGTCAAAGTGTTGGACGCAGCTATCACATTGAACAGTTGAAGATTTCTTCCATCAACGTTTTATTCATTAATTTTTTTACCTTGCCCTTTTATGGAATTTCTAGAATTTCTGGGGAAATTTTTTGCATCTTTCCACTAGAAAAAGAAATTGAACAGTGAATGCTCGGGAGAATGCTGTAACATTAAACGCAGCTAACACGCTGAGCAGGTGAAAGGTTTTCAGACATCGAAGTTTTTTTTCTTTCACCCTTTTTCTACATCAAATATATTATTTTGCATTGTTTTAAACTTATCATCATTCCAAAAAAAGAAATATTTTTGAACAGTGAAACCTCGGTAGAATGCCACAATATTAAATGCAGACGACATGTTGAGCAGTTGAAAGATTATTTCAATCAAAAATTTTATTTTTTTTTACCCTCCCCTCATCTAGAAACAAGGTGTTTTTTCAAAATGTTGTATTATTTCATTAGAAAATAAATAATGATTCTTGAACAGTGAATACTCGGGAGAATGCCACAATATCAAATGCAAATGACATGTCGAGCGTTTTTTTTCTATAAAAGCCATTTTCTTTACCCTGACGTTTTCTCGAAACAATACATATTTTGTACGTATCATTATGTAAATATGTTACATTATTCCACAAGGAAAATAATTCTTGAACAGCGAATACCCGGGAGAATGCCATATTATTAAACGCAGCTGATATGTTGAGCAGTTGAAAGGTTTTCTTCTGTCATAGTATTATTTCATTTTTTTAAATTTCTTTTTTCTTTGGCTCTCACACATTCTGTTTTGCTCCAAATTGCTTAGTGTCAAAATCAAAGCGGCGGGTGATAACGTGCCGACTCTGCCGGAGGCAAACACAAAAAAAAACAAGTGATTTTGTTTTCTGACTGATGTTTTTTTTCTGTGAGGGCAAGTAGACATGCTCGGGGCCGTTTTCCGTGCCGGCTGCCGGTAAAAAATGATCTCGCACATATTAAAAAAGCCATCATTGTGCTGCTCACACAAAATACACATCAGTTATGGTCTTTGTTAGTGTTTTACGAGACACATTTAGATTGTTTTCTGTGTGTTTTGAGGGTAGTGTGTGAGGGTTTTCTTAAATACCTGAGAGGTTTTTTTACTATTTTGGGCTATGTGAGATTTTTTTGATCCAGGAGTTCTCTCTTGGTGTGTTAAAACAATTTGGTCAGCATTTGAGTTTTACAGGGCTTTTTGGGTAATGTTTTTTTTTTTTTATCCAAAAAAATAAATTTTGTATGAGAATTTTAGATTTGGGTGACCGTTTTCTAATATATGAGAGATGTGTTGTTTTTTTTTTCTTTTTGAGGGTGTTTTTTCATGCAAAAATGGATTCAAGTATTAGAATTTATGTGAGAGGGTTGCTAATATCATGAGATTTGTTTGATTTTTTAGGCTTTGTGAGTTTTTTGTTCAAGTGAGAGAAGAATTTTGGGGAGCATTTCAATATGTGAGAGTGGGGGATTTATTTTAGGTTTGTGGGATTTTTATGTGAAACAGATTTATGTGTGATTTTTTTTGAGTCAATATGAAAACTATATCCGTGTGTGTGTGTGAAAGTGTTTGTTGTTGCTTGTGTATTTTTTGTGAGATTTTTAATGGAGTGTGAGAACAAGTTTGGGGAGGGCTTGAGAACAAGAGAGTGATTTTTTTGATTACTGAGAAATCATGTTTGAGACTTTTTTGGGTCAATTTTCTGAGTTTCAGGTGTATGTGTGAGAGGTGTTTTTATTTGCTGTGAAGGGTTATATGAGGTTATTTTTCATTGTGTTGTGAGAACAATTTTTGGGAGCATTTGATATTATGTGAGATGATTTTTTTTGGTTGTGTTTTTATTGATAAACATATTTATGTATGAACATGTTTTGGTAACTTCAGATGTGTGTAAGTGTGTAGTGTGTGTGAGGTTTTTAAATATTTGTGAGAGTTGTTGTGATTTTTTTTTCAAATTATTTTTGTTTTGCTATTGAGATTTCTTCAGCCAGAGTTGTTTTCAATATGAGAGTTGTGAGAAAAATATATTTATATATGATGTTTTTTCAGAGCGTTTCGGATGTGTGTGAGGGTTGAGCAAATGAGGGAGAGAGACTGAAAGAGACAGCGAAAGAGAGAGAAAAAAGGGAGAAAAGGGAGAAAAAAAGGAGAAAAAGATAAAAAAGAGAAACAGAGAAAGACAGATGAAAAGAGCATGAGAGAGAGACAAATAGAGAGAGAAAAAAAGAGGGAAAAAGAGAGAGAAAAAGAAAGGTGCATAGAGAGAAAAAGAAAGAAAGAAAGTGAAAGAGAGTGAGACCAGTGAGAGACAGAGGAAAAGAGTGAGCGAGAGACAAAGACAAAGAGATAAAAAGAGAAAGAATGAAAGGGTTATAGAGAGACAAAGAGAAAGAAAGAGAAAGGGTAGACAATGACAGCAAGAGAGAGAGAGTGAGAAAAGAGAAAGACAGAGATAGAGAGAAGAAATAGTGACAGTGAGGCACAGATGGGGAAAGGGAGAAGGAATAGAGACAGAGAAGAAGAGAAAGAAAAGGAAATAGAGAAAATTAGAGAGACAGATAGTGAAAGAGAGAGAGAGAACAAACAAGGGAAAAAAAGCGAGAACAAGAGAGAAAGGTAGCTGAAAAAGAGAGGGCGAGAGAGAAAGACAAGAATTTGACACAATCAGGGAAAAAAATAGAAAGACAGAGGGAAAGAAGGTGACAAAAGGAGAAAAAAATAGAGAGATGGTGAGAGAGAGAAGAAATAGAGACTGAGAGGGAGAAGAAGAAAAAGAGAACAAATAGAGAGAGAGAAAGAGAGAAGTAATAGAGACAGAGAGAGGGAGAGAAAGACCAAAACAGCAAGAGAGGTGTAGAGAGAGAAAGAAATAGAAAGTGAGAAAGAGAGACAAAGAGAGAAATACAGCTCCAGTTGCTTGTGATTGGTGCCTGACTTTGGCAGCATCCAGTGGACATATTTCAAACTGAGAGTCATGTTTCTCTTTTACTCCACAGTGTATTTACGCGGGCCATATTGAAACTTTTGGTGGCCCTGATCCAGTATGCTGGCATTTGTTTGACACTTATTTTTTTTTTTTTCTCGTGAAAAAGATTTTGGGGATAGGGATTTTTTTGGGGTGTATGAAATGAGGTCACCCGTATACTCTTCTTATGTCTGTTGTCTCCGGGACTCCATTTCTTTTATTCATGGACAACTATTTTTTTTATCGCTTGGGGGTCTCAGACCGGTGAGCGATCGCATAAAACTCTCTCGGATTTTTAATAAGATCCCATCGTCCGCTTTCTGATCACGTCCAACTGTTTGTTTTTTCTATCATTGTCTTTTCTTGATTTTGGGTTTCTGTGCAAAGAACATTTTTCTTTACCCCCAAAAATCTCCAGGGACAATTAAGGCTTAAAGTGAGCGCTAGCATTTTTAGCGCTCGGACTTAACGTCATCTTATATGCTGAAATCTAACATGGTTTCTTATACTTAAAAAAGCTACGTTTATTTCTGTAGCAAAAGCTAGCATCTTCTACCTTGAAAACTAGCGACAGTTTGATGTCAAAAACTATTGTATTTATCATTTTTAAGTGCTTACAGTTAGCATTTTCTACACTAAAACCTAGCGGCATTTTTAAGTGCCAAAATGAACAATTTATGAAGTTTTCTCTGACCAAAGCTGACATGCCAGAATCATTTTGGAAGTATTTTAATGCTCTACGTTGAAAACTTGTGAACTACTGAAAAAAGCTACGTTGATTTCTGCGGCTAAAGCTACCATCATCCACCTTGAAAACTAGCTAGAATTTGACGTCAAAAACTACTGTTTTTGTCATTTTTATGTGATAGCATGTTTTACAATGGAAACTAGCGACACTTTATATTGCCAAAAATGGCGATTTATGCCATTTTCTCTGTCCAAAGTTAGCATACTTTACTTTGAAAACTAGTCACATTTTATTGTTGAAAATGACCAGTTTTGTTGTTTTCTATCGTTAATGCTAGCCTTTTTTACACAGAAAGATAGCAACATATTCAAGTGCCAAAACTGACACGCCAGAATGAATTATTTTGGTGTATTTGTGTGCTCTACATTGAAAACTAACTTTAATGCTGAAATTGACCATTTTTGTGGTTTTATATGGTTAAAGCTAGTATTTTGTACGCTGAAAACTAAGTAAGCGTTTTCTATATTGAAAACTAGCAACATTGTTAAGTGTCAGGAATTAAAGAATAATTAATAAGAATTAATCATTTTGGTGTATTTTTGTGTCTTACGTTCAAAACTACCGTAGTGACTTTTGAATGCTGTGATTTATATTTTTGTTGTTTTCTATGCTCAAAGCTAGCAGGTTTTACACTGAAAACTAGCAACACTCTATAGTGTTAAAAATGACAAATTATGTTGTTTTCTCTGCCCAACGTTAGCATACTCTTAAGTTGAAAACTAGTCACATTTTAATGTTGAAAATGACCATTTTTGTTGTTTTATATGGTTAAAGCTAGTATTTTGTACGCTGAAAATTAAGTAAACGTTTTCTATATTGAAAACTAGCAACAATTCTAAGTGCCAGGAATTAAAAATTATGTCGTTTTTTCTAACCAATACTGACATGCCAGAATTAATCAATTTGGTGTATTTTTGTTTCCTATGTTAAAAGTATTGCTAAAATTTATGATTTTTGTCGTCTTCTATGCTCAAAGCTAGAATCTATAACACTGTAAACTAGCAACATTTTTTGTGCCGAAATTTTTTCAAAAATGCTGTTTTTTTCTGCTTAATGTTACCATCTTCTACGCTGAAAACGAGCAACATTTTTTATGCCAAAAACTACAGGATTTGTCATTTTAGATGTCTAGCAAACTAGCAACATTTTAATGCTGAAAAGAACCATTTTTATTTTGTTCTGTCAGGACCAGAACAGAAACAGGACCCAATTGCGTTACGTTTCTCAGAAGTTTTGTGAAAGGAGAGAGGAAAGAGGAAGGGCCCCGGCCATCGCTAGGTGCGGGAAGCAGGTCGCTCTGGACGCGGAAGTGGATCTTCCGTGGCGAGCAACGGTGGTGTCGGGAATGGAAAAACGGGTCAGTAGCCAGGACAGGAGAGCAAAACGTGGTCGGGGTCGTAAGCTTGTCGTAAGCCAGGAAAGGAGAGTAGACGTGGTCTGGGACAAAAGAGGTCGAAAGCCAGGACGGGAAAGTGGACGTGGTCAGGATCAAAAATGGGTTGAAGCCGGGGGACAGACGAGAGCAAAAAACAGGTAGGAGTCCGGGTCGAAAAAGGCTTGCCTAGTATTAACTGAGGTTCGCAAATGGACTGCCCAAAGGGGACAGATAGGAGAGGGTAGAAATAGGGACAGGGAGCCAATCAGAGTCCGAAGCAGTTGGCGCCAAAGGAGCGAGCACAGGTGTTTCACATCGGTAATCATGACAGTGTTCTATGATTGAAGCTAGCATCTTCTATGCATTATTCTATGCGGGGATTTACAATTTTATTTGTTGTTTTATCTGCCTAAAGCTAGTTTTATGTGCTGGAAGTATCTTTTACTCGGAAAACTAGCGCAATTTGTATGCTAAAATGAGCACTTTTGTTTTGTTTTTTTCTGGTATGCCTAAAGATAGCATATTCTATGCTGAAAACTAGCAACATTTGTATGCTGAAAATTTGCTTTTTTTGGTGTTTTCAGTTCCTCTTCTACGCTAGAAACTACGATTTTTAATGTTGTAAGTTCTTCTTCTTATTATTATTTTTTGTATCTTAAAGATGAGGTCAATGACACTTAAAACGTGCGAGGCTTTTACTGTTAGATTTTGTTTTTTTTTGTTGTTTTCTGTAGACAAAGTTAGCATCATCCATGCTGATACCAGGCAACATTATTTAAGCAAAAAAAAACGCATATTTTGGACTTTTTTTTGCTTAAAGCTAGCATCTTCAACGTGGAAAACAAGCAAAAAACTGCCATTGCCATATTCTTTATTTAAGAATAGCTCATTCTACTCTGAGAACTAGTGATGTTATTCATGCTGAAAATGTTTGTTATTTGTTTTTTAACTGTAATTAACGTCGTCTATGCCTAAAACTACCACAATTTTCAATGCTAGAAATGACAATTTTTCCTGTTTTCTGGACCTAACGACCTAACTAACGACCTTTCTTAAATGTCGAAATAACCATTTTTGTCATTTTATGTACCTAAAATCTAATTTTTAGTTTTTTTCCACCCTGGACTGATGTCTATAACATGCCTTTTTTTAAAGCACTACTTTTAAAATACCGCCATGCTTTCTACCTTCAAAGTTCAAACCTTCATTTTTTTTAGTTCTAAATATTAAAACAGCCACTAGAGGGCAACATCAAATTCTTTAAAAAAAATCGTCTTACATGATTATTAATTAAACATTTACGATAAAAGCGCAGTCAAAATCCCCTTTTTCAAAATAGCTAACAAAATTGATGACGCAACAGCAAAACATTAATTTGCATCTGCCTCCGTATATTGTCCGCCATTAGCGTTCATGCATTATTCAGCTAGCGCTAAAACGGAATTGCTGCAAAATGGCCCCCGTTTTGCCATGTTAACAAAAATGTAAATTCTCATCCCGAGTCAGCTGTTTTTCTTTTTTCTCCAACACGCTTCTTTGGCTTGATTCCTGGAAGATTTTTAAATCTGTTCACGTATTCAACGCTTTATTTTGAAAGGACTATTATTATACCACAATAAGGAATAAAAACGAAAATTTATTGGACAAAAGTGAACCAGCTTCATGCTAAGGTTTTGTGTGGAACATCGGTCGAAGGCTAATTAAAATTAGTATGAATGTTATAATAATTGGGAAAAATGTAAAATTAGTAAATAATCGTTTTGATGTTAAAATTGAATTTTATGTTTTTCTAGTTTGGATAATATCAAGTTGTTTTTATTTGACCTTTAATTAACAATTTATCATCAATGTTTGATAAATGTTTTGTTGAAATTATATTATTATAAAGAATTTACTTTTTCTGAAAAAAAAAAACATATTTCTAAGTAATTCATATTTTATACAGTTATTATGATTTTGGTAAAATTGCACTTTAAATGTATTATTGTTAGTAAAATAGCAAAGTCAAACCTAGCAAAAAAAAAAATTCCAGGAAAATTTAATCAATTTTCCTCATTTTATGTCTTGTTATTCTTAATTGATTAATATGTATTTAGATTTAATATTTTAATTGATTGATTTACTATCATTTTTAGTAAAATAACCAAACTAAAAGAAATTGATTAAAAAAGTTTTTTAAAAATGTGAAAATTTTTTTCAGGTAAATTATCAATTTGGATTACCGCATTATTTTTATCCTATTTTTTCAGCAAAAGAAAAAATTAGGACTAGAAAAATTATAATTATTTTTTGAAGCCAAGTGAAGATGGTTTCTTATTAATTAATAATTTGTGAAAATTATTTACTTAAATAAATGAATAGAAAAATAAGGCAAATTATCGATTTTATATTTTTTCTCTTATTTTACAATATTTTTTTACAATATTTTAAGGTGTGTTTTAGCAGAAACAAAGAATTTAGGTACATTAATATGAATACATTCATTTACATGCAGCTTTTAGGGCCTAACGACTGTTGCAAATGCACAAGCGAAAATGACAAAAATCTGTCTTTTTTTATTAAACATGATCGTATTTATCTGTGTACACCCCTAATTTTTCATCAAAAATCTGTATAAATTTTGGTTTCACTTTTTCTCACCTAAGCATTTGAATTGACTAACATTGAATATGTGTGGTCATGATTAAGATCATTTATTGTCAACATCCATCCATCCATTATCTGCACCGCTTATCCTAAGTAAAACCTAAGTAAAAACTCAAAAACCTCGATGTCCTGTTTTCTCTATCCTGTAACATCATTCCCTGGTACCTTGACTAAAAATAATGTGATCATAAGATAAAAGTTGATGCCTTAGCAGAAATAACCTATATCGCTGGTGGACTAGTGGTTAAGAATTATGGTTTTCACTGCTGCGAGATGGGTGAGACTACAATGAGAGAAATGCAAGAGAAAAACAAACTGCAGTTTCAAATATGTCCAGGCGCCACCCACAAAGACGCGGTTGCTATTTTTCTTTATCTCTTATCTCTTTATTCACTCTCTCTTATTTTCTTTTCCATTATTCTTTCTCTTTTTTCTCTCATTATCGGTCTCTCTTTCTCTCCGTCTCGCTTAATATATCTTTCTCTCTATCTTTCGCTTATTTTTTCTCTCTTTTGCTTCATTTTTCCCTATTTCTTTTGTTCTTGCTCTCTCTCTCGCTCTCTGTGTCTCCCTCTCTTTCTTTATCTCTCTCTCTCTCATTGTCTCACTCTTTCTTTCCCTCTTTCTTTTTTCCCCTTTTTATTTTTCTCTTTCTCTTTATATATATATCTCTTTTTTCCTATCCCTTCCTTACTCTCTTTTTGTCTCCATTTGAATGGGTAAGTGTGAAAAACATTGTTAAGTGCTTTGACAGGACTTTTAGTATCTTGAAAAGCACGATATAAATCCGGACCATTCACTTTCTTTCTGACTCTTCTTATCACTCTCTTTTTCTATCTCTCTTTATGCTCTCTATCTTTTTCTAAATTTCTTTCTCTTTTCTTTAATTATTCTTTTGAAAAAATAATAAAGTAAAAGTCATGTGCTGAAAAAATAAAATCTTATTCCCCCAAATCCCCGTTTCTCGCTGTCTTTTTCTTTCCCTTTGCCTCTCTTTTTCTCTCCTCTCTTTTTTTTCCTTCTTTCTGTTACTCTCTCTTTTTGTCCTTGTGTTTCTTTTTTTCTCCTCTCTTTCTCCCTTTCTCCCCTGCTCTTTTTCTTTTTTCTTTCTTTCTTAGTCTCTCTTCTCTCTTTTCTCTCTTCTCATTTTCTTTTTCTCCTGCTGTCTATTTTTTCTATATTTTCCGCTCTCCTCTCTTCATTTATTCCCTCTCTTTCTCACTTTCTTTCTCTCTCCCACTCTCTTTCTCACTTTCTCTCTCCTTTTTATTCTCTATCTCTCTTTTACTCTCTTTTTTCTCTCTCTTTCTTCTCTCTCTCTTTCTTCTCTCTCTCTTTCTCTCTCCCTCTTTCTTTCTCTTTCCGTACCTCTCTCTCTTTCTTTTTTCTCTCTAATCTACTAGTCTAGTCTCTATCATGTTGCCCTTGAGCTGAAATGAGTTTCACACCCCTGACCTCGTGTATAGCGTGTACCCAAACATCGAGTCCTTTTTCAGGTAAAACAAATTATAAGCATACGCTTTAAACACAATTAAACATGGGACATAAGGTGTTTGATCAATATTTTTCTAAGGGGCGGAGCCTGTGTCTTTCAATCATTTTCAAAATAAAAGCTTATCGAACTTGTGAAAGAAAATCATACCGGTGAGACACAGGACACAAAAGGCCGGCGGACGCTCCAAACCTTTTATTTGTCCGCGGCTGGAGATTCTCGTTAACATTTATTTGTGGCGAGAGAAGGGTTCCAACGCGCTATTATCTGAGCGCCATTATCCCTCGCTGCAGATACGAGTGGCTCTTAAAACCGGCGCCGCGGCAGCCTTTTTTATTCGGCGCACTTGGACGCTTTATTAGGAACACCCCGGGAACGCTTCAATGTCAAAGATAAGCTTGAAAAAAGAAAAAGAAAAGCATATATTTTCACTCACATGAGCAGCACTTGTTAGAAAGGAAAGAAATAATAACAAGACGAAGATACCCCCCCTAACACCCACACACACAGACGCAGCACTTCATAATATTTATACTTCACAATACGATAAATGTGCACACATTTTTCCTCATAGATGTCTTAATTTAGTTTTCATGCATGTGCTTCTTGAAAGAAAAAGAGAAGAGTACCATTTTCTCATTAAGAAAGCAGTATATTGGAAGCAACAGCTAGTCTAAAAAAATCTAATAAATAAAAATACTTAAATCTGCCATCATATATTTTGGTCAAGATAGCTTTAAATACCTCCAGTTCAGGGTGTTCCCTGCCCACTGCCCGGAGACAGCTAGGATGGGCTCCAGCACCCCTGCCACCCTAACCGGTGCAGATAATTGATGAATGGATGGATTTTGGGGGGGAATAGGATTTTTTTTCAGCACTTGAGTTTTACTTTTTTATTGAAATTGTCCCCGTGAGTGAATTTTTTTGGAGGGTTTAGCATTTGCTTTCCATTTGTTCTGTGAAGTGCTCCCTCTGAGTGAAAATGTGTTTTTTTTATTTCTTTTTGGGTTTTTTTTAGACTATTTTGTTTTCCTTGCTGGAAGTGTTGACTCCGTCAGTGAAATATTTCTTTTTTTATATATTTATGTTTTTTGAGATTATTTTGGTTTCTTTGGTAAATGAGAAGTGCTGCCTCTGTCAGTCCCCCCCCTGATTTTTGAAGATATCATTTGCTTTCCATGTACAAAGTGATGCCTACGTGAGTCAAAATGTGTGCATTTTTCCCTTTTTTGAGATTATTTTGCTTTCCATGGAAGCTGTGAAGTGCTGTGAATGAAAATTAGCATTTATTTGCACCGCAAATCCTTAGTAGGGTCGCGGGGGTGAAGGAGGCCATCCTAGTCATCTTCAGGCAGTGGGCAGGGGACACCCTGAACTGGTTGCAGGGCACATGGAGACAGACAACTCACTCGCTCATTCACACATCGGGACAATTTGGACCGACCAATTAACCTGACATGCATGTTTTTGGAATGTGGGAGGAAACCGCAGTGCCCGGAGGAAACCCACACAGGCACGGGGAAAACATGCAAACTCCACAAGGGGAGGCTGCACGATAACCACCCAGCCGCCGTACCGCCTAGCACTTTTTTTTTTTTTTCGAAGCTATTGTTTGCGATCCGAAGAATCTACAAAGTGCAGTGCCGGTGAGTGCTCTTCCTAGGCCATTTCATTATGCTGAAATTGCACTTCAAATGTATTATTTTAAATTTGGTCCCAAAATCTGAAAAGTAATCATTTCTAATGCAGAAAATACTGTTTTTGTCATTTTAAGTATTTAAAGTTAGAATCCTATACACCAATGGTTCCCAAACTTTTGCAGACTAGACCCCTTGGCTCCCCAGTGTTATACTAGTGCCCTCAACCCCCTAACAACCCCCCCTCCCAACCATTTATTACTATTCAATTCTTCAATCGATAGAAGTACCTACCCACCTATGAAATGCACTAGATAGCACTTTAAGCTCATTAAAATAGTGGTCTGGAAATTTTTCAAAATAAAACATTACAAAATAACATTCCAATTATGTATATTGACATGTCTTCATAACCGAAGAAAGTCAAAATCTAACATAAGTAACACTAAAAAAAGAAGAAAATAATGAACTCTTAAAAAAATCAAGAACATTTGCACAGTATAAAAGATAAAATGTACGCACTTAAAATAACCCTCCCCAAACTGTCAGAACCAGAACAGATACAGGACCAATCGCGTGACGTTCTCACACAAGCCTTTTCTTTTACGGGATTTGGGGAGTCATGCACGTTAGGAAGCGGGTCTGGCGTGGAAGGACAGGAAGCCAGACACAGACGAGACGGAGTTGATATCGGACAGATGGGGTCGATAACGGACAGGAAGGGACAGAAAGGATTGGCAACAATTTAGGATATCGATAACAAAGAGGGGAAACTAGACGGGAACGAAAACTGGAGAAAATAATAAACAGTACCAAAATAGACGGAAACAAAACTGGAACCTGAAATTAAACAGGACAAAAATAAACGGGAACAATACCGGACTGAAGATATCAACAGGAAAACAGGACAGAGTCAGAACCCAGGTCTTGTGGAGCAGGAGTTCGTTTGACGAGCTGACAAAAAAAGCAAGAGAGCGCTGAGCTTAATATAGAAATAAAGCCAATCCCTCAACGAGCCGCAGCTTGCACCACACGGACGGGGCCAATTGGGCACCATGGCAACCATGACACAAACAAAGTACAACAATAAATGAGGTCCACTTTTCACGTTTAAGGCTGTAAACATGACATGTCTGCAATTAGTGTAATGTAAAATTTACCATGTGCTACTGCAGCATGTTCATCAGTGCAAGAAATGTATTCAAGTATTAATTCAAACCCACCATTCCTGCTAACTTATTAACACTACTGCTACAACTATTTATTACTTTTATTTGAACATTTCACTTATTAACTTGCATGATTAAAAAGTGTTACCTCTCAGCGATAATGCAGTTTTGGGGTTGGACACGCTTGGACATTTTTCGCTAGAGTCAGAGCATTTGTTATTTCTTTGTGCCTTTGCGAACTTTATTTGTACGGCGTAAAGGTCGCAAAAGCTGCTTTGATGGTTTGGTTTTTGATTTGAACAATTTTATTGACACTAGTAACAGCAAATAAACAATGTGAGGTTTGAGCAATTTTTCTCGACATTCTTAACAGCATTGTTTGTTTACCTCTCAGTCCACTTGTAGAAGCACCTTATTCATCTTTTACTTGTAATCCTTTTTAAATGCCGTGATAATTTTTAAGGTGCTGGTATAAATGACTTGTGTTTCCTCTGGACCTAGCGACTACGCGAAAGTACATTTTGCAACGGGCGTTTTCTTCTGTTCCACGTCCGCTTCGTCAAAACCAAAATCGGGCCAAACAAGTGATGTACTGCCCTTCTTCAGTGCAAGCTTCGTTTCCTTCACGTCCGTTGACTCTGGGATTATGTTTACGGAGTCCACCATGACACTCAATGAGCTCACACGGTGAGTGTGGCATAGTGTGGTGCTTGCAAACTTTAAATCGCGTTTATTGGCTTCTGCTATCATTAAAACTTGCCTCTGATTGGCCGGCGCTTTTAAAACTCAAACAGTAACCATTGTGGTTGGCCAAAACTCCATCACTCACTACAAAACCTTGAAAAAAACCGCAGTGCTTTGCAGTTCCACTACCAGACTACGTTCAAACTTCGGACTGCTGCCCCCCTTCCGCCTTCTTTCTTACCGACCCCCACACCTTCCACCACCCTCAGGGGGGCGGTACTGCCCATTTTGGGAACTACTGCTATATACTGAAAACTAGCAGGACTTGGATGTCCCTTTTAAAGAAACTGCATGTAAAGTGAAAATGTGTGCTTTTTTTTTAAAACAAACAGTTTTCTTCCCATCGAATCTGGAAAAAGCTGCATCCACGAGTGAAAGTTAGTGTCACAGACCACAACGGACACAGGACTCAATTGCATGCGTTTCTCAGATTTTATTGAAAGAGAGAGAGAGAGTAAGGCTTGCTTGATTGCTTGATCCGAAGACTGGCGGAGAGCGGGATCGAGCAAGGCGTGTCGGAAGAAGGCAGGCAGGAATGGCACGTCGTTTGACCAGGCCTGGAGATCAGAGGCGATGTTCAGTTCGTAATCGTGGTCGTAGGCAGGCGGCAGGCAAAACAGGCGTAGTCAGGTTCGGAAACAGGAATCAGGCAGGAAACAGGTTTTAACAGGGACAAAGTCGGACGGGAACACTCACTGAGTGAAACACAACAGCTCGCAACGATCTGACAAAGTTTGAACTGAAATTGGGGGCTTAAGAAGGGTGTGGCCACCAATCAGCTTGTCCGGGCTGTTGGCGCCAATCAAGCTGCCACAGGTGTTCCAAATAGGGCAATCATGACAGTTAGTGTTTTATTTATTTATTTATTTTTGGTGGGGGGTTTTAGACTGGCGTTTGCTTTCCATTTAATCTGTGAAGTGATGCCCCCATGAGTGAAAATGTATTTTTATTTGTTTTTTAAATGAGACTATTTTGCTTTAATGGAAGCTGTGAAGTGCTGCCCCTGCAAATGAAAATGTGTGTTCATTTATAATTTGTTTAGACTAGCATTTTTTTCAATGGCAACTGCAAAGTGTTGCCCTTTTGAATGAAAATTGGCTCTTTTTCCCCTTTCAAGAAACAAAGATCATTCCAACCCCCTTGACCCCCCCCCCTTTTTTTTTATAATTCCCAATCGAGCATTTATACTCCAGCGGCGCTATTAGCTATGCAAATGAGCTCGTAGCGGGTGTCCTATTAATATTCCATGAGCTTAAATTTCCTCATGAATTCAACATAGAGGGTCCCTGCTGCTTCATTTGCATGCATTGCCGCGTCAAAGACCCCCTCCAAGCCCCCCCCTTGCTCGCTTGCCCCCTTCATCCCTCTCTCTCCTCCTCTTCGTCCTCATCTTCATCCTGACTTGCGCCATCCGTTCCCACAACGGAGCAGCTCCTTCACAAATTTCCACCGGTTGCCTCCGCTCGGGTTTACATCTTTATATATACATTTATTTTATTTTTGGATTTTTTTCGGGGTTAGGGGGGGTACCCCTTTATCATCATGACAACCGCCAAGGACGCCACAGCGCATAAGACGGCTCAGCAACAAGAACAGGTAGAAAAAGGCAACCTATGAAATGAGCAAATGTACAATTTTGCAAACTTGTTTGGGTTTAAGCGCAATGGTTGTATAGCGCCACCTTTTGCACGTTTGCAACTCGGCGTCATGTGACTTTTTTTCTGCGCCGAAGCCGCAATCTGCTTTTGACGCCGGAACTCGATTGTGTGAGCGGAACGAGTCTGCTTATTTTTGGTTATTATATGTGGAAACTGCAAGGTTGCAAAATGAATGGGCGGAATCAATCGATTATCACTATTGTTTTTGACTGACGCACAGAAAAATTGATACTTTAAAGCAATGGTCACCAACCCTTTTGAGGCGTCTAGATACTTTTTTTTTGTTACTGATTAATGCAAAGGGATACCAGTTTTAAGTGCTTTTCTAAAATAACATGTTATTACTTTCTTGTGACAATGTTATGACTATGTTATTACAAGGTTGTATTACCAGAAGTTAAACTAGGCCCAGTCAACCACTAAACATCATGCCGGTAAGAAATCACAATGATCCATAATATATTTTCAAAACCAGCCTGCAGGCTACTCAGGGGGTTTAGGGGTTTTAGGGGCTACTCCGGATTATGAAGAACCCTTCATATCATATCGAGAGAGAGAGAGAGAGAGAGAGAGAGAGAGAGAGAGAGAGAGAGAGAGAGAGAGAGAGAGAGAGAGAGAGAGAGAGAGAGAGAGAGAGAGAGAGAGAGAGAGAGAAAGAGAGAGAGGATAGATAGATAGATAGATAGATAGATGGATAGATATATCAGTATGTACCATTATGATATATTGGAAACTTGCACAGAAAAAAAAGAACACAAAAAATGTGGCAACAGTAAGTAAAAATAATATTTTGATAATACTATTTTTTTTGACTATATTTTTTAAGTCAATGAACAAACAAATTCTAAAAGTTAATTAATTTTAGGTAATGTATTTACCTATTTACAATTTTTATTATATTTATTTCCTATTTCTTAAAATATTTTTAATTGAATTATTTAAAATCATAATTTTCATTCTTTATTTATTTTTTGATATTATTTAAAGATTGGCTTATTAAATATTGTTGCTGTCAATTTCTCATTTAACGTGTTTTATATATTTTTTATTAGCTTAACTTAATCAATATTTTTCCTGTCATTTAATTTTTAAAACTATTTTGTAATGTTATAACAAATATTATGATTGGGGCAGCACGGCGGCGCAGTGGTTAGCGCATGTGCGGCTTGGTTCTGAGGTCGTGGGACCCTCCTGCGTGGGTTCAAATCCAGCTACCACCATTACTGTGCGGAGTTTGTATGTTCTCCCCGTGCTTGCGTGGGTTTCCTCCGGGCACTCCGGTTTCCTCCCACATTCCAAAGACATGCAGGTGAATTGACCGGTCCAAATTCTCCCTAGGTGTGAATGAGCGAGTGAGTTGTCTGTCCCCGTGTGCCCTGCGATTGGCTGGCAACCAGTTCAAGGTGTCCCCTGCCCACTGCCCGGATATGGCTGGGATGGGCTCCAACCCCCCCCTGCGACCCTAACAAGGATAAGCGGTACAGCTGATGAGATGAGATAACAAATCATATCATCACTGTCATGCTGAATTATTATTTTACTTTTTAATTTCATTTATTTTTCGATTTAAAAAAAATACATATTTTGTTTATGATTTATTCGAGGCGGCTGAGTGGTTAGCTCATCCGCAGAATAGTTCTGAGGTCATGGGTTCAAATCCACCTACCAGCCTTCCTGTTCGGAGTTTGCATCTTCTCCCTGAGCTTGCTTGGGTTTTCTTTCTGTATTTCAAAACCATGCATGTCAGGTTAATAGGCCAGCAACTAACAGGCAACCGGTTCAGAATGTCCCCTGCCCACTGCCCAAAGATAGCTGGGATGGGCTCCAGCACCCCCACGACCCTACTGAGGATAAGTGGTGCAGATAATGAATGAATGGATGGATTTTTCTTATATTTTTATATTTTTGAATAATATGAAATATCCTTGCTATGATGTCGTTGTCATAGGTATTATTTTACCTTTTTTAATTTCATTTTTGACATTTTATTAGAATATTTGAAAGTAACACATCTCCTTTAATACACTTTTAATGTGGATATTTTTTCACAAAAAATAAATATAGTCTCTGTTTTTTTCATTTTAATATTTTCATGGTATTTTCTAATATTATATATATATTTTTCATATTTACATTATATGAAAAGATGTACACGCGTGCGGTTTCATGAATGAGTTATTATATGTAGCGATGCAAACTGCAAGGTTCCAAAAATAATCTGCGGAATAAATAGATGATAGCTAGCGTGTTTTTGACTGATGCACAAAAAATGGCATACTTGAAAGTGTGCAGTGAAAAAAAAATCCTTATTTAAAAGCCCACACATAATTAATTAAATATTAATATCAATTGTTCTGGATATAAATTAATCAGAATAGTTTTTGTTCATAACAATAAGCAGAAAAAGTTTAGAAAAATACATATTTTTTCTTTTTTTTTTAAATTTTACTGCTTTTTTCAGGTAATCAAAATAAATTAATTGAAATCAACACATTTTTGAAATATTTTCATTTTGTATTTTATTATTTAAATGTTTTATAATATATAACGTTTTTAGCTATATTAAAATTGTCACTGTATTTCTCCATTTCTTGTTATAAAAATTCTACAATAATTGTCTTATTTTAAGTAATATTTTTCTTTTACGATGATTTTTTTTATAATATGCAGCACATTTTCAATAATATTGCATATGGTTGTTGTCAGGCAGCACGGCGGGGCAGTGGTTAGCGCGTGTGCGGCACAGTTCTGAGGTCGTGGGAACCTCCTGAGTGGGTTCAAATCCAGCTCCCGGCCTTACTGTGCGGAGTTTGTATGTTCTCCCCGTGCTTGCGTGGGTTTCCTCCGGGCACTCCGGTTTCCTCCCACATTCCAAAAACATGCATTTCAGGTGAATTGGCCGTTCCAAATTGTCCCTAGGTGAGACTGAGCGAGTGAGTTGTCCGTCCCCATGTGCCCTGCGATTGGCTGGCAACCAGTCCAGGGTGTCCCCTGCCCACTGCCCATTGATTGCGACCCTACTGAGGATAAGCGGTGCAGCTGATGAGATGAGATATATATATATACTGGACTGTCTCAGAAAATTTGAATATTGTGATAAAGTTCTTTATTTTCATCTCATCTCATCTCATCTCATCAGCCGTACCGCTCATCCTCATTAGGGTCGCGGGGGGGCTGGAGCCCATCCCAGCCATCTCCGGGCAGTGGGCAGGGGACACCCTGAATTGGTTGCCAGCCAATCGCAGTCTTTATTTTCTGTAATGCAATTAAAAAAACAAAAATGTCATACATTCTGGATTCATTACACATCAACTGAACTATTTCAAGCCTTTTATTATTTTAATATTGCTGAATTTGGCTTACAGCTTAAGAAAACTCAAAAATCCTATCTCAAAATATTAGAATATCATGAAAAAGTATACAAGTAGGCTATTCAACTAATCACCTGAATCATCTAATTAACTTGAAACACCTTGCGAGGGTTTCCTGAGCCTTAAAAACACTCAGCTTGGTTCAGTAAACTAAATCACAAATATGGGGAAGACTGCTGATCTGACTGCTGTCCAGAGGACCATCATTGATACCCTCCATCAGGAGGGTAAGACACAAAAAGAAATTTCTCAAAGAGCAGGCTGTTCACAGAGTGCAGTTTCAAAGCATATCCACAAAAAGTCTGTTGGAAGGGAAAAATGTGGCCGGAAACGCTGCACAACCAAGAGAGATGACCGCAGCCTTAACAAAATTGTGAAGAAGAGCCGCTTCCAGAATTTGGGGGAGCTTCAAAGACAGTGGGCTGAAGCTGGAGTCCAGGTATCAAAAGCCACAGTTCACAGACGTGTCCGGGAAATGGGCTACAATAGCCGTATTTCCATGGTCAAGCCACTTCTGAACTCAAGACAACGGAAGAAGCGTCTGACTTGGGCTATGGAGAAGAAGAACTGGACAGTTGCAGAGTGGTCCAAAGTCCTCTTTTCAGACGAAAGCAAGTTTTGCATTTCATTTGGAAGTCAAGGCGCCAGAGTCTGGAGAAAGGCTGGAGAGGAGCAAAATCCAAGTTGCTTGAAATCCAGTGTGAAGTTCCCACAGTCAGCAATGGTTTGGGGAGCCATGTCAGCTGCTGGTGTTGGTCCACTGTGTTTCATCAAGTCCAGAGTAAATGCAACTGTGTACCAAGAGATTTTAGAGCACTACATGCTTCCATCTGCTGAAAAGCTCTATGGAGATGAGGATTTCATTTTCCAGCATGATCTGGCACCTGCCCAGGGTGCCAAAACCACCAGTAACTGGTGCACTGACCATGGCATCACTGTCCTTGATTGGCCTGCTAATTCCCCTGACCTGAACCCCATCGAGAATTTGTGGGGTATAGTTAAGAAGAAGATGAAAGACACCAGACCTACAAATGCAAATGAGCTGAAGGCCGCTATCGAAGCATCCTGGGCATCAATAACACCTCAGCAATGCCACAGGCTGATTGCCTCCATGCCACGCCGGATTGATGCAGTAATCCGTGCAAAAGGATTCCCAACCAAGTACTGAGTGCATCAATGGACATTTTCAAATGTTTGATTTAGTTTTGCTGTTATAAAATTATTTTTTTACTTGGTCTGAGGAAGTATTCTAATATTTTGAGATAGGATTTTTGAGTTTTTTTCAGCTGTAAGCCAAAATCAGCAATATTCAAATAATAAAAGGCTTGAAATAGTTCAGTTGATGTGTAATGAATCCAGAATGTATGACATTTTTGTTTTTTTAATTGCATAACAGAAAATAAAGAACTTTATCACAATATTCTAATTTTCTGAGACAGTCCAGTATATATATATATATATATATATATACATATATATATATATATATATATATATTCATATATATATGCAACGTATTTTCCGCACTATAAGGCGCACATAAAAGCCTTTAATTTTTTCAAATGCTGACCATGCGCCTCATAATACAGTGCGCCTTATTTATGGATCAACATTAAGTCGCAAAGTCTTCCAACTAACTTGCAGCCGCCGACTAGATTTTCCCCCGAACGCCAAGTAGTCCGCGGTGTATGCTGGGATTTATTTACTGGCGTTTCATTGGCTAACCAATGTGTTAATCATCATTTGAATCGATCACTATTGGCTAAAGTTATTCGGAGGTCAAGGGGCGGATCCTTTTTATCATTCACAGGCTGGCATTGGCTTAAGCGGCAAAACAAAGCCTGCAATTGGCCGAAAAAGATGAGTGTGAATAGCACGTGGTTGACGGCATAGAGAAAGCATTTTTTACTATTCTGTATTTGTAAATATTTTATTCTCCTGGATTTACTACACTCACGGATATAAGAGGACCATGGCTGCACATTATTATTGAACACAACGACTTCGGTAAGCTACTCCGGCTATATATTTTCCCTGTATCTTGTTTCAGACTGAACTCGATGTTTCTGTGATAAGCGGTGCAGATAATGGATGGAATGGAGTGTCTATTTTTAAATTAAACTCAATTCCAAGTGTTTATTGTCATATGCACAGTAAAGTTGCGAGCAAAAAAAGAAAATAGAAACTAAGGAATGGTTGGCATTTCTTAAATCCCAAGACTTTAACCTTCCGAATGATGGAACGATGCATTTGAGTGACATCGTACGGACACCGCATCCGCACGTGTTCTCGACACGTATTTGACTGAACTATCTGACTGTTTCGTCGACGTTTCCATTGTAGCGCCTTATAATCTGGTGCGTCTTATGTATGTCAAATATAGGACCAAAAACTATTTTTTCGGGGTTGCCCCTATAACCCGGTGCGCCTTACAGTGCGGAAAATACGGTATATATGCACCGGGTTATAGGGCGCACCCCGAAAAAATGTTTTTTTTTAGTTATATATATATATATATATATATTGTCTTAATTTTCCCTTGAAATCTCCGTTACTTGTGAGAAGAGTAATACAAATTTCGGTAACCAAATCTAATCATTCGAACTTTGTCAAGGAAACCTTCCAAAATCGTTTTTTTTAATACTTTCTCATATTTTCCCCAATATTTTGCAGTTTTCATGTCCATGAATTATATATTAACCGGCAAAATGATCTCCGTTGCCCCGCCAAGTGTTTGCCACAGGAGACAAGATAAGCGTAAAAAAAACCTCCGCTTGCTGCTTTGTGATAAGCAGTCATCCTCTCCCCAACCGCTCCCCCTTGTGATGAATGACTAAAATCCCGAAAAAAAAGTCTTCTGTGGCCCCCACGACAGTTCCTGATGGACGGCCTCAAGGTGGGCCGGTGACAGGAAACAAGAGTCGGTTAGGGCCAGATAGTGCCGGATGCTAATCGGACTTTAATCTGTGGCTAGCAGGCGCAAACTAGTCGGGAGCCTATTCCGACTCAATTTGTCCCATTTTAAATCATTCATTTGGAGGACAATTTAGCTAACGATTAGCTTGATTCTATTAATTTGTGCTTTTTTTTAATTTTTACTTTCAATCCCTTTGCCTCAGTTTTATGGTTGCAATTTTATAAAGTTAACCTAGCGAATTGCAAACAAAGGATTGAACACAAAGTGGTAATTTTAGCATCACTAATCATTGGACTATATTCTGTAAATTGACATTTTAACTCATAATTATCCTAGCTGAATGCTAAATAAAAGTTTGAATTTAACATGCTAATTTTGGCATCAATAATTGCTAATCAACGCTGGCAGTTGGTGGCACAAGCTCGTCGGAAGCCAATTTAGTTTCATTTTGTCTTAATTTTATTATTTTATTTGGATAACAATTTAGCTACATTGTAGCTTGATCTTTCTTTTTTTATGTTATTTAGAATAAGCTAGCTTGAAGGTTTTTCTATCCCTTTAGCACGCTTTTTTCTTTTGGGAAAAATAACCTAGCCAATTGCTAACAAAGAATTAAACACCAAATGGTAATATTAGCATTATTAATCATCGGAACATGTTATGTAAATTAAAATTTTATATGAGATTTATCCTAGCTAATTTTGAAAGAAAGAATGAAATCAACATGCTAATGTTGGCATAAATAATCGCTAATCTACACTAGAAATTGGTGGCGCAAGCTAGTTGGGACCCAATTCCGATTCATATTGTAACAATTGAGATTGTTCCATTTGGAAGACATTTTAGCTAACATTGGCTTGATTATTTTTCTTTATTTATCTTTTGCATTTAGTTATCGTAATCTAGCTTTGAAACCTTTTCTATGCCTTTCTTGGACCTTTTTAGTAGACATTTAAGAAAATTAAGCTCTTAAAAAGTTAACAAAAGATCAAAGACAAAACGCCAACATTAGCATAATTGATTATTGGCATTTGTTCTTCAAGTTAAAATTCTACAAGAAAAGTAACGTAATGAAATGGTAACGGAGAATACAAAATAGAAAAAAATAAACAAATTGCTCATTTTTGATTAACACCAACTACTGAACACCTCTGCATACATTAAAAAGAGATCATTAGATCCATTAATCCAAGTGTCGCTCTTAATTATCAGTGGCATTCATTTTTTCTTGATCCTCCGCATAGAGCGAGTTTTGTGGGTCGTCGTTATTTGTCACTCGAATATCAGAAGCTGCTTCCTGCTTTAAAACGGAATCACTGCGGCAATCGTTTAAAGGGGGCAACGGATTTACAAACCTGCTCCTACTCTTCCTAGCCCCCACTAATCCGACTTCTGCCAAAAGAAGCTCTCGATTATCGGATACCCCTAAATAAAAAGAAACAGAAAGCGTTGTTTTTATCTACTTATCCACTTTCTGTTTCAATTTTGAGTCCTACAACTCTGTCTAAATGTATATAAAAACTAAACTCGGGGGAGGCTTAGTTAAACTGGTAAACTCGATATAAAATGGTGCCCAGGAAAAAGCTATTAAGAACAGAACAAAACACATGCCTTTGTCATGGATTCTTTATCCCCTGTATGGAGCTGACCTAAGCAAAGTCTGCCCTGATGCTGTTTTATGGTTTAAGCTAAAAATAAAGCAATATTAATAATATCAACCAACAAAGTATTTATTTAATGTCCTTCTGTCAGGACCAGGACAAGTGGATGACCCAGATGCGTGACGTTTACTGACAAGTTTATTGAGATATAGAGGAAAACCAGCGCCAGCGATCCGGTGTTCTCTGGAAGAGGAAGGCAATCCGCTCTCGGGATCGGAATGTGTTCAGGAATGCGGAAGTGGATCGTCCAGAGCAGGAGATCGTAGCGTGGTCAAACGGAAAAAACGTGTCGTTAGCCGGGACGGGAGATCAGAACGTGGTCGGGGGTCAAAAACAGGTTGCAGCCGGAGACAAACAAGCAATCAAGAACAGACGAATGGGATACGGGTGAAGAACTGGGACTGGCGGGAGTCAGAGTCAAAATGCTAGCCTTGTGTAAACAGAGGTTCGCTGACGGACTGACCAAGGGAGAGTGAAAGCACTGAGCTTAAAAAGGGGGGGGAAACAATCAGGTAACCAGCAGCAGCTGGCGCCAAACGAGCCGGCACAGGGGAATATAATGAGTAATCATGACACTTTCAAGTTCAGATCCATCATCAGATACAGATGTTTACCTTATTGTGCTTTTTTGCATGTATTTATATCTTTTAGGACAACTTCCTGTTTTCTCTACACAAAACATCATTCCCTGGTACCTTGACTAAAAGTAGTGTCATCATGAGATAAAATTGAATGCCTTCTGTCCATTAGTGTGCATAGCTGGTGGCATAGTGGTTAAAATGTATTCATCCTAATGCTCTGACATGGGTTAAATTGTGCTCAACATAGTGTTTCACTATCATAAACCTATAGTAGAATGCACACCCAATTTTTTTAGCTTTTTTTCGTAGAAAAATAGTTATACATAATTGCTGGAATTATATTTGTGACTTTTTCCGGGAGTGGGATCGATAAGGGGGTAAAACCGGTAAACACGATTAAAAATGGCGCCAAGGAAAACAACCTTTGATTCTAGGTATAGGAAAAAATACGTATGCCAATGTTGTAATGTATGTCATCTTTAGTCTCTTCATGGAACTGAGCTCATCAAAGTCTTTGATGCTGTTATTAAGGGTACAACTTGATTTTCTTTTGCAAGCCTTTTTGTAGCGCTGGTTTACTATTCAATGTGTGTTGTATTTTCTTGGGAGGGAAGTGGGGGGTGTAATGAGCAAACTTGATGTCAAATAGGGACAGAAAAAAATAATTTGTTTTGTAATAACATTAAAAATGTATGCCCTTGTCATCGATTCTTTATCTTCTATGAGGCGCTGAGTCAAGCCTGCTTTAAATATTGCCCCTAGTGGTCAAAGCCATCATTAACACAACTGGTTTTGCCTTTTTGTATTTTCTGTGGATGGGCTTTTTTGTACTTTGTAGTTTTTTTTTGTTGTTGTTGCATTGGCTCGATCACAACCGGCAAATTGTTTGTTTTATGTCCATCGTAAAATCGTAAACTGCGCGGGCAGGGTTTTTGGGAAACATGCTCTCTCTCCTACCCCAAAAAAAATCATACTGATTGAATTTGTGCTCGATGGGACGATTTTAGACAATTAAAATTGATAAACCAAACTAATAGTCAAGTCATTTGTATAGCCCTTAATCACAAAGAGTCTCAAAGGGCTGCACAGACCACAGATTATTGCAAATCACAGACTATTATGACACCAATCCCTGATCTAAAACCTACATGAAGGCAAATAATACAGAAATACATAAAACATAAGATATCCATATGCTATAGAATAGAAGTGTGTTTTAAGCTTAGATTTAAACATTT
Organism: Urocampus carinirostris; assembly: GCF_059441175.1. Taxonomy (NCBI): domain Eukaryota; kingdom Metazoa; phylum Chordata; class Actinopteri; order Syngnathiformes; family Syngnathidae; genus Urocampus; species Urocampus carinirostris. Next base: position 6,896,632 of record NC_142366.1, read on the forward strand.
CCAGATCGATTCTCAGCATTCCACAGCACTAGTGCCCGAATGGAGAAGGCTCTCGAACCTGCGGATCTCTTCTTGGCTCTTGGAATCACTAGTAGACCAGCATTTTGAGAGCAAAGGCTCCGGACCGGAACATAGGGAGAAATTGAATCTGAAAGATATGAGAGAGCAAGTCCATGCATGATTTTGTATTCTACCAAAAGAACCTTAAAATCACATCTTAATCTAACAATGCAATGCAGGCTAGCTAAAATCGGGGTCATGTGATCAAACTTTCTTGTCTTAGTTAAAAGCCTCTCTGCAGCATTTTGGACCAGTTGAAGGCTCTGGATTTTGGACTTCAGGAGACCTGAGAGTAGTGCATTACAGTAATTGAGACGGGAGGTAACAAACGCGTGAATTATAATCTCCGCATCCGACTGATACTGCATAGGGCGAAGATGGAAAAAAACTGTTCTTGTAATATTCTTAACGTGTGTTTGAAAGGACGGATCGGGTTCAAATATGACACCTTAATTTTTGACTGAGTCACTCTGGGTGATATGACATTTGTCAATGTTCAGATATATAAGTAAAAAAAGATGCACTTGATACCCTAACCTACTCATGAACCCCTTCTCCAAAACCTCAACCAATTTTTCAAACCTTAGTTAGACCTCATCTGAAATCATAGTATCTTGAAAATGTAAATTGAAATGCTCTTAAACTCTAACCTATTATTGAAACTTCATCTGAACCTTATTTTTTATCATACCTGCAAAGTTTAATTGAATAATATAACCTTATTTGCAGGCTTACTTTCTTGAAACCCGACTAAGAGCTTAAAACCCTACCCCACCCTCAAAACCATGTTCTGAAACCGTTTAATATCTCATTTCAAGCTCGATTGAATATCATAGCAGCTTGACAATCTTTCTTTAAATTCAAACCCTAATGTTCAGCCCGAACATTCTCAAAACCCAAATAAGTGCTTTACGCCTTAACAAAGTCTTTAACCCCTCCTTATCCAGAACCAATTTTTTAAACCTTATTTTTACCTTGTTTGATTTCATAGTAGCTTAAAAAAACTTTCTTTAAAATTGACATCGTGATTTCAAGCCCAGCCATTTTTGACTCATTTGAACCCCTAACCAAGTCTAACCAACCCTAACCTTAATTTTAAGATGGAACATAGTTGAAAACTTTGAAACCCCTAACAATGTCTTAAACCCATGCTCTGAAACCTCAGTTTACTTTTGAAACCTCATTTCGACCTTGTTTGAAATCACAGACACTTACATAAATACAATTCAAACCCTAATTTTTAGGTCTAACATTATTGAAACATACCTGTCAACCTGTATGGTTTTGCCGTACAAAGTTTTTTATGCATTTTAAGAGTAGGACGTACAAGGAAATCTGTACGGAAAAACACAAATTCATCAATTATGGGTGCCATCCGGTATACACCGACTATCACGAAACGGCAAATCAATCAAGTCAAGGGAGTTTGCCGCGGAAGCCTCTATCTCGGTATCATTTTTTCGTTGCAAACGAAGCAAGCGGTTTGATGCCATATAGATGCAGATCATTTAGTTTCATGCTATTGTTCGCATGCGTCTGCCGCCTGGGGATTTCCCATGATGCATCATTCCGATAAAAAAAAGATATGGTGTACGATTATTTTGTATTTTGTACGGGAAAATACGACAGTTTGTAAGGGCATGGAGCCGTGGAGGTTGACAGGTATGTTGAAAGCCTATTATGAATTTGATACCATAACCCTGCCTAAAAGGCCTACCAGTTTTAGAAATGCTCATTATATCTTGAAAATCTAAGTTTAAATCTACACATCTAATTGTAAACTACATTTTAAAACCCTTTTTTCAAACATGACTCCTGTTTTGACGCCCTAACCCGTGTGTGTTTAAGGATCCTGTTTTCTCCCCCCCACGTCACAAATCTGCCGCTTTGCCTGGCTGGTCCCGCTGACATTTAGCGCCCGACTCTTGTCGTGCCGCACCGGGATAACGACGGCTCTCTGCATCGAGCGGCTTTTTAAATGTGACGGCGGGGGCGGGAAAGTGGGCGGGCGTGCTGCAAACAACCCCCCCCCCCCCCCTTCCTTCCCCCAACCTGTCCTGTCGTCTGTCAAATTGGAGTTAAAAACAGCCCCTTATTGGCTGTGGGCCTGTTACCATGGCGATACCGCAAATGAAAGCAACTGACATCTTTCGGTATCGATTATTTTGTTTTTTCTTATATCGATCTCAAGTATCTTTATGCTTACTATCATATTTCATTCTCTTTAAATCCTTAAGAAAAAGAAGAACAATCCTGAGTGTTTACACCACTTGTCTGCTGGGGGCAGTATAACACAATCACGAAGCAGGACATAGAAGACATTCACGACTACTGACATTTTTGTTATTTTTTGGGGTTTTTTTTTTCCTTGCATTAATTTCAAAAATCTTGATGCTCACTATCTATTTCTACAGTTTTTAAGTCCAGAAAAACAATCCTAATGTTACCTCATCCACCGGGGGCACTACAACATAATTGTGAAGCCAGACAAAGAAGACTATCACTATAGAAATGCTCATTATATCGGCAGTAGCTCAGGAGGTAGAGCGCTCATCTTGGGATCAAGGGATCCCAGTTCGAATCCCGGCTCGTCCATATTAAATGTCGAAGTGTCCCCGGGTAAGACACTGAACCCCTAATACCCCCAATAAGCAGGTTAGTGTCTGACATGGCTGCAATACAAGGCCGCTATTGGGAAATGTGGAGCACATTGTAAAGCGCTTTGGGAAGTCATTGACTTGAAAAGCGCTATATAAATGCAGATAATTTCATTTCATCACAACCACTGTCTTTTTTGTAGTATTTTTAGGGTGCATTATTAAATTATATTCTTATTTGAATCCTAATAGACAGACAAACAATCCTAAATGCTGACGTAACTTAGCCACGGGGGGCAGTATAACACAATTGCAAAGCCAGATGAAGAAGACTTCCACAGCGAATATTGTTTTTTTTTTGTCAGAATATTTTGGATTTCAAGCGTCTTTTTGCTAACTACTCATTTTTTTCTTTAAGTCCATAATAGAGAGAATAACAATCCCGTGTGCTTACATGACTTGTCTACCGGATGCAGTATAAGACAATCGTGAATTGAGAAAAAGAAAACTTTCACAACCACTGTCTTTTTTTGCAGGATTTTTCTTGTATTGATTCTGAGTATCTTTTATTCATGGTTATCATTTGTATTTCATTTAAGTCCATAATAGATAGAAAAACAATCTTACACTACACAACTTGTCCACTGTAGGTAGTATAAAACGTTTGGTATAAAACGTGTGAAGCTAGACAAAGAAGCTACAGTCTTTGTTTGTATCTTTTTGCTTAACTGCTTTTCCTAGATGGATTTTGAATACATTTACGCTCGCTATTAATTCCTATTCTCTTCAAGTCCAGAAACACACTCGAAAACGCTTACACTACTTGTCCACTGGTGGCGGCCCAACACAACTGTGAAGCTTGGCAAAAGAAGATTTTCACAACCGTTTTTGTGTTTTTTTTTATGGATAGGATTTGTTGTTCAATTTCTATTATGCAATTTGGCAGGTTTAATTGGAACTAATAGTTGATAATTATTATTTTATTTTGTATTCATTCAGACTTCCACATATAACCAAGCTACTGACCTAATTTTTTTAAATATGTATTTATGTTGCGCAACATGGCAATTATTATTCTATATATTTTGGCAAAAACTCCTTCCTCATGTCATAGACAAAACAATGTAAAATAGTAATAATAACTCACATTTTGAGCTAGTGTAACAATAACTTTGTGGATTATGACCATTGTTTGTTTTTTAAGATATTTTTCACTGCATTTTAACTAATGTATTTCATTGTGTTATTTTCCATAATGCATGCTGATTCTAATTTCTATATTTTAATATATAAGCATCTGTCCTTGGACTTGAGGCTGAAAATAATAAAGCCAAGCTCCCTCAAACGTAATTCATTCTGCAGCTAGCTCGTACAAAAATGAGTTATTTTGGTTTGTTTTTTTTGTTTGTTTTTTTTTTTGCACTGCTGCGGCGCCGGCAGCCGGGCAAATGTGCACGACACAGTCATTTCCTTTGTGACGGCCTCATGCCGGGTGCGCTTCCAATCAGCGCCGCCCACATTTCTCAACACCGTCAACGCCGTTTTTGCGGTCTGACGACTCTTACGGCGCCGTAACCGCGCAAGCTAGCCAGCAGGTGCTTGAATAAAGCCGCTAATAGAGCAATTATTCTCCCACAAAAGGTCACCTCAGGCGTGATGACCAACCCGGGAATCAATACGGCTTCCGATTACGGCTCCCGATTACAGCCGGCTCCTTCGACTGGCCCGTGGATTGCGTTCCGATCGCGTGGCGGATTTTATTTCACTTGATACTACTATTATACTACTTTCTTGGCTAGCGTGAAATATGCATGATGGCAGCGCTAGCTTGTCAAACGTCGCCCTAGACTACGTACAAACAATTAATCAGATTTAAACTGTTACCATAGTCCAGTAAAATGACAATTTGAGATGTTAGATACCACTTTTCTTTATACCGATACTCTACTCTTGGGTATTTGTTTATATCGATACAATCTACGATAGCTGAACACTTATTACATTAAAACAGCTATTGTAATCTAGTAAAATGACATTTTAGAGACCACTTTTCTTCATAAAGATACTCTCCTCTCTAGTAGCCATCAATACCAGTTCCAGCTAGTCGAAAAAGATGACTTGTTGAGATGTTCGATACCACTTTTTCTTCATACAAATTCTCAATTCATTACTACACATAGTAAGATGACATTTTGGGATGTTTGATACCATTTGTTTTCATAGCGATACTTCACTCTTTAGGAGTCATCGATATCAACACTCGCTTTATTTAAACAATTATTCGGATTAAGAATGCTATTCAAGATCTCACTGCGGTATGTTTGATACCAGTTTTCCTTATACGAATACTTTACTTTTGAGTAGTCATCAATACCGATACTAGCTCTTATGAATGAACAAATAATCAAATTAAAACAGCTGTTATAGTCCAGAAAAATGACATTTTGCAATGCTCGATACCACTTCATCTTTAAACAAATATTCAATGTATTACTTCTCAGAGTAAGATCACAGTTAGGAATGTTTAATACAACTTAGTTCCATAACGAAAGTTCACTCTTTTGCAGTCATTGATACCCGATACCAGCTATAGTGGCTGAACAATTGATCAGATTAAAACTGCTATACTAGTCCAGTAAAATGAATGAAAATAAAATTCTATAGGAAAAAATAAATACTGGTATGACGATGGAAAATTACTCACTTAAACCTGCTACTCAGATTGAAACCAGCTTGGTGGCATTGGGGGTATATATATATATATATATATATATATATATATATGTGTGTGTGTGTTTGTGTATTCAATTCCTAATAATGAGGATTTCTTTTTACATTTTTGTAAGTAGTGATGCTTCATACTTTTGAATTTAAAAAAAACCCTTCTTCCAGTTTTTTCCTCCCTCTACTGGCACTTTACAATTGTCTCACCCATAAAAAAAACTCTTCAAGTCATTTAACTCTTCATTTGGTGGATTCCTGACAGCATAGCAACTTCATTAGCGTAAAATTAGCTCATTTGAATAAAACGCTCGGCGGGAAGCCGGCTTGACAACTTTGCGGCCCAGAATCGACATCGCTTTCAATTACCTGTTGGGATTTTCAGTCAAATTTGATTTTAATTAAGGGACAAAATATTGTGTGAGGTACTTGCTGCTTCACTAGTTGACGACAAGTCACATGTATCATGAAAATGCAAATTTTTATCCTAATGTAATTTGATAATGAGCCACATGCAGCTTCACCTGATCCCGTGAAGCAATTCGAGCTGCGGAATTTACAGTTTTGTTTTCGCAGTAGCTCGCCAATCTTTTCATAAAAAGACAGTAGTAAAAATGAGCAAACCAGTGCACTAAGCGGCATGGTAGGGCTCAGGCCGAAGTCACGCTTGGGCGTCATCGACTTTACTGAAAGTCGAAACTATTCTGCGAGGCACATGCTTCTTTAACTGGTCCCATGAAGATATTTTAGCTGCTGAATTTGCGATTTCCTTTTTGCTGTAGGTCGCTTATTTCCCCTGTCATGAGATGACAACAGTAAAAGATTAGCCGACGAGTGCACAAATCAGATCACGTTCAGGTACTGTCGACCGGACTGAAAATGGATTTAGTTTAACGTGACAAAATATTGTGCGAGCTACTTGCTGCTTCACCAGCTCACATGTGTTTTGAAACAAAACGTCTATTTCCCTCCTAATGGAACTCCACAGGCTGCTTCACCTGATCACGTGAAGTAGTTTGGCCTGCTAGATTTAGAGGTTCCATTTTTGCAATATGCTCCCCTACTAACGAACATTCGTCTGACGGAAATCGGTAGATCCAAACATTTTTATCGGGATGTCGAAAAATATTCGGACATGGCTGTTAGATTTTTTTATTGTGCGCAACTTTTTCCAAGTAAAGGACAGTACTGTAGTGCTTCTTTTAGCCGCTACTGGCGTATAGCGCTGTGAGAGGTCCCCCAACATCCACCCCGATAAAAAAATCTGCTTCCTCCTCTTAGTTTGTGTGTGAACATTCTATAATGTATCTCCAGCGCGCTAAGAACTGACATTTTTATTGTTTAATCTCATGCATCCATTCAATATGGTTGGTGTGAAGTGTAAAGAAGAGGCTAGCCGTTTCTCTTGAAATTAAATTGGAATCAGAAAGCTTGATACGGTTGAGGAAATCGTCGGAATGCTTTTTTTCTGCCACTTTTTATCACGGAGGAGGACCTCCTGAAGTTCATCTTCCAAAAGTGAGTTAAACTAAACTTTATTAATCTTTATAGAGCATATTATTCCATAAATGTCACAAGCCAGAAACGGACACAGGACCCAGTAGCGTTCGTTTACTCAGTTTTATTGATAAAGAGAGAGAGCAGTGCTTGCTTCCACGAACAGAAGATCGACGGACACGGGTAGCAGGTGGCTGGAACGCGGAAGTGGCACTTCCATGTCGAGCGAGGATAATCGTAGGCAGCAGGGATATTGGTCACTAGCTGGGACGAGAGAGCAAGGGCGGTATTGAGTCCAGAAAAGAGGTCGGCAACAGGTATCAGGCAGGAAACAGGGCAAAACAGGTCGGTGGTCGGGATGGGAGAGGAGGGCAGAAACGGGTCCAGAAACCAGTCGGCAACAGGTATCAGGCAGGAGAAAACAGGGCAGGAAAATTTCGGAAGGTATGAGCTTGCCTTGCTGGGAGCATAGGTTCGCAAATGGTCTGACACTGGGGGGTTTAAAACGTGACAAGGAGCCAATCAGCGACCAGGGCTGTTGGCGCCAACGGGGCAGCCGCAGGTGCCCCGAATCAGTAATCATGACAATGAAATGTTTAATTTTTAGTAAAAAACAATACAGGTTACGGGTACAAACCCCAAACATACCTATACAAACCTTAAACATACAAAATATAGCACTCAAGCAACGTATGAGCAAATTCAACTAACGAACAATCGTCCTTTGTAAGTAGGGCAGCGTCTGTATCTCGCCTATTTCGTCTGTCATGAAGTGACAACAGCTTAAGATGAGCAAACGAATTCAGAAATTACCACAGATGAGCTTAGTCATGAGCCCTCGACCAGACAAAGAATGTTTTTTATTTAACAAAGATTCACCTGTGTAGCAGTTTGAGCTGTCGATTTTGCGGTTTTCTTTCTCGCAGTAGCTCGCCATCATCGCTTCATGAAAAGACAACACAAAACGAGCCTTCGGAGTGTCACGGACAAGCTCAGTTACATCGAACAAATGAAAAGTGGGTTTTATTTAACGTGACAAAATATTCTGCGAGCTACTTCACCAGCTCACATGTAATTTAAAGAATTGTCTATTTCTAGTGAACCCGATAAAAAGTCACATGCTGCTTTACCCAATATTGTGAAGCAGTTTCATCTGCTGAATCTACAGTTTCGATTTTGCAGTAGCTCGCCATCCGCGCTTCATGAAAAAAACGACAGCAAACGAGCATGCGAAGCGTCAGTCACGCTATCGATCGGGCTGAAAACCGTCGATTTTGTTTTCTTTCTGGCCCTGTATCGAGCGAGTTGACACGGTGGCCGTGCTTTTGTTGCTTTTGTTCTTTGAAATCCGTAGAAAAAAATGAAATTGACTTGGACAAAGTTGTATTTGCCAGAAATTTGTATTCAGCGAGTGAGGCACTGCGATTGGAAAGGTCAAAAGAAGTTGCCTGGAAAGGTCGTGCTGTGTTTTACTTTCAATTTTTGTTACCAGCTTGATGAAAAACAGCTTTTGTCTGGGGAGTTCTTTTCCCACTAAATTTTCATTTGATTCTTATTCATCATTGTAATTTATCTCTGGGGATTTTGTCATGTATTCTTATTTTTTTTTTAAATTTATTTTAATGATTTCTTCTTATTTATTTATTTCCATTCATTTGTTTTTATTTGTAATGGGAGATATATTGATTTATACGTATATCCATTTTGTTTTATCGATTTATGAATGAGACGGCACGGCAGCGCAGTGGGTAGCGCAAGTGCAGCACAGTTCTGAGGTTATGTGATCAAACCTTCTAGTGTGGAGTTTGCATGTTCTCCCTGTGCTTGCGTGGGTTTCCTCCGGGCACTAAAGTTTCCTCCCACTTTCCAAAAACATGCATTTCAGGTAAAATTGGCCAGTCCAAATTGTCCATAGGTGTGAATGAGCGAGTGAGTTTTCTGTCTCTGTGTGCCCTGCGACTGGCTGGCAACCAGTTCGGGGTGTCCCCCTGCCCACTGCCCAAAAATAGCTGGGATGCCCTCCAGCACTTTATCTTTATGTATTTATTTGTATTTTCTCATTTATTCATCCATTTTTTTTCACCTTTTTTTTAAATTAATTTGAAATCTTAACATTTGATATTTATGAAATGTTTTAGAATTAGCATGCAAGGAGAACAGTTCTAAAATTATGTTTTTTTAAAGTAAATTTCAAAAGGGCAGCAAGTGCAAGTTAGCAACAGGAAGTCAAACAGCAAGGGATATTTACAGAAAGTGTTTCCATGGCGACCGGGCCGCTACGTATTATTTTGAGGTCCTTTTGAGCTTTAGTCTTGAGAGCCGACACTTTTTTTGTTTGTTTTTGTTGCGTTTTTTTTATCATCTTTCTACGTGACTCCTCACAAGTGTCTTGAGTTTTCTTTGCGTCTCACAGCACTTCACTTAAACATCGCAGATAAGCAGACCAGACGATCCAAAAAAAAAAAAGAAAAAGCAGCAGGACAGAATACATCAGCCCAAGCAAACATCGGCAGGGGCGTCTTTTTATGACACTCCCGATGCAACCTAACCCCGCGTTCGCATCTCATTTTCAGCCTTGCAATTTATTTTTGCCGTCACGGAAGCAGGGCGCCAGACGATAAGAACAAAAGAAAGTTACTATTCAATTTTTCATGCTCGCGTTTCTGGAATCGCAAGTGGTATACTGTAGCTAAAAAATGGATAGCGCCTCTTGCAGTCTACTGTGGCTCTGCCCTTTAAAGAGATATATACCAATAGTTGTTTTTGATATGACTTATACACACTTTTTGATTGACAAATCAAATTGTCTTTACAGAAAAACATTAATTTAACAAACATCCCTCATGGAATGATTAGCCCCTAGGACAACATTGGTGCCCCGGGTGAGGGTGTGCATTCGTAAATATAGTATATATATAAAATATATAAAATATCAGACAGAATATTTTAGTGGAAATGTTTTTTAAAAAATATATATGCTCATTAATCATAAATGAGATGGTTTGGATCATAAATTGTATATAGTTTAATTACGTGTATGTATTGATTTATAAGTGGGGTTTTTTTTGTAAAACAGAGAAAACTACTTAAAATTATCCGACCTATTTTGAGCCAAACAAGGAGTAAATAAGTGAAGCAACCAGAAGGCCCATGATCACAATCGATCACCTGCAGGCATACACAGCTGTGGTTGAACATTCTGTGCATAAAAGTATTCTGCGTATTCTGCATAAATTTGTCCTTTATGGAGGAGTTTCTTTTTGAAAGGACAGAGTAAAAAGGGCCGTTTGGTATTTGCAAGGAGCCACATGAGATACACAAATAACATGGATCAATGTGTTCTAGTCAGCACCATAATTGAACTTTTTGGCTGAATGCAAATTTGGCGTGAAGTGGATATCGCCCTGAAAACACCATACCTATCGTCAAACATGGTGGTAGCATTATCATGCTCTGGGGTTGCTTTTCTTCAGCAGGGACACGTAAGATCATAAGTTGATCGGAAGATGGCTGGAGCCAAATACAGGGCGATTCCAGTAAAAAATCTGTTAAATCTACAAGAAACCTGAGTAGAGGGTGCATGTTCACCTACCAATAGGACAACAACCCTAATCATAAAGCAAAATATGCAATTATTGGTTCAAAACTAACAATATAAAGGTCAAAGTCCAGACCTTAATCTTATTGAGAATTCGTGGAAAGATGTGAAAAATGCTGTGCACAAACAATCGCTGTTCGTGTTGATGAGGTCACGTGCCATTCTTGGGCCACTTTTTTCAAAACAATTTTGTCATGCTGTTCTGCAGCGTGCATTTTATGCTTTTTTCGACAAGTCATTGATTAGGCTTTTTCCTTGTCACATCTAATTGGGAAAACTAAAAGAACTCGGTCACATCCCCCAAATCTCAATTTCCCGACTCTTGTGCAGCTCTCTTATTTTTGCAAGGTTGTTGAGGTTGTTTTTAACTACCTAGTAGGACAGAATAATGCTCCCTCCCTCGCTCAGCTGTGTCACAGGTTGCAGGAAAGCCGTCGGCGGCATCATTAGAAAAACTCATCTTCTTTCCTTCCGTTCGATGTTGTTTCCCTCCCTGAAATCAGTGATGCGGCAACACCCTCCTAAACAGAACCCCCCCCGTTCATCTCGTTATCTGTCGAGAGATGATGGCACCCGTCTTAGTTCCGACACGCCGCTCCTTTCAATTTTCTGTCATCCTGTCTTCATCTCCGTGCAAATTGCTCCCTGATTGACTCCCACAATGCATCTCTCTTCTCGGGCCGCATCTGACGACTGTTTTAATAATCTACCGGTCACCGACTATTTAAACCATTAGTTGAATTGTCGGATAATTATGCAAACCTGGGTATCTGTCCAAATTGAATCTAAATCTAACCTATATAATCTAAATCTATCTCATCAAAATCTAAAATATCTAATCCATTTTTTCCAATATATCTAATTTAAATCTATCTACTCTAAATCTATTTTAACTATTTAATCCAAATATATCTATTGCAAATCTATCTAATCTATCTTTTTTCTCAATATATTGACTCTATTTAATCTAAAACTAATTAATCTAATTCTAATCTAAATTTCTAAATCTATTCTGAATCCAATCCAAACTTTTAAATCTACCTAATCTATATGTAATCAAGACTTCTAAAGCTATGTACATCTTATCTAAACTTCTTAATCAATCTAATCTAAGAATAATCAAAATCTAATCTAAATTTTAAACCCTGATTCATGTGTGTAGTTTTGTATGTGATTTACAGTGTTGGGCGAGTTAATTTAAAACCTAATTAGTTCTAGTTATTCACTACTTGATCCAAAAAATAACTGAGTTAGTAACTGAATGACTCAACAGTAAAAGTAACTAGTTACCAGGGAAAGTAACTATTTCCATTACTTTAAAAAGTAGTTGTATGTAAAGAATTCAAAAATACGGAACACCCCTGTGACTTCTTTGACCGGTTTACTTGAAGAGATGGGAAATCCGAGTATTATTGGAGAACCATTTTTTTCGGCCTTTCTCACCAAAAAGAGCTCTTTTGGGTTTCAAACGGCTCTTCAGGTTTTTTTTGTCACACTAACCCCACATTACCAATTATTATGTAACACAAAATGATTTAAAAGGGGAGAAAATAAATAAATAGATCCAAAAATGGAAAAAAAGAAACAAAAAAATACAACAAAAGAAAAAAAACAGATCGAAGAACAAAAGAAGAATAAAATTTCCATTTTTATATAAACACATTACCACTGAAAATGCAGGGGGAAAAAAAGGATTAAAAAAAATACAAAAATAGATCAAACAAATGTAACCTTTTTTCTCAACAACACACAATCCCTCAGAGAAATTTATCTTGACCAATAACAAGAGGAAAAAAAGCGTCTGGGAGGGAACCAGCTGTTTATTAGCGGGGAGCCGGCTCATAGAGACGTTTCATTCGCAAATGATACAAGGCAGGGGGCTTTCAAATATAGGGCTCACATTTTTCGATTCTCAGCACTCATTCGCCTTTTCTTCTGGCAAAGTAGTAAATGCTATACAGTGGGACCTCGCTACTTCGCGGTTCCACGTTCGCGGGTTCAGAGCTTCACGAGTCTAAAAAATAATAATAATAAAATATATTGTTACGGTATTTGAAGTTCTTTCCAAAAATAATATATATATATATATATATATATATATATATATATATATATATATACTTTTTTTTTAGCATTTTTGAAAGTGCTTCGCTACTTCATGGATTTTCACTTTTCGCGGGTGGTTTTGCTCCCCATTAACCGCGATAACCGAGGGATTACTGTTTTCGTAATTGATATGTAACTATGTGGTAGTTGCTATTTTGAATTGTGACATGATTCGAAAAGACGTGACAACGGTGACGTAAACAACTCGGAGGATAGGGAAGAACAGCGCCACTGAAAACATTTCTTCCGGGATCCCGTGTTGTTGACCAAAGTCACACACTGCTTTTGACTGTCAGAAATGGTAACGGCGTTCTAACAGAGGAAAAAAACAGAATAGTTAGATTACCTCGTTTCTGAAAAAAATAACACCGTTATAAATAACGCCTAACACTGGTAATGTATAGGCTCTGAAACGGCTGAACCAATTTTCGTGAAAATGTACGTAGTTGTACTATAGGAAGTTTTATGTCAAGGCTCCTCCAATAAATACAACTAAATCAAAAAACATGGCCCTGCTTGTCGAGAATACATTCAAGTTGGGTAAACATGTTTATCCCCATAAACCGAGAACAGGCTCATTAGATGTACTGTAGTCAAACAATAAATAAAACAAATATGAGGTGCATTTTGTGAAGTACATTCAGTGGCCAACTGCAAAGTCTGTAAGGAACACTGACATAGCTCAACAAATTGAAATCAAACGGTTTTAATAATTGACATTTTTTTTCTTTGGACTACATGCTTTTATTATTAAATATGTTTGACAGGCACAGTCTAGCATAAAGTCCAAGGTCTTTTTTATTCTAAATATATTCGTATAAAATATATGTGCATGTCATCTAAACCGTATCGGATGTTAATTGAGTCTTACCGAGACGAGTCAGTCTTTGAACTGGGGTGGCAGTAGCTCAGGAGGTAGATTGCTCGATTCCCAGCTCCTCCATGTTAAATGTATGAGACGCTAAATCCGTCACTGATAAGCAGGTAGGCGCATGGCTGTTGCCGCTATCTGTGTGTGAGCGTGTGTGTGAATGGGTAAGTGTGAACCACATTCTAAAGCGCTTTGGGCGGTCTTCAGTGACTTGAAAAGTGCCATATAAATGCAGACCTTTTAGCTGTTCGAAGTGATTTTTGAATGATTAAAGGTTTGCTTTGCAGAGTTTGAATGTAGTCTTTCAGTGGTTAGCATACCAGGCTGTACTTACCCAAGACACTCCACCGTAAATGGTGCCCATACCTTATTGGTTAAGAGATCCATCCAGGTGAAAGTGCTCCCAAAGCTTAAAAGTTTTGGTACCTGATCTTGATGCATCTTTGTATGTTTATGGTAGCGCTGGAGACAGAGACGCTATTGTGCAAGAGTGACTCTCAGCAGAGATTATTATCATGTAAAATGCCTCACTCTGTTGAAAAAAACGTGTCTGGCGACAATAGTTGACAATGGAATTCATTGTGGACTATTTCTATTATCATTTTTTTTTCCATTAATCATTGTAGCCCTACTCTATTCTTTCCCCCTCCCACTAGGAGTTGGTGGGCAGCAACCCGCCGCAGAGGAACTGGAAAGGAATAGCGATCGCCCTTCTTGTCATTCTGGTCATCTGCTCCTTGATCGTCACCTCTGTCATCCTGTTGACGCCAGGTACGCCCATTTTTATTTTTTTATTTTTTTCTTTGTCATGCACTGGCGGCCACATTAGCTCGTCGATAAATTGTCCTTCGCCGGGCGATCTCTTGGGCCAAAGTGGCTCGTAAACGTCCGCCAGTTGAATGTCCGGCGGCTCGTTGTTAAACGAGAAGTTGAGCTTGACCTTCAAGTCAGAAGTTTTTCCCGATTTCCCAATTTGGGCCTCTGATTAAACGCCGATTAAACTGTTCATATCTAATGCAAGTCCTACAAAATTTGGGGTGGGGGGAAAGAGCATTCATGATCAAAAGTTGGCTAGAAAAATGTATTGCACTTTTTTCAACTACAGGTGCAACGATAAATCGGCTAATGGAAATTACCCATTACAAATTCTTTATCTTTAATCTCCTCAACTGTAATCGCTTGCCAATTTTTCAGTTTTCTTATAATAAAACTATAATAAAACATGTACATGACATTGAAATAAAACCTTGTGAAAAACATAAATATTCAAAAGTTTATAATATACAAGCATAATGGCTTGGCGTTGTCGGGCTTGAGTGAGGTTGTTGGGGTCGTGGTTTGTTGAAAAAGCGCCAGAGAGCCACTAGGAAGTGCCAAAGAGTATGACTGTATGCAGCTCCATAGCGAAAAATGTTTTTTATGGATTTTGTTGGTATTTATTAAGGGGGCCATGACAGGAACCTATCTAAAGATAATCTCAGAGGCCCAAAGTCCTACTGTGTATGAAAATCGATTTAGCTTTTTCGTAGCCTATAAGCCACCTACAAACACACACCTACACAAATCAGTATTTATTTGATGGTTTAGATAAATATAATAAAAAATATATTCGTGCCAGTTGAAATTTTTTATGCCAAACCTGTAACTAAATTAGAATTCGTGTAATTTTGAAATATTTTTGAACTAACATTTTCCTATAGGTTTTAGATCAGGAGATCGTGTAATAATGGTTTGTGGTTGTCAATAGTCTGTGCAGCCATTTGAGACTCCTATGTGATTAAAGGCTATACAAATAAACATGACTTGATTTGACTATATAATATGAGGATTTGTTGAGAGTCGAAGTCCGAGTTATTCCAATGAATTAAAAGGGTAATTCATTCTCTTTTTTATTGTATTTTTTTAAGTGTGAATTTTACTTTGATATTTAATTTTGGGATTCTTTGGGGAAATTGTGAAATAGTCTTTTGAAAAATGTTTTTGATTTTATATACATTTTTTTAATATTTATTTTATTATTATTTAATTTTTATTTACCATTTCTAAGATTTTGTTTAAAATTATTTAAGGATGTTTTTATACTTATATTTACATTTGTATTTTTACTTTGTATTGAAATATTTTACTGAGAAATTAAAGATTGATTCCAGCATTTTCTTTTTTTATTTTCTTTTTAAAAAAAAAAATTATTTTATTATTTTATTTTAAAATGTGGGGATTATTTTAGCATTTTTTTTTATGATTTTTTTTTTTAATTTAGCAAATTCCGAGCTTGTTTCAAAGAAAGGGCTGTAGGGCTTTAATTAATCAGACGCTTCCCGTTCTTAAGCATTAAAAGACTTCCAGATGAGCCACTTGGCATCGTCACCAAAATGAGGTCAGTTAGCGATAGCGTTAGCATATGTAAATTGCAGACGCTGCTCATGCTTTCAGATAAAAGAAGCAACTCAAGCCAAGGAAAAGAGATTTGCTCCTCTGGATTTATAAAAACCCAGTCAGCATATTAATCCCTTCATCTAGTTATCAGGAGTCATTAAAGTAGAGAAATAAAAAAAACATGACTCATCGCTTAAAATAATCTAGCATTGCTAGCTGTGGTTTATATAACAAGATATATCATTAGTTCAGAAGAATATCCGTGCCTCAAATGAAAACTTTTATTTAAAAAAAAATTATAATATATATATATATATATATATATATATATATATATATATATATATATATATATATATACATATATATATATATATATATATATATATATATATATATATATATATATATATATATATATATATATATATATATATATATATATATATATATATATATAATGTATATAAATGTATATATATATGGATATACATATCTATATATATTTGTGTGGATTTGTCTTTGTGGATTAGCGAGCTTGCGTCCAACTATTACATCCATTGTGACAACTTTTCAAACCAAAACAACATGTTTTCATGTTTTTCTCTCACTAGAGAAAAACTCAAAAGACATTAAACCCAATCGGGCACGTTTTAGGAGGCCATGGCTTTCCAAACTCTTTTTGGAAGGACCTGCAAATACCGTAACAATAAACCTGCGCCATAACTCGCTGAGTACGTACTTAATATGAAATGGTCGACACGGTTTGTGTAGTGGAGCAAGTTGTTGTGGACAAAAAAAATGTCAACGGCGCCATCTGCTAGTTGTAATTTGCAAATAAAAATAGAGGCCTGAGAAGGTGTTGGAACAATACTTGAACTCGAACTATACCACATCAATGGTACTTTTAGTAACTTGTGATCTTTACAACCCTATCATCAATGGGAATGGTCGTGTGCTTGTGAATTTTTAAACCCAATCTTGAACATTTCTTTTGCATTACTTGTTAAGGTTAGAACCCTACCATCAACAGTTCCTTTGGTTATTTGTCAACTTTAAAACCCCACCATTATCAGTTCTTTGGGTAACTGGTGAACTTCAGAACCCTATCATCAAGAATTTTGGGGAGAATTAGCGAACTGTAGAACTAAACGATTATTGGTACTTTTAGTAACTTGTGAACTTTAGAACCGTACCACCAATGTTTCTTTGAGTAACTTGGGTAAGTTTAGAGCCTTGCCATCAACGGTATTTTTGGAAACTGGTAAACTTTAGAACCCTACCATCTATGCTTCTTTTTGTAAATGGTGTACTTTAAAACCCTGTCATCAATGATTCTTTGAGTAATGTGTGAACTTTGGATTCCTCCTATCAATTACTTTTGGTAATTTGTGAAAATTGTGAACCATACCATACACAGATTATTTTTCATAACTGGTGAACCTTAGAACCTCACCATAAACAGTTCTTCCAGGTAACTTGTGAAGATTAAAACCCTTCCATCAATAGTTCTCTGGGTAATTTGTGAACTTTACAACATTACTATCGTTAGTTCTTTTGGTAACGGGTGAATTTTAAAACCCTACCATCATCAATTCCTTTGGACAACTATTGATTTTAACCATTAACATTTTTTTAATTAACTTTGGGTTACTTGTGATCTTTACAACCCTATCATCAATGGGAATGGTCGTGTACTTGTGAATCTTTTAACCAAACCATTAACAATTCTTTTGCATAACTTGTTCAGGTTAGAACCCTGCCATCAACAGTTCTTTGGGTAACGTGTGAACTTTAGAATGCAACCTACCTTTAACAACCCAGATTTAGCTCAAACTTATTTTAACGAGTGGCAGACATTTTGTGAGAAGATCTTCCAGTGATAGCTGATTTTATTGATATTTTGAGACCTACAAAAAAGGTTGGGTTAGTGCTATAACAACTCAGAGACCAGATATTAGAAGATTGGACCCTCATCTTTCACCTCTCCAAAACGTTTTTCCAACGTACTTCTTTTTTAGCAGTGAGCTGTAAAAATAGGTAAATTTTAGTGAAATGTGAGTTTTTTTCAGAGCAAAATTTCTAGAAAAGGTTTTTTGGAAGATAGCGCTTTGCATTTGTGATTTCGACAGTTACGGGTGATGTCACAACTTTGCCCAAACTTCCTTCTTACATTCCCAGGAAGCAGACCTTTTGTAATTCTATAACAGAAAAGAATCAGCTACTTTCCGATTTTCATTTCCGCCGCTGGCAAAGCTCCAGAGACCGAGCGTACCATAATTAGCATCATTGCTAGCGCAGCGTAACCCGCGCTCTCCGTCTCTGACGGACATCCGCGGTTCCGCTGACAGATTCTGGTTGATATTTCGTCGTTTCGAAATTCCTCATGGTAGGAGAATCAATCCCAACCAGAAGAAATTGAGGTCTATTCTGGTCTTAAATGAAGAAGTGACGCTCAATTCCTTGAGTACCGGAGTACAATTGCGGCGTACTATCGTCAGCTCGCCAAAAACATATCCCTAATTCTCCTTTTTGTTTCCAGGTGAAGACGACCGTCTAGCTCTCAAGGGCAGAGTGACCGTGGAAGACCTTTTTCGAAAAGATTTCCAGATACACGACCCAAACGCTCGATGGATCAGCAGTAAGTCCAAATGTTGATTGGTTACAGCCATGCAAATAAGCATTGGTAGCGATTCGCAAGCTTTTTTTTTAATTTGTTGTTCATTCCAATCTTCATTTCTATGATTACACAATGACTTTGCTTCTACATTTGGCATCACTGCAAGCCTTAAGACCCATAGCTAAACAAATTCAAGCTTTTTACCTGAGATTGACAATAAACAAAACAAAAATTACACCCTCTTGAATGAGATCATTCCTGCTCATGCCCTGTCATTGATTTATAGCTTTCGCACTAGCAAAACGCTTTAGCAACACCATTTTGAATACAGTTTGAAAAATACAGCATTAGCTTGCAAAGTCTTTATAAAGCACACAAAATTCTGAAGTGAATGGGGATAATGGCTGAACAAATTCATGCTTGTAACGTAATATTCTATATTGTAAAAAACAAACAAAAAACATACATATGTATGTAAAAAAACTTCAATGTCTTAAATGACATCACTCCTGCTAATTCCCTGTTAGTATTCGGTTTTCTATTAGTGCTAAAAAAACAAAGTATCAACAATATTTTTCATTTTTCATTGCCACATATTTATTTATAAAGCAACCAAACAACTTGAGCAAAAAGGAAGATTGTGGGGGTTCAGCCATTTTTTTGCTAAGCATCACCATAAGCCTTGGAACCATAGAGATTAAATCCAGTACAAAAAAAATGCAACATTGGCTTGCAAAGTGTCTACGGAGAAAAAAATTCTGAACTGAATTCAAATAAAGCAAGTGCAAAACATTGTGCGATTTATGTCAGCCATTTGTGGGGGGGTTTTCTTCTCCCTTTATCATCACCAAAAGCATTGCACCCTTAACAAATACATACTGTATTGATTCACAAAGTCCATACAAAACATGGGATTCTGAACTAAATAAAGATAGAGCAAGGCATGATGGGATCAGCCATTTTTTTTTTTTTTTTGCTTTTTCTGTTTTCATCCCTGCAAGCCTTAGCACTCATAGCGAATAAATACACTACAGTGTTATTGTCCTGCCTTTCCAAAGCATATACGATTCTGAACGGAATGAAAAGTAACACATTGTGGGCGGTAGTTCAGTCAATTCTGCTTTTGCTTTTGCCTTAAGCATCACTGAAAACCTTGGGACGGTTGGTGAATATATGTGGTACAAGAAACACAATATTGTCTCGCAAATTCTCTATGATGCATACCAGATCCTGGGGTGAATAAAGAGTGAGCATTTCATCATGGGAAGGAAGTTCAGCCAATAGCATTCAGGCTTTTTAATGATGAAGTGTTGCAAACCAATCAGTGTTGGCCAAGTTAGATAAAAAAAAAGAATAAAAAATTTCCTGAGCAAATACGAAACACCGTGTTTACTTGTAGAGATGGGAATTCCGACTTTTTTTAAAGAACTGGGTTATTTGGCTAAGTTCACGAAAAAGAGCCGGGTCTTTCGGGTCCCAAACGTCACTTTGAGGTTGTTTTTGTTGCTTTAATCCCTACATTACCGATTACTTTGTAACTTTATTCACAGAATTACTTAAAAATAAGGCAAAATAAAGAAAAATTCCAAAACATGAAATGAAAGGAAGAAAAGGGACAATACAAGATCAAAAACAAAAAGGAGAGATAAAAGAAGAAAAAAGAATGAAATTTACATTTTCATACGGACACATCAACACTGAAAAACACAGGAAATATCATAAAATATTTATGAATCTACAAGAATAAAAGATGAAATACAAAACAATTCTATTTTTTTTTATGCTTAACAAATTTAAATCCACAGTGTGTAATATTTGACCCCTAGATTGCACTGTTGTCTAATGCAAACAAAAACCAGGGTCACAGCAAACAAAAACGCAGCAGACAAACATGGCGAAAACTTAAGTATGGATTCCACTATGTAAAAGAAAAATACAAACTTCTGGATCTATGATTTGTTAATCAAAAATAACCGTTAGCATGATAGTTTATGTTATTATTTAAATCAATGTCCTCTTTTGAACCACTGGATGCACTAAATATTACACACTGTCCCTTTAACATCAACAACATATTGCATATTGATCAATCACAAAATAAAAAAAGCTGTCTCAGGGGGAACCAGCTGTTGATTAGTGGGAACCCATATCCCTTTATTCACTTCCAACGGGCGGCTAATAGAGACGTTTCATCTGCGAATGACACGAGTTGAGTGTTGTCAAATATAGGGCACACATTTTTTGCGGCTCGGCCCTCATACCCTTTTCTTTTTGTGCATTAGTCAAAACTGAAATCAAAATCGCTGTTTAACGATATGGTATTCACTATTAAATGGGGACATGATCGAAAAGACAAAAACAACTTGGAAGTGAGCGGAAAACCTCACAGCTGAAAACAGGTTTGCAGGGGCATGCAGAACAGCCTAGGTAATGCACCACTTTTGACCATCAGTAAGGGTAATAGCGTTGTAACGGTGGGAAAAAAATTTGTTAGGTTAAGGGCTGCAATAACTTATTGATAGAATCGATTAGAATTTATCATTAAAAGCGTTGGCAGCCACTCCAGCAGCTCCCGTGTTATTTTCGATTGTTCTCGATTGTTCTCAGCTCAGGGATGCTGCTGGAAATGTGAATTTCCCTTCGGGGATGAACAAAGTATCTATCTATCTATCTATCTATCTATCTATCTATCTATCTATCTATCTATCTATCTATCTATCTATCTATCTATCTATCTATCTATCTATCTATCTATCTATCTATCTATCTATCTATCTATCTATCTATCTATCTATCTATCTATCTATCTATCTATCTATCTATCTATCTATCTATCTAATTAGTTGTATCACATGATGTATGAGCCATTAAGTATGTTAAATCAATGCAAATAAGAGTGCACACAATTCTGTTGTGACACTGAGCGTTGCATTATCACCTTGGTCCGGCAGAGGGCGCCAAGCTGTTTAAATAAAAAGTTATCTTACATTTTTTATTTCTTTTTTTATTGAACATTGCATCATTACTAACAAAATTGCCATCAAACTTTCAACTTTGTTTGACTGTTTAATCAGGAAACAAAGTTAACAATTTTCAAAAAAACAGAGAGTGCTGCAGAAGTCCTGAGGAAAACAAATGAATAAAATACATAAAGTAAAAAAGAAAAATAATACAGATGCTGCCCCGATCGTTCGTAAGTTGAATTTGTTCTTAAGTTGCTTCAGTGCTATATTTTGTATGTTAAGGTTTATATAAGTATTTTTAAGGCTTCTATAAGTAACCTGTCAATACAGGTTTTGTACTAAAAAATAAACATTTCATTGAAAAATATGCTCCACAAAGGTCAATAAAGTTGAGTTTAACCTACTTTTGGAAGATGAGCTCTAAGAGGTCCTCCTCGTCGGTATAAAGTGGCCGATAAAAAGCGTTCTGGCCATTTTCTCAACCGCATCAAGCTTTCTTATACACTTTCATTTAAAAATAAATGACTCGCCTCTTCTTTACACTTTACACCAACCATTTTGAAGGGATGCACAAGATATTAAACAATTAAAACATCAACTTTTTTAGCGCGTTGGACATTCAGTACACACAGCACTGTATGTTTACACACAAACTAGGAAGTAGTAGCCGTATATCTTGTACGGGGTGGATGCTGGGTAACCTCTCACAGCGCCACCACACGCTAGTAGCGGCAGAAAGAAGCACTACACTAATGTCCTTTACTCGGAAAAATGTGCACACAATACAATATCTAACTTATGGCAATGTCCGGATATTTTTCGACATCCCGAAAAAAGTGTTTGTATTTACCGTTTTACGTAAGTCGAATGGTCGTGACATGTTTATCTCTAGACAAGGGCAGATTCTTAAGCATATTTTATATTTGTTCATGTTAGGGGAGAGCAGGTATAGTGTGTGAGGGTGGGTTGCATGTAAGTCAGCCGGTGTTTGCAGATGACCCTGCTTTGGTGGTTGTTTCTGCAGCAGGAACAAGTGCTTTGGTAGTGGAGTTTGATTGAGTGTGTAAGAGAAAGAAGCTTAAGGTGAATGCAGGCAAAAGTGAGGAAACGAGGTGTTCGAGAGGTGGTGAGGTTGGGTGAGGTGGTGAGAGTAAATGAGCGCAATAAGTTAAATGTCTTTGAGATTAGATGTTTGTGTGGTATGTGTGGAGTGACACAACTGGATAGGTTAAGGAATGAGGATGTAAGGAGAAGAACTGGTGCGGTGAGAGAGCTTGCTGACAAGGTTGTTGAAGATGTTCTGAGATGTTTTGGACATATAGAAAGAACAGATAAAGATTGTTTGACTAAATTAGTATACAGGTATAGTGCAGAAGTGGTTGGAAAAAGAATGAGAGGAAGGCCTAAATATGGTTGGATGGATGGGGTGAAACGTGTTCTGGATGTCAAGTCAAGACAAGTCATTTTTATTTATATAGCCCTTAATCACAATAAGTCTCTAAGGGCTTCACAGATTAGTACACTATGTTACACAGACTATTTTTCAGCCGACAAGAAGAGTAGGTTATTATTCATATGCAATGGAGTAGAAGTGAGTTTTAAGTTTAGATTTAAACATTTCCACTGAGGTTGCAGATGGATGGATGGATGTCCATCCATCCATCCATCCATCCATCCATCCATCATCTTCCGCTTATCCCGGGTCGGGGCAGCAGCCTTAACAGGGAAGCCCAGAAGTCCTTATCCCCAGCCACTTCCTCCAGCTCATCCGACGGGGTACCGGGGCGTTCCCAGGACAGCCTAGAAACATTGTCTCTCCAGCGTGTCCTGGCTCGTCCCCGGGGCTTCCTGCCAGTGGGACATGCCCGGAACACCTCCCGTGGGAGGCATCCAAAAGGTATCCTTAACAGATGCCCGAGCAACCTCAACTGGCTCCTCTCAATGCGGAGGAGAAGTGGCTCTACATAGAGTCCCTGCCGGCTGACTGAGCTTCTCACCACATCACTCAGGGAGTGCCCAGCCACCCTGCGGAGGAAACTCATTTCATCCACTTGTATCCGGGATCGTGTTCTTTTGGTCATGACCAGAAGTTCATGACCGTTGTTGAGGCTAGGAATGTAGATCGACTGGTAAATTGAGAGCTTCGCCTTTCGGCTCAGCTCCCTCTTCACCACGACGGACCAGTACAGTTTTCTCATGAGAGAAGCAATTGATCTGACGTTAACCAATACCAAAGGGGATCTTAAAACTGAAACCTGTTATACGCACAAATATTGCAAACATATTTGTTGATGGGGAAAATGCAATAAAAAAATGAACTGAAAGAACACCTCCACCTTAAAGAGCAAACGGCAAAAGGAAGGGATGCCATATCTCGGGGTCGTACCGTGCTGGGACTGAATACACAGATGTGGCGATTGTTGATATTACAGGGAGAAATTAGGTTTTTGTGCAGCCAGGCCATAATTAGGTGCTCGGTGTTGCTCCACTGATCCGCATAATTAAGATCTTTGTCCTTGGCTTTTTTTCTGAATGCAAACACAAGGTATGATTGGCCGAAAAATCGTATTCCACGCTTGACGTTTACTTTTTTTTTATAGCAAAAGCTTTCCGCGTCCGAGTCTGAAAAGGTTTCCTGCATTGGCGGCTGTCAGCCGACGATTGCGTCTTTTCAGCTTCCTCAGCTGGAAAATAATCAGAAAGAAAAATAGGATGTGTCATCTTTATTTCTATTTTTATTATTTATATTTTTATTTGTATTTTTTATTTTGGTACTATTATTTCACTTTAATTTCTGTTTATTTTCTTAATTTAGTTAATTTTAAGAAATATTTTCTACCACGTTTAGGAAAAAAAATTACAAAACACACAAAATGATCTACCATGTGCTAAATACTATAGATATGCTTATTCTAATTATACATAAGGTATAGTCGTGCTATGCTTAGTACTAGCATCATCTTTTTCCGTGCATGGAAAAAAAATGTGACTTATGTGTATTTGATTATTCATCTTTTGCATCCTCATCTCATCTCATCTCATTAGCCGTACCGCTTATCCTCATTAGGGTCGCGGGGGGGCTGGAGCCCATCCCAGCCATCTCCGGGCAGTGGGCAGGGGACACTCTGAACTGGTTGCCAGCCAATCGCAGGGCACACAGGGACAGACAACTCATTCGCTCATTCACATCTAGGGACAATCTGGACCGGCCAATTCACCTGAAATGCATGTTTTTGGAACATGGAGTGAACCGGAGGAAACCCACGCAAGCACGGGGAGAACATACAAACTCCGCACAGGATGTCTGGAGCTGGATTTGAACCCACGACAGGTTCCCATGACATGAACTGTGCCGCACAAGCGCTAACCACTGCGCCGCCGTGCTGCCCTCTTTTGCATCCTATACTGTAAAAAATGTTAGCCAACTTCCCTAAAATTCTAATTTTAAGAGTAATATTTGTAGTTTTAGTATATTATATCTTATTGTTACTATATTTATAAAACATGAATGAAATAAGCTTAATTATTTTATCTAGCAGAGAATAAAACATCAACATACACCCTCTATCACTTCAAAATATAAGAATACATCCAATTTATGTTGAAGGAACTGTGGGAGGGTGGGGGATCTTACGCATATTGTCTGGGATTGCCCAGAGATATTAAATTACTGAAAGAGTATTAGACAGAAATGAAATTAATTATTGGTTGGGAGTTGCAGTTTAACCAATTTACCTATGTATTAGGAATTTTGCCAGAAGAGTAATAGAATGGTTAATGCAATTATATACTAAGTGAGTTTGCTTCTGGGAGCAAAGACAATTATCACAGTTTCCTAGTTGAAACCACAACCTCATGACATAAAACAATGGAGAGACAAATTAAAGCAAATGTAGATTATGGCAAAAATCACTGCAAGACTTATCAATTTGAGAAAATATAGAAGCCTATTACACAATTTCCGCTTGATGTCTAAACATCTCACCTTTTAAATATATTTGTTTCATCGTCATTTTTTTGTTGTTGGTTATTTTGTTTGTAATGGGAATGTCAATTGTATATATTTTTGTGTTGGTGGGTTACTCAACTCTCTGTTGAATTGTGTGTGGGAGATTAAAAGTTATAAAAAAAAGAACATCAATATATTTTCTTCCAAAGGGGTGATGTTTATTTGGTCTTGAAATTGAAGAATTAGGTAGAAAAAACCCCATAAATAAGTCGCCTCGTTTTCTGTGCAGATGATGATGCTATTTTTGGCATTGTCGAAATTACGCTAGTTTTTTTGTGACGGATTTACAATTGAACCTGACTAAAATAGAATATTTGTCAGAATATAGCCGTTTATTACCACGGACGTGTATGTACTCTTTTCTTTTTTTATCCGGTAGCCATCGAAGGACATTGAAGGTCACAAATGCGGTGTTGAAAATGTATAAAACGTATTTAAAAAAATGCCCTCAGAAGATAACTCGGCCTGGAAAATGAAATTATCAGCGCAGCGAGTCGCTTTTACGTCCCCTTTAACGCAATCAAGGCACCAAATGAAGTGATCATGGCGCTCGATCATTACGCGGCGTAAAATTTTAGCGCCCAAGATGATAAAAAGGGGAATTGTTGCTTCATCTGCTCCCCGTCGAGGAACGCTCGAAGGATTTTAAAACTCCTTACATGAAAAGAATAATATCGGATTTGTATGCTAATACGACGTTTATTTCACGATAGGTTTTAATATGAAACATCGTAACCACGGCCCGCTAATGGTATTTTTTCATTTTATTAATTTTTTTCTTACCTAGCGAAACAAAACGGCTCAAATTCTTCGAGAATAATGAATAATTTTGCATTTATATGCTAATAGGACGTTTGTTTTGTAATTACTTCCAATACGAAACATTGTAACGACTTCCCACTAATGTTTTTTTTTTTTTTTTTTTTTTTTTTTTAGTAACTTTTTCTTATCCAGCAAAACAGTACAACTTTAATTCCTTGAGAATAATGACTCATATCTGATTTGCATGCTTGTACGACGTCATTTAAAGATCGCCAGACTTCGCCCTCTGTCCGGTGCAACTGCTGCAGTGTGTAGGGATTTTCCAACTCTCCCCAATCCGCGCTGGTGTGAGCGTTCACTAGGTCCATTTTGTGGTCGGTCCGTACTGTCAGGACCAGAACGGAGACAGGACCCACTCGCGTAACGTTACTCACAGTTTTATTGGGAAGAATGGAAAGGAGCGCACACGCGATCCGGAGATCGCTGATCACGGAGAGTAGGTTGCTCGGACGCGGAAGTGGGACTTCCATTGCGAGCGATTGCGGTGTCCGGAATGGAAAAAGTTCAAAAACCAGGAGAGGAGAGTAGACGTGGTCGAGATAAAAAACGGATCGTTCTTCAGGGCGGGAGAACAGACGTGGTCGAGATCAAAACAGGTCATAATTTGGGATGGAAGAGCAGACTTTGTCGAGATCAAACAAATCGTAGAGGGAGAAAAACAAGAGCAAAAACAGGACAGGCAAAAAAGGGCTAAAATCAGAGATTCGCAGACGGACCGACAAAAGGGGACTGACATGAGTTTAAATACTAACAGGGAGCCAATATGTCAACAAGCTGCAGCTGGCGCCCACGGGCGGGGCCAATTGGGCGCCATGGCAAGTGTGACAGAAGCTGGCACCACATGACGGGGGCCTATCGGGCGCCATGGCAACCGTGACACAAAACATTGTTGGCAGCACGGGAGTGCAGTGGTTAGCGTGTGTACGGCAGAGTTCTGAGCTCATGGGACCAAACCTTCCTGTGTAGAGTTTGCATGTTTTCCCCCGTGCTTGCGTGGGCACTCCGGTTTCCTCCCACATTCCAAAAACATGCATGTCAGGTTAATTGACCGGTCCAAATTGTCCCTAAGTGTGAATAAACAAATGAGTTGTCTGTCTCCCTGTGCCTTGCGACTGGCTGGCAAGCAGTTCAGGGTGTCCCCTGCCCGAAGATAGCTGGGATGGGCTCCAGCGCCCCCGCAACCCTACTGAGGATAAACTGTGCAGATAATGGATGGATGGATGAAACATTGTAACAATGACCATCTAATGACTATCATTTCATTTGAAGTTATGTGTGCATTTCTTAATCATTATTTTCACGTATTAAAATGGCTCAAATTCCTCAAAAATATTAATAAAATAATAATAATTTTATATATATATATATATATATATATATATATATATATATATATATATATATATATATATATATCATACCGCTTTTTATGCAAATATGACTTTTATTTTAAAATAAATAGCAATAACGACATCCCACTTATGAAAATCATTAAATTTAAGTACATTTAACATTTTTTAGGTAACCAAAACAGAATGTCTCCAATATCCAATAGATAGATAGATAGATAGATAGATAGATAGATACTTTATTCATCCCCGAAGGGAATTTTACCCTTCCAGCAGTATCCTTGTGTTGAAAATAAAACAATAATAAAGGAAAATAAATAGAATACATAAATACCCAATGTAACGTGTTGATATAGAGTATTTAAATAGTGCTAGATAAAACACACACTGTAATAAAAATAGGGTAATATGCAAATGTGGCTGTGTGGTTTAATGTGGGATTTTGTCCCCCTAGGTGGAGTTAAAGAGCCTCATGGCATGAGGAAGCAATGAACTCCTCAGTCTGTCCGTGGAACAAGACTGTGACAGAAGTCTGTCACTGAACTTAAGACAAAAAAATACATTCGTATATTGATTAGAATATATTAAAGTTATCATTCAACCAGATTTTTATTGCGAATTTTATTATTTGGCTTTTTCTATTGTATCAAAACCAAGCAGTTTGAATTCATAAGAAAAAATAATAATCATAAAAACAATAATAACACATGTTATTTTATGGTAATAAGTTTATTTTACAATAAGTTAGGATACAGTACGAAACATTGTAACGACATCCAACTAATGATGATCATTAAATTTCAACACTTCTAGCATTTCTTTTTTCGTGCCACATCGCCGACCTCCAAAAATGGCGGCCACGCAAAAAAAGGGGTAATTGACATTCTACATGAGAAAAGAATGAAATTCGAACGGCCGTAAGGATTTGAATAATGGAGCGCCTTATCATTCGACGGGGACGTTAGAGATCAGGAGACAAGGGATGCTGGGTTTCCGTGGCAACCACAGGATTATCAGTCGAGTATTAAAGATGACGGGATAAGCGTGAAGTTCAAGGGAGTCGTCTCGGGACGGATGTCACGATTTTTTGTTTTTGTTTTTTTCACATTCGATATTTCATCTTGTCTTTTGAAAAAACAATGACGGAAGAAATAGGTAGAATAAAAAAGATAGTATTTGGACTTTTTCATTAAGTCAAGTTATTAAGTCATGTCAAATTATGTTTTTTTGTATAGCCCTATTTTTTTCATTTTACTTGAATAATCAAATATAGCAAATGCCAACTTTAAGTGTTTTTTTGAATGTATTATATCGTTGTATATTAATTATTATTATTTATAATATTCTTTCTCAATTCTTTTAGTCATACTTTTCTTTAACTTCAACTTTATATATATATATTTTATCATTATATTTCCCCCGTTTTTTGTTGTTGCGTTAAGTATATTTAACAATTCATTAATATTTTATTCTTTCAGTTTTTAGTAAGAAAAATAAAGCTTGAAAATAGTTAATGCTAACTTTATGTATACATATATACATACACACATACAGACACATACAGATACATACATACATATATATATATATATATATATATATATATATATATATATATATATATATATATATATATATATATACATATACATACTCGTTATTTCTTGAGACAACATGCTAATCGTAACAGCGACTAACTCCCAAAGAAAACATTTATCTTATTGACTTCTTTTGTTGGATACACAAGTAAAAACGCTAGCCGCTAATGGCTCATTCTCCTGCCAGTGAGACGGCGCTAATTAGCGCAAACATTAAGTGCTGATTTAGTGTTGCGGAGCTGGCTGTTAGCCACTGCTTGTGACGAAATGTTATGTCTTATAAAAGGAAACAGAATTTAAAAGTTATATTTCATTTTGACAAAGGAAACCAGTCAATGTGTTTTAAGTGACACAAAGGTTGTTTTATGCTAGCTTAGGTTTTCACAGTTTGACCTAGCTGTTAGCTAAAAGTTTTCAGCTTATATTCAAGTCTGAAGAAAGAACAAAGATTTAGTTGTTTTTATTTATCATTAGCACGGCAGCTTGATTAGAACTTTTGTTAACATTGCTAGCAAGCTAATGTACTAGATTGTTGATAGCAGTTAGCTAGAATATGACTGTGTCTGT